>NC_091431.1:4350810-4666987 GCF_032191515.1 Phaenicophaeus curvirostris
AAACAAGGATCAAGGCCATATTTTCACACCATAGTAAACAGCATTTCTCAAGTAAGTTTGTTCTGCTTTACACCCGGACACTTTGGTATAATTGTTGTAGTGTGAAAAGTCTTCTGATTTACATGTTCCAGGGAGAAGAGCTGTTATCTCCAAGAGAAGATATCAGAGTTTGAAGAAACTAGGTCTTATGCCGAATCAGGTGTCTTTTTTGCTATTTTTTGAATCCCAGAGCTGGTGACGGTGAAACACATGTTCAGCCAGTTCTGAGGCCATGTAGACCCTACAGAACAGTAAAAAAGAAGTTGATGCTTGTAGGTATTTTGTCCCATACACTCTTTCATGCTACTCTTCTCTACAGGAAAAGAAAATAAATTAGTCCTAATATTTTCCTTTAGCCAGACTTGTTAAAATAGCTTTTGACTCATTGTGCCTGTTTATTGCATTACATTTTCTGAGACAGTGTGATTAAAATAAGAACAATATTATGGAAAGATATCACCCCTCCCAAGGAGCCTTGGATTTTGACTTATGATATTACAACAACAATCAGCCCTTTCTTGCATCCTAATTGCATAATACATTTCATAAAAATCTGCTGTTTAGCACACTTGCAATATGAGCTGACTCTAGGTATGGACAAGTCAGACTGGGAGGAAAATACATCTCCAATTACTATTTAAAAGGATCATAAATCAGTTACGTGCACCACCAAAGGATCTAAATTTTCCTTCTGCTTTCTTGGCAGAGTTTAATTTAATTAGTAGTTGTACACAGGACTATTTTGTTTTCTGGGGGTTTGTGAGCCTTCAGTACCACTCAAGCCAATTTTTAACAGATCTCTTCAAACAAAGAGCTCTTGACAGCAAAGAAGCTTGCTCAGATTCAAACCATGATCCCACCCACCTACCCAAAATCTGGTAGGTCTTTGCCTGGTATTCCTGACAATATCTGTATTTCATGGAAATAAACTTGGTTTATGCTAGACTGTAAATGCAACAATAATGGTTTGGGAACTAATGCTGTTATTGATTTTTGAAAGAATCATAAAAAAATATCATAAGCTCTGCATTGTTTGGTAGCAAGGTAGAAAATAAGCTTTATTTGCAGGTCCAGTGGTTTGGTGACTTTACAATGCTTAGCAACGAGTCCATCTGTGAATGGCAGCTATATCTCTCTATCAATACAATTAGACAAAGATGTAGAAGTACTTGGGACTTAAAAAGCCTAGGGAAGGAAATAGTCTAAAGTGACATTGTAGAGGAATGAAGTTGTTGTAGTTGTTGTTACCAAAACCACTAAGATTTTTTCCCATTTATAAACATAAGGATTAATTGCAGGCCACAAGGCACAAAGAACACTGGTTAGATGAGATGATCCTCAGTGAAGTCTGCTTAAAATGGCAGTTAAAATTTTTCATTCATCCATGGTAATTCATGGTGGCACAGTAGCACTTTGAGAAGGAAGGGTGTAATGACAGATACAGGAGAAATTTTCTGGACCTCATTTAGTTATTAACAAAACAGCAGAAGGTGAAGATTTGCTGTTGAGGAAGGGGAGGGATGATTCACTGAGTGGAAATTCTGCATCATGAAACTTTGACTTCTGAATTTTGGTTGAGTTCTAGATTACAGATCTTTAAGCTCTTCAGTTTTGAAATTTGCCTATAATGAGAAAAAATATCACTGAATCAATCACTTTTTTTATTGTTGAAGTGTCACGTTTTAAAAATCTTTGATGAATAAAGATATAAGATGTAGTATTATTTTGTCCAGAAAGACCACTGAAACTCTTCAAAAAGAACTAGTAAGAAAGCCAACATATCTTTCGCTTTGGGCACATTAACTTTTTCCAGCAAATGGTCCTAAATTGTGGGTTTCTGAGCAGTTCTAGGACTAAGTACTTCTGGATTACCATTTTGGCCTCTAGCTGAGAAGAAAAAAGTGGAGCCTCTGAGGAACTCTAGCTGCCATAATCATCTCTGATGTTCTGTAGCACAAAATTCAAATCAGTTTACATGTGTTCAGTTCTGGGCGCCTCACCACAAGAAGGATGTTGAGGCTCTGGAGTGAGTCCACAGAAGAGTGACGAAGCTGGTGAAAGGGCTGGAGAACAGGCCTTATGAGGAACGGCTGAGAGAGCTGGGGTTGGTTAGCCTGGAGAAGAGGAGGCTGAGGGGAGACCTCATTGCTCTCTACAACTACCTGAGAGGAGGTTGTAGAGAGGAGGGAGCTGGCCTCTTCTCCCAAGTGACAGTGGACAGGACAAGAGGAAATGGCCCCAAGCTCCACTACGGGAGTTTTAGGCTGAACATTAGGAAAAAATAATCATGGAAAGGGTCACTGGGCACTGGAACAGGCTGCCCAGGGAGGTGGTTGATTCACCTTCCCTGGAGGTGTTTAAGGCACGGGTGGACGAGGTGCTGAGGGGCATGGTTTAGTGTTTGATAGGAGCAGTTGGACTCGATGATCCAGTGGGTCTTTTCCAACCTGGTTATTCTATGATTCTATGATTCTATGAAATGGCTGTGCAAAGCGGTTAAGAATTGAGATCACATACAGAATCAACATGAAATAACCTTGAAGATGTTTCCAGAGTCTCATTGGACTAAAACCAAACTTCTTTTCATTGTTAGGAGTGCATAATGAAGCGGGTTGTTCTATGGGAAGTTGAATTAATAAAACAAGATTTCCTATGAATCTGTGTCCTGCGACTGAGTTAATTTGACAAGAGATGAACTGCAAGTTTTCCTGCGAGGAAGCACTAAAGCTTCTCCTCTGCCTGACCTTCTGGTTTCACAATATTTTATTTAGCTGAATCTGTGTGACAGTTGTATCATTTAGTTACACTTGACTCAAAAACTTTTAAAATCATTGGGAAGAAAAGGTAGTAGTACAGATACATGACTACCTATAAGAAAATCCACAGCACTACTGAACAGTCTGGGCTCCTCACTTTTTTGCAGGTTGAGTGCTGCACAAGGCTTAAGAATTCCCATTGACATTAATATGTCATTGTTAAACTTCTCTGAGGAAGGGTGGAATGGCATCAAGGGATTCAGTGTCAGTCCTTTGTATGACAAGCTGTGCAAATAAGGAATTAAAATTCCCTTCTTCTAAGAGTCTAGCTTTATCTTATGCATAAAGCTCTAGGAGGCCAAGTGGGATTTATTCCTCCACCCTGCTCTGCCACACGTCTCTGGTGCAGCTTCCTCTGGGTCTTCACTCACAAGCATTAGGCAGCACACTTCATTCAGGAGCTGCAGGGGAAGCTACATACTGCTTCATGGTTTGGGCAAAACAAAAAAACCCTTCAGTGTAACAGATCACAGGTTTCAGAGGAAGTACCCTCTAGTCTCAAAAGGGATGCAAATACAAGTTTTATGATACTTTTCCCACCTGCTAGGTGTGCAGGACACAGAGACATTTCTGTGTACATTTCTATGAGGACTGGTAGATATTGCAAACTCTGCCTGGTTAAGTTTTGTGGGTGAGGGTTTTTTGGCATGAGAAGGGGCTATGTTTTGCACATAGTCATACTTAATTCTTAGGGTGCATCATTCATCTGTTTTGATATTGTTATACAGAAGCACTGTGCTGTTCTGTTCTGACAGCAATAGAAAAAAAACATAGAATTATAGAATAGTTAGGGTTGGAAGCGACCTTAAAGATCACTTAGTTCCAAGCCCACTGCCATGGGCAGGGACGTCCACTAGATCAGGTTACCCAAGACTCCACCAAACCTTGCCTTAAAAGCCTCCAGGGATGGGATATCCACAAACTCCCTTGGTAACCTGTTCCACCGCCTCACTACTCTCACGGTGAAGAAATTCTTCCTAACGTCTAATCTAAATCTCCCTTGTCCTGTCACCACAAGCCTTTATGAATAGCCTCTCTCCAGATTTCTTGTAGGCTCCTTTCAGGAACTGGACGATCACTATAAGATATTCCTCATAGCCTTCTCTTCTCCAGGCTGAACAAGCCTGACTCTCTCATCCTGTCCTGATATGGAAGGTGCTCCAGCCCTCGAATCATCCTTGTCCTCCTCTGGACCCATTCCAACAGCTCCATATCCTTCTTATGTTGAGGATTCCAGAACTGGGCACGCTACTCCAGATGAGGTCTCACAAGAGAGGAACAGAGGGGCAGAATCCCTACCCTCGACATGCTGGCCATGCTTCTTTTGATGCAGCCCAGGATACAGTTGGCCTTCTGGGGTGCAAGCACACATTGCCAGCTCATGTCGAGCTTCTCATCAATGACCAGCCCCAAAGTCAAGCTGCAGGGCAGCTTTCAGTCATTTCAAATGAACAGTGGAATTACACAGTTGCTTTATATCTAGTTATTGTGAATTTGCATCATCTGTTCTTTCTTCAAATGAAATGTGTCTTACTTAAATGCAGCCAGACAGAAAATTGTAATCAATGTAATACAGCAGATACTCTGTCTCCTTTTAACTAGTTACATAATGAAAATGTCCTTCTGTATAGAACTGACTGTGAAGTAACGTTGCTGGTCAGCACTTGAATAAGGAATCATTTGCCAGATTGACCCAAGTGGAAAGTCAAGTGTCACCTCTCGGTTTGTGGATTAGGGTTTATGGTCCTAAACGTCTATTTCTGTGATATTAGGAACTCTAAATGTTAAGCAAGGTTATGAAAGAATTATGGACTTGAGTTGGCTTAATAGGTGGGTTTGAAGACTGTTGAGTAAACAAAATTATTCCTATTTTATGGCCAAACTCTGCCAGAGGAGATTTGATGTAGAGGAAAGGGAAATTCTGCCCTTTTTCTACTTTGGCATCTCCGCCCCTTTTTCCTGTAAGCAAGCCTTTGCCATTGTATGTCATAAGTTTGTCCACCAGCATGTCTTCTATTTAGGTTTTGCCAGCTGTGTGTGCGTGGGCCAGTGTTTGGATTTTTTCCTTTGTATTTTTCCTGGGGTTGTATGGAGGATTTTGATCAAGAGACATAGTAGACCTAGATCTCTGTGAAAATGCTCTGAGATTTCTGGAATCTGCTGCAGGGCATCAGGAGAACCATGATGGATTTATTATTTGTAGGGGTAGCAAAGGGGATTTACAGCAGAAGTAAAAACACCATGGGGAAAACAAAGCAGAGATATTTAGTCCAGTTGAGTCTTAAAAACAGTCATGCACAGGGAAATAAAAAGTAACAGAAGGATATGTCCATCTACATATGCACCCTAGAGATGGAGATTTTACCTTGGTCTGTCCAGCGGCTAACACAATACTATGTTCTTAAGTGAAATCCTGTTGTACTTAGTCCTTGTGATTTCAAAAGTAATAATTTCTCATGAATTTGCTATATCTGCCAAAAAAAAAAAAATCCCAGTTTTTAAGCAATTTTGTTTTATTTACTCTCTCAGAACTTCTCAAATAGGTTCAGCACCCTAAAGAAAAATAACTGAGAAGTTTTGACATTTTACCTGTTTCCTTTCCTTCTCCCACGTGTAATGACACCACTGAAAGCAAAGAACTTTGAGGGACAGTGTTTTGGCAAATTTATCTCCATTTTTAAGACAATTAAATACCTTGTGAGTGGTAGAGAAGTGGACCTAGCTCCACAGTCACAAAAGAACAAAAACAGTACATTCAAGGTTACTGAGGTTTTTTTATAAAAGAAGTTATGATCTCCATCATAAAAGGTACTTTGTCAAATATAACACTTCCCAAACTCCTTAATTTAATTAAAACAAGTTACCTCTTACAGTAGACACAGCTATGATGATGAGAGTAAGAAATGGAAGTATCTTAACAGTACGTTAAATTGGAAAATTATGTTCAAGTCTGTAGTAAATTGGGGTTTTATTTATTAATTGGCAATTGGAGCAATATTGTGTTGTTTCTATTTTTTATCCTGTTTTTCAGCTGAATAGGTATAAGAGCTGCCAGCTATTATGCTTTTCCAGGATGATTGGGTAAAATGACGCTAGTATTGCTGAAAAGGACAGGCAAATCAACTTGTGAATTCAGTAACTCTCCATTGTGGGTTTCTTTCAGTAAGTACTCAAGGTAGTAAAAAAAAAACACAGCCCAGGGTATGGAGAAGGCTGAGGTACTCAATTACTTTTTTCCCTCAGTCTCTACCAGCCAGGGTTTAAGCCACACTACCCATGTCACAGAATACAAAGGCAGGGACTGGGAGATCAAAGAACTGCCCATTCTAGGAAAGGATCAGGCTCAAGATGATCTAAGGAACCTGAGGGTGCACAAGTCTGTGGGACCTGACAAGATGCATCCATTCGTCCTGATGGAACTGGAGGAAGAAGTTACTATCCATCATATCGGAGAAGTCATAGCAATCCAGTGAAGTTCCCATTGACTGGAAAAAGGGAAAAATTTTTAAAAGAGGAAATAAGGAAGACCCATGGAACTACAGGCTTGTCAGTCTTGCCATTGTGCCTGAAAAGATCATGGAACAGATACTCCTGGAAACTCTGGTGAGACACATGGAAAATAGAGAGGTGTCTAGTAACAGTCAGCATGTCTTTACTAAGACTAACTCATGCCTGGCAAATTCAGTGGCCTTCTCTGATGAGGTTACAGTGTTGGTGGATAAGGGAAGACCAACTGACCTGGTCTACCTGGTCTTATGCAAAGCATTCCACTGTCCTGCACAACATTCTTGTCTTTAAATTGGAGAAATATGAATTTAACAGATGGACCACTTGCTGGATAAATGATGGGATGAATGGTCACACTTAAAGTGTGGTCAATGGCTCAATGTCCAAATGGAGACCGGTCATGGGTGGTGTTCTTCAAGGATGAGAACTGGGACCAGTGTTGTTTAACATTTTTGCCACTCACAAGGACAGTGGGATTGAGGGCACCTTCACTCAGCAAGACTGCTGATGACACCAAGCTATGTGGTGCAGTTGACATGCTGGAGGGTAGGTGTACCATCCAGAGTGACCATGACAGGTTTAAGAGGTGGGTCTGTGCAAACCTCTTTAAGTTCAAGAAGGCCAAATGCAAAGTCCTGCACATGGGTCAGGGCAATTCCAAGCATAAATAAAGGCTGGACAGAGAAGAGGTTCAGAATAGCTCTGAGAAGAACTTGGGGGTGCTGGTGGATAGGGTGCTCAACATGGGCAGAACAATGTGCCCATTTTTAAGGGGGATACAAAAGATGACCCTGGGAACTACTGACTTGTCAGCTTTACTTTTGTCCCTGGGAAGATGATGGAACAGTTCTTCTGAAAAGCTATGCTATAGCACATGAAGGCAGGTGAGTGATTTGAGACAGCCAGCATGGCTTCACCAAAGGCAAGTCCTGCCTGACCAACCTAGTGGCTTTCTATGATGGGGTGACCCCAACAGTGGATGCTGGAAAAGCAATAGAGGTAATCTGTCTGGATTTCTGTAAAGCCTTTGACACAGTCCCCCACAACATCCTTCTTTCTAAATTGGAGAGATATGGATTTGATCGATGGACTGTTGATGGTCACATTCAGAAAGTAGTGGTCAATGGCTCAGTGTCCAGATGGAGATCCATGAAAAGTGGTGTCCCTCAGGGGTCTATACTGGGACTGTTTAATGTTTTCATCAATTATATTGACAGAGAGCTGGTTTTCTTCTCTAGAAGAATTCTGCATTGAAAAATCCATCACCATTTCCTGCCTAGGTAAGTCTTTTACACTATTATTTTAACAATTACTCCCCTCCTAGCACAGAAGTTTCTCCTCTACCCCTTCCTTCATTATCTATTGCCTTTAAAACAGTTTTAATATTTCCAGTCTGGCAGGTTTTTATAAGCTATTTAGAAGCTGTAGTTATTTCATCCTTGGCAATTTTTTCCATTCCAATTTCTAGGAGTTTTTTCTTCAGAACTCATTTGAGGTCTTAGATTGAACTAGGAGGATCAAGCAGGAGGTGCACTTGTCTCTATTCCTTAATAATGTTGTGTTCTGACCACTTTGGAAGAACTCAGGAAGCAAATGTTTGTCTTTTGTCAGTCTCTTACTTTAAAAATGTGGACTTGAGCCTATTTTTTTAAACTCACATTCATGTAAATACAAATATAAGTAGTTTTTGTTAGTTTCCAGTATCCCAAGAGATGTGAAGGTGCTGCATCTCCATGTCTTCAAGTCGAATCATCAGTGAGGCTGAAAGTGTACTCCCAAAAATTTATTTTCATTTATATTTTATGTGTTCAAAATAATTTCTTTATTGGTTTAAAACATGGGGAATATGATGATAATACATAGTAACTCCACTCATCTGTGAGTTTAAAAGAATGTAGAGGAAGAATAGAAAGCCACTATAATTTAACAAGAAGACCAGGAGGAAGAATAAGTCACAGTGAGATATGAGGCAGAAATTATCTATATAGTAATCAGTCACAAAAGTATGATGTTCTGGTGAAAAATTTCAAAGAATATTCATTAACTAATGGCATCTTTCTCCAGTCAGGCTGATCTCAGTTTTCAGTTTGTAAAAACACTTCACTCCTGCATAAAGTGTTTCTGAGGATTGTTCACACAACTGTAAAATTCAGGAAACAAGTAGTGTCTGCAGAGTTAATATCATTCATTTATCTGTATAGTGTAAGAACAGTTGTTTCATTTATTCATGTGTGAATAGTAAGCCAGTTTTATTAGCTACCTGAATAGATTTCCATACAGAACAAAGCCTAAATTCTTATATTCAAAAATGAAATGGGTTTTCATTGTAGTCCAATCAGATTAAACAGGGTGTCTTTCCTGCATGGCTGCTTGCAAGTATTGAGTTCAAAACAGGATTTCTTTTTACCTTCTCAGACAATCCCTAACTGTTGTGGTGGTTCAGGCTGAGCCCTATAAGCCATGAAAATGCCAAGGGACAGATTGCTCTTTTCTCCTTCAGAGTGCACTATGGTCTCACCCAGCAAAAAACAAGTTAATGTGTTAACAAGCTATGGGAATCATGCAGATTCTGAAAGACTGGCACTAGAATTGTGCTAGTAATTTCATGCTCATGAAAAGAATTTCTAACAGAGTAAAAATAGATATTTGTTGGGTTTTTTGTCTAATATATTATATTTAAGTTGCATGAAACGATTTTCACATTCAAAAAGATTTAATGTCATGCTCATCTCACTTTGGTTTCCTTTTATGAAGATGGAGATAGTAGCTGTGACCAAAGAAACACATTGATTTGGCAGGAGAAAAGTATGTTTGACCATTTGTGATAGTGACCAGAACAAAAATTATTTGTTTTTCTGATTCAGAAAATGACACTTGAAGAAACAAAATATCCTTAAACAATGTTCATTTCCAAGTTACATTTTCTCTAACAGAAATGCCTGTGGATTGTCAGCCCTACAATATATATTTGCAGAACATAGGTGTGGGAGAACTGCAAGTGAAAGCTGCTGGCAGCCTGGGACAATTTTGTCATTAAACCACAATGATGACAGAGACCCTGGAGCAAGTATGAAAAAAAAATCCTGTAAAAAGGAAACGAATAAATGGCAGTGTTTTATTTTCACATGAAACACCATTCTTAGTGTAAATTAATTTTCTTATGTGTTCCTTGAAACTATACTGAGAATCCAATTTTCAATCCATGCTTGTGCTTGGAGCTGCCTAAACACAACACGGAGGTCATCCTGCCACAGACTTGCCCCTGCCCTTGCCTGTGGGTTAAAATCAGAGGAGCCCACAAGAAGACAGATATTGTGATGGGAGTCTGTTATAGACCACCCAACCAAGAAGAATAAGCTGATGAGCTCTTCTATAAACAGCTGGGGGAAGTCTCAGGATCGCTGCACTTGTGGGAGACTGAAGTCTCCCAGATATCTGCTAGAAGTACAATACAGCAGAAAGGAAGCAGTCTAGGAGGTTCCTGGAGTGTGTGGAAGACAACTTCCTTACATAGTTGTGAGTGAACCGACAAGGGAAGGTGCCCTCCTGGACCTGCTGTTTGTCAACAGAAAAGGCCTGGTGGGGGGTGTGACAACTGGAGGATGCCTGCGACAAAGCTATCATGAGATGGTAGAATTTTCAGTTCTAGGTGAGGTGAAGAGGGGGATTAGCAGAACAGTAACATTAAACTTCCAGAGGGCAGACTTTGGACTGTTCAGAAGTCTGGTTGGGAATGTCCCGTGGGAGACAGTCCTTAAGGGCAAGGGAGCCCACAAGGGCTGGGAGCTCTTCAAAAAGGAAATCGTAGTAGTTCAGGAGCAAGCCGTCCCAATGTTCCAGAAAAGTATGTGTTAGGAAAAAAAAACAGCTTGGTTGAGCAGCAAGACCTTGAGGGACATCAAAAAGAAGAAAAATGTCTATGAGCTTTGGAAGAAGGGACAGGCATCTTGGGTGGACTACAGGGAGGAAGTGAGATTGTGCAGAGAAAAAATCAGGAGGGCTAAGGCCAAACTAGAAATCAGATTGGCCAAGTTGGTGAAAGATAACAAAAAGTCTTTCTATAAATACGTGAACAATAAAAGGAGGCTCAGGGAGAATATTCAGTCCCTATTGCATGCAAATGGAATGACTGTGACAAAGGACGAGGACAAGGCTGAGGAACTTAATAAGGTTCAGGCTGGACATCAGAAAAAAATTTTCGTGGAAAGGGTGACTGGGCACTGGAACAGGCTGCCCAGGGAGGTGGTTGAGTCACCATCCCTGGATGTATTTAAAAGACAGGTGGATGAGGTGCTGAGGGGCATGGTTTAGTGGTTAACAGGAATGGTTGGACTTGATGATCCTGTGGGTCTTTTCCAACCTAGTGATTCTGTGATTCTCTGGATACTTTGCCTGTTCAATTCACATTCCCTATGACCTATTTCAGTAACACAGCTCTATTGGCAAAAACTGCTCACAAAAAACAAATTGCAAAATCATGCATTGAAGTTGTCATGGAAGCTGCCCTTTAAATTTTTATGCACAATTATTCTTGATGAAGGCATATGCTAATCCAATCAGAGAGAATGAAAAATGTTGTGTGGTCTATCTGCCCTGCCACAGACTATTAGTTTTGAAGTTAGAAGACAGGCAATGAATCCATAGGCGGTAAAACAATAAAACAGTTACTCAGAAAAGAGCTACATGTAGACTGAAATGACTATCAACTCTGGCTGGGAGTGTAGAAGTTGTGATGTGCCACAGTGTGACCTTGTTCTGCTGCTGAAGTCACAGAACCATTACGCAAGCAACAACACTCCCTTTCTCCAAAGTGATTTGTAGTCATTACAAGTGACCACATATTCTGGGACCATTGGCAGCTTCATCCCTCAGGCACCAGTGAAGTAACTGACATCAAATTGACCAAGATGCAGGGCCAGACCAAGCAGTGGGATACCTGCCTTCATGGTCATGCAAATTTGCGGTGTATCTTCTTTTTCAGTGTGGGAAAGGTGATATTGTCAAATCCCCTGATTTGATTATTCCTCATGGATCTTTTCATTACTTTGACTAAAATTAGGGCCATTAAAACCATAGCAATCATTAGCAGTGATTTGTTTTTTACTTGTAGTTTTGAGAACTTGCTGCTGCGGTGTGGTTTGGCCAGTGCTTGGCTTAGCACTTTGACAGAGCAACAGATACAGAAGAACAAGCAGCTGAGGAGGGGTTAAAGAAAATGGCACAGAAGCTTTTAGTGCCACTGTACGCCACACATGTCCTTTAAAAGGATTCTACCTCCAGTTTTTCATTCATGTTTTCTTCTTTCTTTTCAGCAATGAATCTTCAGTTTTACCACCTCTAGGATCTGTGTGGCAGCAGTCTAAAAGGACAGAAATGGATTTTAAAAAAAAAAAAATTACTATTTTTCACCCCATTATGAATACTGAATTTGTTCTGTGGGCACAGAACATTGACACAGTACTGAAAACATCAGATGTATTGTGTCTTTACTTTTCTCCAAGCTCAATACAACAGAGCGTAATGTGCATGTATAATATTAAGCTTTAAGACTGTTCTCGTACGTCATCTTCTTCATAAGCTGTTCTTCCTTTCTTCTTGTATAATAACCTGGGGTGTCTCAGCTTCGATATTTTGTTCTCATTGAAGTCATAGTCCATCAGATAAACTTATGAGCAGTCCTCTGCTTTTCTAGAGCCTGGTGGTGAATCTCTCCATTAGACTTTCGATTTTGGCTTAAATTCTATCCATGGTTATGTTTTTTTAATTATTGCTCATTTCGTGTAGCACTTGCATGCTAACCTTAATTTTCCTTTTACTTTTCTCCCAACAATTTGTTTTATACTCTTTTATAGCATTGCTGTCACTGAACCACATTCAAACTATTAGAGAGATTGATGCAACTCTAATCCGCAGGCCACAGAAAATCACAGTGGCTTTCTATTACTTGGTGACTATAAAGGGAAATTTTATCTAAAAGAATGAAAATTTTGTATGATGTGGATTTTTTCTTGATTTCTTTTTGAACTTATTAAAAAAAAAGTAATTCTTCCATGATATGTTATATAGATATGTAAACACTATAGGAATTCAAATTAATTTTATCTGATAGGAACCTCAGTAGAAGGGAGATGTTGCCATATGCACTTATGTCTAACAGAACAGAGGTTTAAAAGAATGTTAACATCGATAAACAAGCAGGATAAAACCCATATTTACACAGTCCTTGCCACTCACCTTACAAAGAGAAACACAGGACTGACAGTGAGTTGAGACTTTAGACAGCCACAGAAAGAAATCCCTGATGAGGGCTGCTGCACATACACAAGGTAATTCTTGAATGAAGATGCTCTGGCACCAAGACTGGTGCTGGCAAGTTTGCTGTCTGTGCTTAGAGCAACAGAACACAAGAAAAGTCACATACAGGGATATAAAATTCTGCTGCAGATTAAATCCACTGTTCCCAAAGTAAATGGTGTCCCTGGACAATTTTTTTTTCTTCATTCTATTTGATTCTCTATACCATAAAGAGTCTGATGTAAAACTGATATATCTGCATTTTGGTTTTGCACATGTGTATGTGCAATGTGCTTATCAGCTCCTTTGTAGCATGCAAACTCATCCTAACAGCACACAAGTTGCATGACTGGGGCCCCTTTCCTGTCTACTCCACCTACACCTAAATTCATAAAACAGAAAAATACCCACTAAAACACTCTCTAATAAAGCTTTTGATTTCTTTTATTTTCTGTAATTGTGTTTTCAGCTATCCACAATGTGGTCTTAAGGGACACTCTCTTATATACTTATCTGATTTCCACATAAATCTGGGGTGGGGGGGCAGGTTGAAATTACCGTCTGCAGCATTGTATTAGGTCCTAGGCAATATCAATTTTGGGGTAAAGATCTATCACTCTGTCAGTGGTTAGGTCAATTGCATTTTGGTTACTGTGACTGTTCTTAAATATTATCCTATTATTCCCTTGTAGTTCCCAAAGCTCCATTTAGGTACATAGATCTGCTGTGTGTTTAACCATGAGCTAAAGAATTAATTTGTTTTTCCAACTTTTCTACATTTACAAATTAAGGGGATTTGTGCTGAATTCTGGCCAAATTAGCATGAATTACTTGAAAAGACTCCTGCATCCATGTACAAGGCCAATCAGTTTTGGTTGGCTGAGCAGGAGAGGCAGTCATGTGCTTGAGTCAGTCCTGGACAACTCTTGAGTCTTTCCAAAGCTGAGTGGTAGGGAGGGAAAACAAAGGATCACACTAACTGAAATGAGTATTTCCCAAGCATTGCTCACATACTCCTGGAAAAGAGATTGCAAAAGCTATGGTTCTGAAGTGGACACTAGTTCTCACAGTCTTCACTGCTTGTCTCAGCTGTGAGTGGACCAGATACGAGGGCATATTAACCCCAGTCTAGCTCTCCCAGATGACACTCCCATATGTCTCATGGTCAGCTGTTCTTCAGTTCCTTCTCTTCCTATGCCACAAGAACAGAGACCAAGCTTTATCTTTGTAGACCATGAATGTGCACAATAAGTGCTCAATGATATATTTAAAATCTCATATTTTTTTGTTTAAAAAACGAAACAATAGTAATTTTGAGAATCTCAGAGACATTTTGAAAAAGTTAAGACGTAAAATTATCTCCCATTTTTGACAATATAAGAAGAAATGTATTTGCAGATGTTCTATTAAAGATGACTGAATTTATACAGTTCACTTAGTTAAGTAGTAGCAAGATACATGGATAGAGCAGCCTGACAACTTTCATCTCTGCAGTCACTGGAGACATAAGGCTCAGCTACACTCCATACTGGATGTCATTTTCTGAACCAAGGTGGCATGTTTCGCTTTTTTTCCAGTGAAGCAGGACACTAGTTTGTAACCAGTCCTCATTACTGTACATAATGCTATGAGCAAACAAAGCCTTACAGAGGAACACACATGCCCTGAAGGTCTTTAAGTCACTGTATCACATGAAAGAAATAAATGCAGAATAGTATGGTCTCAGACAATTTCTTGTGTATAACAGCTTTACATCAGTACAGTGTGTCATCTGACCCTATTCGAGTATGATCCACTAAGCCTTGTCCAATTAATCTAATTTCATTGTAAAATCCATAGTAATGTGCGTGAAAATAAAATCTCTCAGCCATCAAAACTTAGTAAAATTCCTAAAGTTAGTGGGTGAACATTGGCCTGTGGTGATGAAGGAGATGGAGACCTTGCAGTTTTCTCTAACTATATTCTTTTAATCAGCACGTCACGCAGAAGTCAAATAAAGAAAGTACACTGCCATCTCTCTCTCAAGTTCACTTGTACAGCCCTTTGATTCCTGAACCAAGGAAACAAACAGGATATTTTGTTTTGTCTATTTCACACCTACACTCACATTCCCAGGTGTTTTTTTCCAGCCTGGCTTTCACACACAGAAAGCCATTGGGCTGTTCTGCAAATGAATGGCTGAGATGTCAATTCTTGGATTAAATCAGGCAGATTGACCCTCTTTGCCATTTCTATAATATTGTCTGTGATAAAATACTTGTTTTTCATGAGATTTTTTTCATCCTGAAAAGAAGAAATTACACTGTGAAAGTAATGTTCTCCACACCACTCAGAGGCCAACAGATTCACATAACCAGCAGCCACTCACAGCACTTATACAATGTGGTGCTTGAACTGTTGCTTAAACACATTCTACAGAGCTTTTATCAACAATTTTGGCACTATCCAACTGATACAGCATGAAGGTTGAGACAGAATGACCTGCTGAGTTTGTGTACTCTGTTATGGTCAGGCTTTGCAGCCCCTGCTGAGCTTTCTAGCTGTGGTCCACGTAACACTCAATGCACCAATTACCTTCACAACATTACATTTGAATAGTAACTGTAACAGGGACTCTTATTTGGCACTCCTGAATGTTTTTGAATGAGATACACAGTGTGTAAATTACCTGAGATGCCAAGGGACAAGAAAAGGAGCAAGGAAACAAATCTTTGTTTTTTTCTATCTGCTTTGGTATTTTAAACAGAACAGATGCTGACAACAGGACATTTGTTTAACTCTCTTTCCTGCCAAAAGTCTCAAATAATTTTCCATGAGGAGTGAAGTAAATGCTTGTGACAAGTCTGTAACAAAGACTGAGACTGCATATTTCAACGTGACATGGACAGAAGCCCTTGACTACAAAAAAAACCCCAAAAAACCAAAAACCATTAGAATGAAAGAGTAGCAGTTATTGAACAATTGGTTTTATGGTCCTGCATCTAAACAGCTCAAAAATCTATTGAAGCAGTTCTTATAGGGAGCTATGTAATGGCACTCCCACTATTGTGCGTGTATATGTGCGTATGTGTGCACATACCCTGTCCCTGTCACTCACTGTTCAGTGTGTAAACTAGGCTGGATATAGTCTAGCAAACTTTGAGGACAAAGCTGGGATGTCATGCAGTGGGAAAGCAAAGTTCATGTTCAGTTTCAAATTTTATGTGAGATATTTGTCACATTTTAAATTAAATATTTATTTACTTGTGTTTTATGAAAGTATTAGTATTTTGTTCTAGCTTCCTCAACAACTGATCAGAAAAAAAAATGAGTGGAAAAGGCTATTAACATGATGTGTGCTATACCTGAAAGATGAAAGGTGAGTTTCACTGTTCCGTTTAACATATGCTTAGATGGCGAAGAGTAGTGTCACTCATTATAACTCTCCCTTTTCTCTACATTTAATGCATTACAGTTTCTCCTGGGGCTGTTTTATTCCTTCAGCCCAAATTGAGACTGATCAACCACATCCTCCTCCTGTTTCAGCCACGGTCTGATATTTATCCTGTGAGAGCAGCATCAGGCAAGGGCTGGTCATCTGCAGGAACTCTCCTCTCCGAGTAACTGGTAGAAAGTTTCTCTGAGTAGCACAGATAGAATCTTTTTGCTTTTTGAGGTCCAAAAGTCTTTGGAATTATATTTTTAGATTTTCATGTCACTAGCTGATTATTGTTTTGCTGTTTTGAAACCCTTTATTCTGAGTAGATAATTTAGGCCATTTTGATTGATAGGAAGCTGCTTGTAATTATCACTTCAGTCTGTAAAGAAACTCAAGCTCACAGGTTTTCTAATCTCAGAACAATTAAATTCTTCAAAGCATTTTATTTTAATTATTATTGACACTGTATGTTTGATAAGTTAAAGATAGGTTACGCTGTTTTCCTCTCAAAGTGAATTTCTTTCCTGTCTTGAAAGTATAGTATAATAAATAAAATATTACATGTGGCCAATAATGAAAAAATGAAATATTTCTGTTCAAATATTTCCCTCATAGCAGTGTTGTTATGGAGAACATTTATCCCCACACATTTTTATGGAAAAAAACCCCACACTTAAGAGAAGGTATTTCTAGTATGAGTAAAGTCCACCACACATGGAAGAATTTTTTTGAATGAGAAAATGTTGCCTTTTCAGTATTTAGACACCTTTCCTATTTTAAGAAGGCTGTATGGAGTCCGCTGTTTATTTTATAATTACAGGCATGATGCAGAAAATGTCAGAGCAGAATATTTATTAGATAGCCTGCAATAAATAATCTAATTTTGCCTTCTTCATAACACTGCAAATCACAGAGTATCTACTTTCCTGCTGCATTCATTAGGTATACAAAGTTATACAGCATGTTCAAGAGTTAAGCAACTCAACCTTGCTTATTGTTGCAATAAATGACAGATCTTGAAAATGTAACTTTTATTTGATTTCTCCAAGTGTTTCAACACTTGGAATTGTTCTCAGTTTATATTGAATGTAAAGACTGGTCCTTTGTATGTTGCATTTCATATCCGTTTCCTTTTCTGTTGCCAGTAGATGCTTCAGGTTGGTCCAGAAAAAAAAAGGAAAACATTGCCTTCGTTGCAGTCTTCAAACAAATTTTAAAAGTATCTTTACCAAGATTAAAGACTACATTTCCATTTTTGTCAGAAAAATAAAACAGCTCAGAGTATATAGAACTCTTTCTTTGAAATTAAATATTACATTTGACAGGATAATAAGGGAACTATTTCATTTTTAACAGAATCATATTTCCATGCAGGTGATAGCCATTTAGGATATTTTTAACATGTGGTTCTAAACATCAAAAAGAGCTGTGCCCAATAACTTTTTGAAATTACTCGTGTTCTGCAGAAACATGCTTAGTGCAGCATTTGAACATGACCGCCAGGTAATTAGTGAGAGGGATGTAGAAAACTGAGTAGTTCTTCACATCAGCAGCAGACCATGCAATTCAATCTTCTCCCTTTGGCTTGTTGGACATAAAATTCGTATATGGAACAGTGGATTTTGATTGTGTTTTGTGTTGCTGCTGTTAATGGACTGGCCCTGCAGCCCTCAAGGAAAGGGTAATTTTAATGACTAAACACTTATCAGAGCTGCAAGAGAAAGTCTGTACTGCCTGTGATGTTTTTTCTTTACCTGAGCAATGCAGTTCCTGCCCAGATGTCTTCACCTGATAACCTTGGCTGGCTGGGCACATCCACAAGGCAGATGTAGTTAAAATGTACACAATGTATATATAATGTACATAATGACAGGGAAGCATTAAGTTATGCTGAAGACAATGCTGGATTTGTGCAGCTGAAGGCAACGTTTGTGTAAGAAAATGTCTGACTAGGGAGAAAGAATTAGAACAGATTGAATTTCTCACTTCCAATATTACAAATTGAATGATAAGGAGTAAGAGCAAGGAAAAACATTGATGGGAAATTTATCAGAATTGCACAGCAAAATGAAAAAAAATATTTCTACTGAAATTGAAGACTGTATTTTCATTTTTGTCACAAAAAGAAACACAACAACGCATAGTGTATGTCACACTTTACCTGAAATTAAATAATCCATTTTACAGGATAATAAGGAAACTAGGTAAGAGGAAAAAAAACCGCTAACAATAAATTTAGCAGAACTGCACAGCAAAATGCAAAAAATGCCATGGACAAATATTCCTCCCACGTTTCTTCTAAAAATTGTTTAAAGTTACTTGTCCACTGCATTTATGTTAAAAAGTACTGCCACTGGAGCACATCTGATAGTTTTGGCTCTGATTGATGGTCTTGCTGGCTGGCACTTCAGAAATTTCATAAGTATATGATAAAATATCCTTTTGTATTGATTAAATGACATTAGTCTTTTGGCAAAGTTGAGGCAGGTGTTCATTGGCCTGTAATCAGGGGTGGATGATAGGAAGAGAGAAGGCAAGGTGATTCTTTCATCCTTATCTAGACTTTGGCTTCATTTTCCCCAGTACTGCCTCATTTGGTTTTGGAGAAGGGGTTAGACCTTCCAGACTTGCTGTTATGCCTCTTTCCTAGGAGAAACATTCAAATAATCTTCTAATGATTGATAATGGACTTCTACTCCAATTCCATTACAGTAATTTTGTTTCTTGCTTAACTAACTCTTCGAAAGTTTTGTGTAAAGAAAAAAACTTGTATCTGTTGACTACTCACAGTTTCACGCGTCATGTTTTCTCTCTGTGTGTTTGTTGTTTGGGTTTCTCTAACCACCTGGCTTCACTGAGGAATACTATTGGGTTTTTTTATTTGTGTGGTATCATTTTGTTTTTCCTTTCTTGAGCAAGCTACCTTTTTCCACTCCTCAAATTAAAGGCTATTTTAATCACAAAAAAAAAGATCCTTATTTATTTGTCTCAGGCTATGATAGCATTAAATAGGCCCCTGAGGTATTTCTGCAAGGACTTCTGCGGGACAATGATTCATGTTCTCTACCTACCAACACTGTCAGCAAGGGCAGTGATCAGGGTCAGCTGTGCTTTTGCATCGACTTCTTCTCCCACAGCACTTCTAATCTCATTAAATGTGATAAGATATGAATATAATTTTCCACATGGGCTTACCATGACTATCATTCTTTCTAGACTTCACAAAAAAAAATAGCAACCAAATATTTCTCTATTTTTAGAAGATTTTACCTTTCAATTTCCATTAATTGTGCCCTTTCTAGGTAAATGAAACACATTCTTTTTTTTTTCGAATTTCTCCTTCATTCACATTAAGACCATTGTTAATCATTTTCAGACCCGAAGGAAATTTTTATGTCCAAAAGCTCATTTGTTTCCTCACATAGCCATAGAAATCATAGTACTACCTTGGCAGAGAAAAGTGTCTGACAATTAATAGAACAAAGTTTGTTTCTTAAAATTTTCAGGAAAAGTATTGTGGTTTATAATTATATGTATGATTTTTAAACTAAATCAACCTCACAACCTGAAGCAAGTTGAACTTCCAAAAAGATACCTTTTAACTTCATATATTCTTCAATGGCAATAACTCTACAATGCAAGCACCTTACAATGCTGTGGTGTTTCTTTGCCAGCAGGCAATTGTTTTAATTATATCTAGTTTTAATTATATTGGTATGTTCCTTACAACTATATGGCTTTTATGTTTTTCCTAAGTCATAATACATCTGTGAATCAATAAAGTGTGTAGACTGGTAGAGAAAGATATCCAACTTGCCTCTTCCTTTTTATTCCCAGCCAAAAGAATGAAGCATAGCTCAATGTTCAGAAAAATAATGGTAAACAAGCAAATAAAAAAGCTCAGCATGCATTTATTTAGCCATACACAGTGGGGGAATAGAGAGAGAGAGGGCAACAACTAAGACTATTGCTGCACGCTCATATCCAAATGCTCAGAAGGATTTCAGGAAATTTTCTCTCTGCAGGTTTGTTTTATGATTTATTTTTTTTTTTAGTTTTTGGGTTTTTTTGTAAAGGGTAGAAAAGATGACCCTGGGAACTACTGCCCTGTCAGTTTCACCTCTGTCCCTGGGAAGAACATGGAACAGATCCTCTGAGAAGCTCTGTTAAAGCACATGGAGGACAGGGAGGTGATTTAGGACAGACAGTGTGGCTTCATCAAGGGTAAGTCTTGTTTGACCACCTAGTGGCTTTCTATGATGGGCTGATCCCAAGAGTGCATGCAAGAAAAGCAGTCGAAATAACCTATCTGGATTTCTGCAAAGCCTTTGACACAGTCCTCCACAACATCCTTCTCTGTATATTGGAGGGATATGGATTTGATGGATAAGGAATTGGTTGGATGGTTGCATTCAGAGAGTAGTGGTCAATGTCTCTGTGCCCAGATGGACATCTGTGAAAAGTGGTGTCCCTCAGGGGTCCATATTGGGACTAGTTCTGTTTAATATTTTCACCGATTATATAGACAGCATGACTGAGTGCACCCTTAGCAAATTTGCAGATGATACCAAGCTAAGCTGTGCAATTGTCACATCAGAAGGATAGGATGTCCTCCAGAGGGACCTGGACAATCTAGAGAAGAAGAAACTCTAAGAAACTCATGAGATTCAACAAGGCCCAGAGCAACGTCTTATAGCTGGATCAGGGCAATCCATGCTTTCAACAGAGTATAGGGGATGATGCAATTGAGAGAAGCCCTGCTGAGAAGGTCTTGAGGGTGCCGTTTGATAAGAAACTTAACATGAGTCAGCCATGTGCAGTCATGACCAGGAAGGCCAACCGTATCCTTGGCTGCATCAAAAGAAGTTTGGCCAGCAGGCTGAGGGACATGATTCTGCCCCTCTACTCTGCTCTTGTGAGACCACACATGAAGTATTATGTCCAGTTTTGAAATATCCAACTTAAGAAGGATATGGAACTGTTGAAACGGGTCCAGAGGAGGGCCACAAGGATGATCAGAGAGCTGAAGCACCTCTGCTATGAAGGCAGGCTGAGAGAGTTTGGGTAGTTCAGCCTGCTGAAGGGAAGTCTCCAGGTAGACCTTATAGTGACCTTCCAGTACCTGAAGGAAGTGGGCCTACAAAAAACCTGGGGAGGGACTTTTTACGAGGACATGTAGTGATAGGACAAGGGGGAATGGCTCTAAATTGGAAAGGGGAAGATTTGGATTAGACATTAGCAAGAAATTCTTCATGATGAGGGTGATGAGACACTGATACACGTTGCCCAGGGAAGTTGTAGATGCGCCCTCCCTGGAAGTGTTCATGGCCAGGTTGGATGAGGCCTTGAGCATCCTGGTCTAGTGGGAGGCGTCCCTGCCCATGGCAGGGGGGTTGGAACTCAATGGTCTTTAAGGTCCCTTTCGATGCAAACCGTTCTATGATTATTTGCTCTTTCTTTTAAACACAAGCAAGATTAGCTGTACGGAATTAAGAGATTTTTAGGTGTAATCAGCTCTTAGTTTTTTTTTAAAAAAAATAATCAGCCACTGATAGAAAAATGACAAGCAGTATGCACTACTGGAAGTATTTCTTTTTTGTCTATTTGTTCACTCAGCTTGTGACAGACACATGGCAGTGGTGTGACTCAGATAAGAATGCAGCTTAGTCATGAGTGTACGTGCAATCTAAAATTGATCTTAATGTGCACTAGTTATAGTAGTACCAGTCAGTCTGAGCATATGCTACAAACTACACATTTTCTGAGCACACCTGATAGAACAAGCACATTTCTACCTCAGTTCTCGTCTACAGCAAAACTCCTCATTACAAAGGCAAGTATGGAATGAATAATTAGTTTTCCTCAGCATGTCATAAGTCTGTGCATCTATCTTGTCTAAGAGCCTCTTGAGGCCAGTGAAGAAGTATAAGTCCTGTCCTTGCCATGTCACTAACTGAGTTTCTTTGGGGGTTAAAGAATATAGTCAGAAGTATAAAGTGTTTAGATCTTACAGTGATGGTGGGCACCTATGTACAAGACAGAGATTACAAAAACAAATGATCATTTACATATGTTAGCTTTATTTCTACAGATAGCACAGGTGTTTTACATTTGTTGTATATTTGTTTACCATAATATATTTGCATTGGTAACTATCTTCATTTCCCTGGTGTTACTGAAGAAGGGCCTTCCAGTCCTTCTCCTCCTGGAGAAGTTATATAGACCTCTGTAAACTACAGAAATCTGTTCATTTTTCAGATCTAAATGGTCATCCTGTGAAATTAAGCCTTCTGTCATGAAACACCAGGAGCCAAGCTGTCCAAAGGAAGAATGAGATATTGTTTTCACAGCTGATCAAAGTACAAAAAATGTTATTTCCCATGAAAGTGACTAGACTTGTGCTAGCAAAATCCTCCAAAGTGACTTTGAGAACACCACTCCAAACTGCACAAGTGCATGCACCTCCTGCCAAAGGAGCTACAGTTGTTGAATGACCCATTTAATCACTACTCACTTATCCAATGATGTAAAACAAGTCTGTAGGAATTCATATCTTGGCTCTAGTGGAGCAGAGAATTTAATCATGCTATAAAGACTTTACCCATGCATCAGTGGCAAATGATGCAATTGCTAATTCCTTAGTGTTCAGGAAGCCTAGAAGGGAGTAATTTTGGCTTTGAGTGAAAACAAGCATTCTTTTTCAGGGAAAGAGAGGCTGTTCTGCTAGTCAGGAAACTTCTTTAAAATCACCTGAGTGCACAAGGAAAACAGAAGTCAGAGTCTAAAAAGAATTTCTCCTAGTATATTATTTGAAAAACATTAAATATCAGACTTTGACCTTGACTCTTCCCATATCCCTGTTGCTATTTGTCTTTGTACTCAGCACAGAGACCAGTTGCACTAGTAACTGGTGCCTTGTGCGCTCATTAGTGACTTCTCCCCCAACAATATAGATGGAGTCATAGCAATGCCACCACTGTCAGTTTCTGCAGGGTGCCTGTCACTTTGGTTATATTTGGTCTGGTTGCGATGGAGCTGATTTTCCCTGTAGCAGTCCTCATAGAGCTGTGTATTTTATTGGTAGTTAAAAAAGGTGTTAATTACACATCAGTGTTTTGGCTACTGCTGAGCAATGATTGCACAGCATCAGGTCTGTCTCTCCCATATTCCTTGCTCACCTAGCAGGCTGGGGATGGGAAAGATCTTGGGAGGGGTCATAGCCAGGACAGCTGACCCAAATGATCATAGGGCAATTCTGTCCCATAAGACATCTGCTCAGCAACAAAAAGTAAGAGAGAGCCAAGCCAGGAGGAGGGAGGAAAGGTGGCATTCATTATTATGATGTTTGTCTTCTGGATCAACCTCTATGAGTACAGTATGCAGAACACATCGTCCTTTCGCATCTTATGCTCCTCATGCGATGCGAGATGAATCCAGCCTCTACTGCCTTGCACAGACACTTACATAAGTGCAGGAAAGTTAAGATGGGGTTACTGCTTTGCACTAACAGCTGTGAATGTGAGACCAGAGAGAATGTGGGCCACACCTTTCCCAAACATTACCTAGGGGTGATGCAGAGAAACAAGCAGAGCTGTGCTAGTCTAGCAGACCCCAGTCGAGGTAAAAATAAATGCTGGGCACTTCTTCCATGGGAAATGCCATTATTCTCAGGCCCTCTGCTTTTATTATGCCAGACCTTCCAGTGAGGTTTTAAGCATGTTTTGTCCTGTTTCATCACAGGGCAGTGGACTGTAAACGATCTCTTGAGACCCTCTTCACCACTGCTCCCCTCAGAGACAGCATAAGGTTATTCTATTTACTGCCTGATTGTGCTCCAGCTCAGTCTGCAGACTGTGTTATTTTAGGAAGATATTTGATATATATTTTGGACTAGTAAGAGAAGGCATTTTAAAATTAACAATGATCTTTACTTTTTCTCCAGTCATTTCTGCAGTAACACAGGCTAGGATATTTCTAAGCTTCTGTCTGCTGCAGCAAAGACAACAGAGCATCTTTACAAGTTAGGCATTTAAATTAGCCCCAACAGACTCCCTGTGCCCTACTTGACAGAAGAGTCACAAAGTGCTTTTCTGAACAAAATACAGCAAGACCTTTTTTCCATTAGGAAACATCAACACATTGATTCAGTAGTTTCAGAGGATATCCTTTCTGCAGTGAAAGCCATGGTAAAAGTGTGGTTTATTCCTATTTTCAGAGATATTTTTCTTCTCTTACTCCTCCTTTATTTGACAAATTGAAAGCCTGAGAAGCCGATGCCCTTGATTTTTAACCCATTTTGTCACAAACAGTGTATAATCTTATTCACACTGCTTCCATAATTTGCCTCCAAAGGGGCCTGACTAGGGCAAAGAGAACAACTCTAGGAGCCAGCCTGTATGTATTTTTACATCTTTGTGGGTGTTTTCACTTAGAGCTAACATCTAGACATAAACAAGCTGTGTCCAGTTCTGGAATCCTCAATATAAGAAGGATATGGAACTATTGGAATGGGTCCAGAGGAAGGCCACAAAGATGATCAGAGGGATGGAGCACCTCCCATATGACAACAAGTTGAGAGAGCTGGGATTGTTCAGCCTGGAGAAGAGAAAGCTCTTGGGGAGACCTTATAGCTACGCTCCAGTACCTGAAGAGGGCTAAAAAGAAGCTGGTGAGAGACTGTTTACAAAGGCATGTAGTGGTAAGATGAGGGGGAATTAAATGATCTTTAAGGTCTCTTCCAATTATAACGATTTAAGATTTTATGATTCTTTGACTCTATGGTTTTATGATTCTTTGATTCTATGGTTCTACGATTCTATTGATCTGAAACTCAATCCATGAGTATATCCAACAAGAGAAAAGCAGCTCAACCGGTCTGTCTGTGGCACTGTCAGACTCCAGTCTTCTTCTCTGGACCTCTGCTTGGAGAGGTGGTGTAATGGGGCCCTGGAATTGCCATCTCCAGCATGAGCTGGAGGCATCCTTCTTCTGGGCTCTCACCTCCGGATTGCTCCTACGGCACCTGAGAAGTCACTGGCAGTGCATCAGGATATGTTAGAAGCACTGTTAACTCTTTACACTTGTATTTCTTCACTTCCTTAGGTCTTTCCTGTGCTATATTCCACACCTTGTTTCCATCCTCTTTCCAACATTTCATAAATGGAAAGGGACAATTTTGGGTGAATTTACAGGCTATAACTCCCTCTTTTCGTAACACAATACGTGTCAATACTAGTAATGCCTCAACAAAGCCAGAGAGCAAATAATTTAATTTGATCTGTGTTGACTGCTTTGCCATATACTAGATATATACTTCTCAGTTCTGTATCTGAGCCCATTATCAAACAACTTAAACAAAGAGCTTGAAAATACTAGCTTAAATATGTGACTTTGTTAAAAAAATAGAATTATATTCTCAGCCTCGCTGACTGCTTTGCCAGCTTCCTGCCCTTCCAGTACTGGAGGCAGAGGTCGAAGAAAAAAGGTTTACTTGCAGTAGTGTAGACATCTATATCTCTAATGTATATTGTAGTAATGGTGTTGCCTTGCAAAGCAGATGCTTTAGGCAAGTGATCAAAGGTTGCTCATACAGCACATAGTTTCACCACAGTTCCATTGCAATAAAAACTCCCTATCTATTTTTTCTAACTCAGCTGGCATAACAAAGTGTTCCCATTTTTTATAGGTAGTTTCAGTATTAGCACTGGACAAAATACCAGTATCGTAATTGTATATCCGTTCTAAGGGAACATGAAGCTCAGGAATGCCAGTTTTAAAGTGGCATATAGGATGATACTATCATTTCCTCTTTTTTTTTTTTACAGTCTGTCCTTGTCTTGCTCCATCCAGCCCCATTACACCTATATACTTTCTCCTCTTTCCCAGATCTGAGTCAGACCAAGCTTCCTGAAAGCAACTTGCTGCTTGAAGGCAAAGGAAAAAAGATGCACAAGGAGTGTTAATTTTTTTGTTCTGTTGTATTTTTTTTTATTTTAATCAAATAATTTTCCTAGAACTGCTGATAGCAAGGTAGAAACTGCATTTCCTCTTTGATATAAAGATAATTGGTTATATTTTTCAGTTAAGGAGTAGATACATGCCTCCTAGAAAACTATTACCCTGTATTTGGCTTAAGCACACTGCAAAATACTGCATGAAATCTGCATGCAGTGCCTGATTTCTTTTTTCTAAAGGAACCTTTTTTTCCTAAATAAGTTCTTCAATTTTCACTCCTTCAGCTTTTAAAGCAACATGTCATATCCTCTACGAGACTTAAGTATCTCTTGTGACCTCAGTATAGAACAATAATTGAAAGAGAAGAAATTTTCTAATAATTATAATTTCAAATAATGACAAACCCCACAGGACAAACCATGATAGTGCATAGGGAAGCTAAACTTGGGCTAGTGATTGTGTACACAGTTTCTGGTAAATATGAATTCATTGATAGTCATTGTTAATTAGAGAATGATGATACTGGAAGGTGGGAGGAAATTTATTGTCAACCACTCTGAATTTCATCCCACTGTAACTGTTTCTCCAGTTACTGATGGGGAAATGATATGGGGAAAAAGACCTTCATTTAAGCTATGTAATTTTACTCTGTTGAGGTATCAAACTTCAGTGAGCTGTGAGTTGCTAAAAGTGGCTACTGGAAAGCAGTGACAGCATTTCGTCCTCACTGTAGAAATAATATGAAATTGTTTCTGCAGTGTGACTCAGCACTCTGTGGGATGACATTGCCTTCAGGGAGTGCCTCTCTCTACCCCTTCTCCACAGAAGTAACCAGTGGCTAGCCCCAAGACTCCTAATTCGAATTTCACAGAGAAATTCTTGGAAGTATGGAGAATTAATCTGGACCTAAGTGTCCCAAGAACTGCCAAGCAGAAACCCTGTGGCCTTGTCAGGAGATGAACCAAGATATCCTGTCAGACAGAAGAAAAAAAGAACTTCTGTGACACTCTCCACAGTGCTGGATTGTGCATCAAGGTCATCGCCTGGAGATTATGAGACTGGATATTTCTATTTGGGAAACAGAGCCTGTCTTATTATTCTCAATGATGAACCCATAGACTCTGGAAAGCAGGCAATTGCACAGATTTATGGTCCTTTTAGCTCTTTGTAAAACAGTTACTTTCTCAGAATATAAACTAAAATAAAAACTTTCAATTCTGTTTTCTTCCATCTCATTGCAAACATTTTGCTGATTTCTTTTGTCCTGCTTGTTTCTTTTGAGAAACCAATATGTGAAATACTATGCCAGCTGCTGAAATCTTTTGACACGCCTTATCTCAGAGGCCCCTTTCATGCACATAATTGTAAGTGAATAGTCAAAATACATGGTATAAAATCAGCACAAAGAGTCAAAGGGTCGAAGTCAAAAAAGCAAAAGCAATTTATACTGAATGATAACACAGCCTGTGTTTTTACCTCCTTAGAGAAAGTTAGGTTGTTTTCTGAGACACTGTCAGATCCTAGGGCGGTGATATATAAAAGATCGATTCTGGGGAGTAGAACAATGTTTTCTCCTGGTGGGCATTTCAGTGTGTGCATATATGGCAATTATGGGAGGTCATAAGAAGGTAAAGCCTCTTTCTGCTTCATATGGGTTGTAGCATTCTTGGATTTACAACTTCTAGCAGGAGATTTCTGTTTACTTCTGTGATTTTAATTTTCTTGTTGTCCTTTCTTACATCTTGCCAACAAGTTTCCCTTTTTGCACAATAAACAGTAGTAAACAGACTAAACATTGATTTAAGACCTTTTCCCTACCTCTTTCTTATAGGTACTGCTAAACTTGTTGACTGATTTCTACTCATCCTTTTTTTTTTTTTTCCTGATATTAATTAGTGGACAAAGTAACTTTTAAAATAATTTCATTTTCAAATTTCTCCTGGAGCTGAAGTAATTTGTTTCTCTAATGTTATTCACTGAGTCATTCACTTTTTACACAGTGTTTTATTTGTTTTACTCATTTGCATTCATGTGGATTTCTTGCATTTCATATTCTACTCTGTGTTTTAAGGATGTGATCAATAGGGTGTTTTCTGACAAGATACTAATGCTGTGTCACTTTTAAGCTTCTTAGTGATTTCAAAACATAGTAGAAACAAGGGGTTTGATATTGCAAATACTACCACTAGCTAGACTAACTTCTGTGTTTTGGTAGAGCTGCTCTGCATTAAAACACGAAGAAAAGTTACATGTATTTACTTCAAAGAAAAACATTAAATATTTATCAACCTCTTATTTATTGTTATTGATCTCTTACAGCACCACAACCTAAAATGAATTCCATTACATCCTCCACAGTCAAGTTTTTCTAAGACTCAGAAAGCATGTCAAGTAAGTGTATGTAAATCATTCTATGTTTGAAAAAGTTAAGACCAATAAAAAAAAGAAAATACAATAGTTCCAGGATGAAACTATTCTCTCTCTTATATATCATGATGAGGAGGATCAAAACTTCCATTGCATTCTCATCTCCAAATAAAATATCTTTACTTAAGGTTAAATAACATAAGCTATCTGTCTTGCAAAAAATAACATTTTAAAGATAATTTCTCATCTCCACCCTTCCTTCTACAATGACCTTCTGTTTGTTTTCTTGCTTATTTGGATCAACATTCAAGAAGTTTAATTTCATAGTTTGAATTCAGGATGAATGTTGACATCAACACTATCTCTGCAAAAGCATAATAACCTTTGTCCTATGATTGCTCTGTTTGAAAACAGGGAATTAATCATGAACTGTTAAGCAAAGGAAAAATACCCCAAACAACTGTTAAGTGAATCTACTTAATGTCATTGGTATTAGCATTTGCCATGATCCTAAGACTTTACATGAACTTTATTTCAAACACTCAGGCTGAGTTCTTTTTTCTGGTTGTATCAAGTATGATGCCACTGTTGAAGTTTTGAATGCATATACTTTGTCTCTTGGTATTTCTTGCAAACTTTTAGACATTGTTCCACCCAGCCAGAAAACATCAACAAGAGCAAGAAACTGAAAGTTAATGTAGCACACTGGGAAAGTAAGCTCATCTGCTATGGAAACATAATACAACACATGATCATTTGTCCTCTTTTCTTCTCTGTATTCATTAATAGGACAAAGTGAGAAGTGGAGTGCTACTATGATTATGTAGCATTTTGTGGACTGTTTTTGATTGAAGAGATTTATATTTTACAACATAACACAAAATGTTTTCTTCATAATTTTTTTTTTTAACTGTAGGCAGAATTTGGGGCATCTACTGATTTTTTATGTTGTTGAATGGTTGCTTGGTGAATTACATTGATGACTGCTTAGGCATGGTTTCCAATTTTTACTGGAGTGATTCAGTCTTTCATACCCAAAGATTTTAATCTGTGCTACACTGCCAGCTGTTTAGCTTGCAGAAATCAACAGCTTTTGAAGGCTTACACAAAACAGTGTGAAGCAGAAGAACTGACAGAAATACTGGAAGACATGACATGTGAAATATTTATTATGTGCATGATCTTCATCTGCCATTCAAAATAAGGATGCATATGTTTTTTCAGAGTCATAAGAAGAGAAGTGCAGTGGCACCCTGATGCATTGCTGTTTTCATAGATGTTTGTGGAAGAAGTCTGAATATAGACATATACGTAATATTTGTCTGAAAGTAGCATGTCCTACCTGTCCCTGTATGCAAAGACAAGATTTTTCACTGCTTCTGAGCTCACTATCACTGCTCGGTTATTAACTGCACAGCAGCAGAGTCTAGTTTTTTGTTTCCTGGGTACTGTAAATAAACGAGAAGGTGCAGAAGGACCACATAATAAAGCCCTTTATTTCACAAGCAATTATGACAGGTCACGGAGGTCTAGGTCCTGTGTCATAGGACTACTGGCAGCAGACATGCCGTCATGGCTTCAGCGTGCATCTAAACCCAGCTGCAAGGGGTATTGTTTCACTGTCCAGGACAGGTTATAAAGGATCTGTTGTCTGGCATTATAGATTTTGCTTCTAGAAAAAAAATAACTGGTAACAGCCATTTGTTGCCAAAATTGCCAGTGAAATGCAGAATTTTCTTTGGATATAAGCAAGAAAATACTATACGATTCTAATTAAATTAATTAAAGCTTGATTGTCAATAATAAGTTTGCAAATATTTTGCAGGAAGAACCAGTAGAATTTCAAGTAAAGATCATTTCTGAGAGTAACTTTATTTCACTGCTTTACATGACTGCTAACAAGTGTAATGAAAAAGATTGTCTGAAATTTCTTGCTATCAAAATAAGTATATTCTGAAGGGGGTTGAAATTGATTTGTTTCTTTTCTTCCTCCCTGATATAACATAGCAGTCTAATATATGTGTTTTATTTGGACTGCTAATACTGGGATGAAGTAATATTATTACCAAAAACTATACACTTGACTGTAGAATTTAACTTGTACTTGATAGAAATTATGCTAAATTTTGAATTTAAATCTTGTTTTCATTGCAGTTTTCCTCTCTAGGTACATGGATACTGAAAAGATCATGCTAATTACAAACATGATCAATTGGAAATTTGCTTTGGCTCTAGACTGGACCTAAATTTCAGCTCAGGTAAGTGATTTGTATGTAGTATGTAGCTGCTTTAAAAAACTGTTTCCTTCTGCAATTTACTTGGTTCTTTCAATCCATTGTGAGAAACTACTTTGTTAGCTTGCTATCTGAAGGTGTTCAGAAAAGATATGATCTGGAAAGCAAAGTCTTTCAAAGCTGCTCACAACTCTGGATGGATCTCCTGCTTAAGTATCCAGCTTGCCACACCTAACGCAGGCCCAATCAACTAGCACAAATTCTCTATTCTTAGAAAACTCTTTGCTTAAACACCTGAAATCAAGCATGTAAATCACTACTCATTTTTAAATCTTGACCTTAGAACATAGTACCATGAATATTTATTACTAGGTTTGATCTTGGGAGAAGACTGTTGTTGTTGCTTTTGGTGATTATACAATCAGAACCAGCAAGAGTTGCAGCTCAGGAACACAAAACGCAATGATATGTAATGTCTGTCTAAGCCAACCACATGTGATTCTATGCATATCCTGGATTAAATAAACGCTGGAATTTCAAAATTAATTCAGTGTTTACAGGGAAGGAAGAAATTTACAGTTACAAGAGTTTAACCAAACATCCAGAAAGAAAAGTTGACTTTCTCTACAAAATGCAGAAAACACCTCCCAATGTAGTACATAAAGTACAATAAGATGTGTAACAGTTAGCCACTCTACCCCTTGTTCCTGGTATTTATTTTCTTCATTTTTCCTCATGGTGAAAGTGTTTCTGAACTTTAACATCTTTGGGAATTCTAGTCTTATCTCATTTTCCTAAGGAAGACAAATATCATCAATCATACAAAAATGCAGAGAATAAAGCTGGTGAGATCAAGGAAAGATATTCACAATGCTTACATGTAAGCAAATTTGCTGGGCAGGTAAGTTAGCGTGAAAGATTCTTCCTTCTCTACCTCTTTCCTCTTGTGCTGATCCCGTAACACTGATGTTCACGAGGAATTAAGCTTTACTGTCTTCTCTTTCAGTAGCTGTAAATCCAAACACTACAACTGCATTCCTTATATTCCCATTTGGTAGGGGGAGTTGAAAAACAAACTGTGTATTCCTTGTGAAAGAGTCACTCCACAGCTTTCCAACACCATGATTTCTCTCATCTGCCTCTGAAGCATCTGAAAAGGGCTATTAACAGAGACGTAATACTAGACTTGACGAAATACTGGTGTGATCCGATGTGGCAGTTACTGTATTTTGTTTTCTCTCTGGCTAATGATCTTTATCATACAAATGGCAAAAGCATTGTTTAAACTATTGTCAATAGTGTTCAAGGTCAGCCTCAACGGAGCAAAGAAACAGGACATTTTCTAATCAGGAACCTTAGGCTGACCCAAGAACAGCTGTCATGCTGTCCTGCAAGTGCCCTGAAATATCAATCACTCCTGCAGACAGCTGCATGTTATGGATGTTTTTGTGTTGCATGGATGACTCAACTGAGACAAATTATCTGGCTAATCACTTATCTCTTGCCTATCTACTTTTGACTCCTTCAAAAAACCTCCTAAGGATACTATCATGTTTATTGATTAGACTCTGTTAGATTAACACCAGACATAGTGATGCAGCATACCTCCCACTTTCCGTTCTGAAGCAACAGGAGGTCAGTAGTGGTTTAGTGTTACACAAAGTTTATTGCATGAATACTTATCAAGTATAGGTTTGTAGTGAAACCGGCTATATCTAGACTAGAGGTTTGCCTGTTTGTTTTTAAATCCCTGTACATAAAACTTCTTATACAAACTAATTAGAACAGAGAGAAAGAGACAGTAGGAACACCTCCCTGGATGACATTTGGGCTTTATTTGTGTCTATTATTAGTTGCTTTAAATCAGTATGCAGTGAGCCCTTGAAAAGAGAAGGAAATGCACTGAGATAAAGAAGCTCATTTACAGCTTTCTAATAAAAATCTTAGCACACATTATTAAATTTGTTATTTAACTGGTTTGCTCTAACTCCTTAGAAAGTGGAAAAGAAAACCAAGCAATAAACTTTCCTTTAAAATAAGCTTGTCTTTGACTCTGCCCCATTGAAAGTGAATCCTTTCTGACAGCAAGGTCTCATTTCTGAAAAATTTTAATGAGAAAACGAGGCAGGATGTGACTTTATTAATAAAAAATTACTTGAGCTAAGAGATCAGATTGTTTAAAAAAAAGAAAGATTTAATGAATTCTACTTCACTTACTTATTTATGTCAGAAATAAAAATTGATCAATGCCTAAAATGGCCAAGAAATTCGGTTTTAGAAATGAAGCAATTCAGTTTTTTTAAAATCTGAAAGTGACATTAATTTGATTAAATCTGTTTACTATAACAAATATTGTATTTCAGACTTTAAAGTTCAATATAATTTGTAAAAACAATTTTCTAGGCAAAAAAAACCCTTGCAAAACAATAATTCTGAATTGGCCAAGATGTAAAGATGTAAAAATATCCTACTGGCAATTCAGATTTATGTTACCTAGAACAGTGGAAGTTTTTTGCGCATCATGATATAAGAGTAGTTGTACTTTCCACTACATGTGTGGTTTTACATGCAACCTTACCCCTTCAGGCCTTGATCTGGAAATAAGAAATAAAGTAATTGTATATGTTAAACAGTCACAAAAAAAAAAAAGCTCAATTATTTTTAAAAAATTATTTTAGGATTCAAGTATTTAGTAGGAATTGATTTGTGACTGAGTTATTTCTGTGTTATAGGGTTGTGAGAATTAATAATCTGTAAGACAATCACTATTTCATTATGTAAAATGCTGACTAGTACTACATTACAAAGTAATTTTACGGTTTTCTTGTTGCTGGCAGTTTCGAGCCACGGTTGAGACTGAGGATCTGAAGGAGCTTAGTGTGCTAATTCTGAGTAACTATTTGCTTTGATCAAACTGTAGCTTCTCTTTGTAATGATGTTGAACACTGTACAATACACTTGGGCTTTCTAGACCACAGGAAAACTTAAGAGCAACCAGGTAGATGAAAATTTTATGTGCTGTTTAAGTTGTCACGTGCTTCAGGGAATTACAAAAAAGTTTGGGTTGAAAGAGACCTTTAAAGATCATCTAATTCAAATCCCTGCTGTGCATAGGGACATGTAAAAGCCTCATCCAACCTGTCCTTGAACACTGACAGAGAGGAGGCATCCATAACTTCTCAGGGCAACATCTTCCAGTGTTCCATCACTTTCATCATTAAAATTTTCTTCCCCATATCTAATGTAAATCTACCCTCTTTCAGCTTAAAATTGTTACCCCTTGTCCTGTTACTACAGACTAGGTAAAAAGTCTCACTCTCTCTTTATTGTAAGCCCTTGCTAAGTACTGAAAGGTCACAGTAAGGTCTCCCCAAGTCTCTCTTCTACAAGCTGAACAATTCTCTCAGGCTTTCTTCATAGGGAAAGTGCTCCAGCTTTCTGATGATTTTTGTGACCGCCTTCTGGACCCACTACTACAGGTCCATGTGTTTCTTGGCCTGAGAATATCTGGATTGGACACACTACTCAAGATGTGGTCTCAACAGAAAAAGTAGAATGGAAAAATCATCTCCCTTGATTTTCACATTACTGTTCATCGAAGTAATCACGTGGTACATTTAATATGCCTAGTATGTTAGAAGCAGTATTTTCAGAAGCACTGCTATCTTTTTATATATATAAGTTGCAATTTTACCCTATTGAAAAAGCTTCTCATTGGAAAATTCATGTTGGACAGAACCATAATATTCTCCATGAATTGAGAAAATAGTGGATACTGTGTATATTTCTTCCTCCATATTTTTTTGTTTTTTTCTTCTTAGTAGCAGACAGATTTCTTTATCTGCTTGACTGTGACACACATAACACACTCATTACGTCTTTTTGCATTATTTGTTCTGTCAGTTCTATCAGTTCACTTCTCACACTTAGACTGTAAGTATTTTCAGGCTTGAGTTTTAATTGTACCTGTGTATAATCAATAAAGAGAAGCAGATGCACATGTTTTATGAGGAGTGGACTCTACATACTAGCTATGGTACCTAGCCATTAAGATTTACAGTTAAATCAACCCTGATGTTCAATAACTCAAATTTTAGGAAGCCAGATTTCCTAAGATTTATAAGGAGGTTTTACAGGACTTAGAAGAGAGTAGATTTTGTTGAATGTATATTCTTTTGACCTTGTTTTTTTTTTTTGCACTAATGCAAATGCTCTAATGAAAATTGGTGTCCAAAATCTCTTGTGGAGTGGAGAAATTTGTCAGTTTTCTTCATGCAGCTCATGAAAACAAGGAGGGAAGAGGGCAAAGAAGACTGAATACTTCATGTTGCCTCAAGTGCTAAGAAAACTTATGAAATTAATTAACTGCCTTTTTATGTTCCCTTACTGTCAGATGTAATTGTTATCTATCATGCAATAGCAACAATTGAGCTACACAAGAATATATGTCCTTGTCCTCTATGGAATGTTAAAGACCAGCTCTAATTTTAACATCAGCATGAATGATCTCATGTAACATTCATACTATGTCATTTTACATATGGTGTCTTCTGACTCTTACTGACAGATTCCCGTGTTCAACATAGTGTCAAGCTCTGAATTATTATGACCACAGCAAAATGCTTCAAGTAGGATGCTGAAGTTTTCTTTCCTCAATGTAGTCTGTGCTTTTCCAAATGATTACTGTCATCTTCTTTTGAAATGCCTTGAAAGTTCAGGTGCCCAAGAGCTCCTGGGGTCAGAAAACTAACAGGGTAGCTATCTGTATTGACAGAAGAAGTGGCCTGTCTGTGTATGGCTGAGACAAAACCATCAAAGATAAGTCAAAAATGAATCAAAGATGCAAATGCCAAGGTCACTGAGGCTTTACAGTTCTGGGCAAATTTTAAAAACTTCTGTGCCATTCAAAAGTGCTAAAACAAAACAAAAACTAAAATATTTCTCTACTGGGTTGGACTGGGATGGAGTTTTCTTCCTAATAGACTATATGAGGCTGTGTTTCAGAACTCTGACCCAAACAGCAATGATAACAAACCAATTAATTACTATTACTGGACAGCACTTGCACAGCATCAAGTTCTTCTTTGGTTCTTTTTTCTCTCAAGTGAGTGTGTGGGAGTTGTGCAAGATGCAAGGATTCAACACAGCTGAGATAACAAAATGGGAAAAAAAATGCTGTTTCAATAAAAGAATTTGAAAAAAGTCCAATAAAAAAATTTGAAAAAAGTCCAACAGAGGAATATTGGAGTGAGTATAGAAACATTTTTTAGCTGTCCTTGATGTTGGTAGTCTGGCCAAACCCTGTTGCAATCTGCCCTTTGTAGTACTACACAACATTATAGCCTGTTGGTAGCAACACTATACCAACTCCTGATCTTGACAAGCAATACAATAAGGGGGTTTTCTAGAATTATTTACTAACAATAAGTGGTATGGACAGTATTATCCTGCCATCTATGCTTTAATACTGTGGATGTGGCTCAAGTTAAGGCAAGGTTTTACTGCCCAGAAGTAATAAAATGTCTATCTACATTAGCAGGTATTACAGAGCAAGAGGAGTAGATCTGCAAAACAAAACATTTAAGGGTGACATTCACACTACACAAATTCAGGATTTTTTACTTGGCATTAACTGATGCTGTGAACTGAAAAGTTTCAGCAGGTAAAGTGTTTTTGTTGACTCTTGATAGAAAACCTGTCAATATGCACTGAAAATGTTCCATGAAACAAAGAAATGTGTATTACATGGATATCTTTGGGAAATTCACACTAAAAGCATATTCTTGATAACAGATGAAGTGATAGTATACCTGCATTGTCAATTGGTAGATAGGCAGTTTCCAGAAATTACAGTGGTCTTTCATGAAGCCACAACTACAGATGCATTTAATTAAAATTTTAATTAAGGGTTACAAAATATAAGTCATAATGTATTCCAATTAGTTGTGAGAGTTGCTGAGGATATAGGCCAAGTAGATTTTTGTCTGAGGTGAGGTATGTATTTTCACTTGGTCATTACACAGGCCCTGGCTTTCTACCATCTAATGTATGAGTGATGTTACTTTCTAGAGAAGTAAAAAGACTGGCCTGATTTACTAAATATGTTTGTATTTAGTTATCCTTGTTACATTTTTGTTGTGTCCCCCTGTTGAGGAAATGGGTGTTGGAAAGTCATGAACTAATCCTTCCTCAGGGTGAAGGTACTAGAGTAAGCAGGACAGAACCTGTTATTTTTAACTGAGATTTCCAGGTGACTGCAGGAGCTGAGCCTGCTTGGATCTGCTGTCAAAATATTCGGCCAGTTCACTGAGCTCCTGTGCCACGGCACATTCTTCTAGTTATAGCATAGGGCTATAGAGTCAACAGACATTGCAAGTCTATGCCTTAGACTCCAAAAACAGGACTGATACATGCTAGTTAGCTGAGCTGCACTGTTCATCTAATTATTATTGACTGCTTTAAATGGATCTTTTGTTTAATAATGTTTTAATTTGGAGTAAAAAAAGAAAGTCCAAACCCATATGTGACTGCTAGATCCAGCTGGGTCCGCTTCTAGGAAACAACAGGAATTGCTGAGAATGTCTAACTTTAAGCCACTGAGTTTTACTTCAGGTGGATGAAACAGTTGTGGTCACTAGGAGACTTAACTGTGAACTACTGGCAGAACATATCATACTGCCAAAAAAACAGAACATACACAGGAATTTCTATTTTCTTTGGGTTTTTTTCCACTTGTGTTGAATCTCTGAGAAACAGTGTAAATAAAGAATTGATACAAACACCTTATAGACTTCTCCATTTTTATTTTTTTTTTTTATTTTATTTTCAGCAATCAGTGGATGAGAAGTAATGCTGGAGAGCAGGACACTGACACAGAGCTCCCTGAATCTTGGAAAATCTTGTAGCTCAGATGTAGTGGAATTTAGTCACTAAGTTCCACTCATGATATCACCAACATGGTGATGGCAACACCCCTTTTGTTCAGCAAAATAATGTTCTTGATAGAGTTTCAAGGAGATAAAGAGGTTCTTTGTGTTTATGCAAGAAGACACATTTTTTGCCTTCTGTTTGCAACAGTACAATGCAACTAGAGCAAATCCTGGAGCCTTTTTGCAGTGGCACCAGGAAACACTAGTAAACACGGTAAACACTAGTGTCTGTGCAGGACTGAGAGATATAACAGTGGACCTACAAAAGACCCATGTCCTCTACATGCAACTGAAAACAAGGCGGGATATTCCACCCACTTGAGATGGCAGTAGGGTTTTGCACAACTATCTCGTACTCTCTGTACAGAGTCAGGGACAGTGCACAGGTGCCTTAGCATCTGCTTATATTAATGTATTTTCAGTGTGACTAGTCCAATAAATACTAATTATTTCTGTATATTGTTCTTTTAATAGTAACAACGGAGTTTTTCCATTTTACACTTGGCAGAGGAGATTAATGATCTGGAATTTTACAAGCACTATATCACAATTATATCAGTCATTAAATCTCTGACAATTTTTTTAAAAAAAATGGAAGAGACAAGATCTTGTCTCACTGTGCTGTCATGATCCAAGCTGCTCTTTGCCCTTTCCTAATTGCTTGACTCAGTAGAAGCTAAGGATGTTAAACTTGATGCAGAAATGAAGTTGGAAGATCAGTAGTGCATTTCTTCTAATATCCTGCCTCTGAAATTAGCTAAATTATAGGAAGAAATAGGGCAATGTTTAAAGAGTGACCTGGCTGGCAAATAAGGACTTATTTGGCTCAATTCTTCTTGGTCATTGGTTGTTTTTATACCTGTGGACAAGTAACTTCAATCTTTTTCGTCTTCACTTCTTCCTCCATTTGCTTTGTTAGTTAATGCAATTGAATGAGTTTCAACATGAAAACCGTATGTTCAGTACAATGGGCCTTAGGCTCGTCTTTGTTATACAAAAAACCTCTGCAAAGCTTCTGAGTGATGCTTCACCATTTTGCGATCATTTGGAGTGTTTCTGGCACTGCAGAATTGTTTGACGTGGGTGTCTGGATATATATTTCATTTCATAATAATCATAAGACAACTGAAGACATGTTTTATATTTTTATGCCCAGTGGCAGTTCAAATTATTTCTTCAACCTCAGAAACCAAAACCACTGAGGAAACAGGAATTATTTTTGGTAATTTTTTCAGCCAACTAAATGTTTTGGGCCCACTGTAGTTTCCTTTTGAAGTATTTACAAAAACCAATGCTCAAGCAATATACATATTCATTTAAATATTTTCTGTCAGATTTAGACTTCAGGAATATAATGAGGAAAATCTTGGAAAATATGTATCCTTTCCCAACACATGGAAAGAAACTTATATTCAAAGAAACCTATCTTTGCACATTTACTTTTAATATTTTGTGATTTGTTTTGTTTTTTTAATCAGTTTAATATTAAAAATTCTGTTAAAATTAGAACTATTCCTCCCCTCTCTTTGTCCAAAGCTCCTTAGATAGGATTCCTGGTATTTTTGTTTCTATACTTGCCTCAGCTTCTTATTCAGTGTTCTTCTTTTAAGCACAAAGAGCATATTTTACAGTGGACATAATTTAACCAATGTTTGATTAAATGTGTGTGTCTGTTACTGATCTGGAAAACCTGTATGAAAGCCATTTTGGTTGTGGGAAACCTACTTCATGAAATCTCTTGGGACCATTGAAAATGAATGTTAGAGACTGAAAAACATTAACCTTGATGTTGGGGAGAAAACCAGTACAAAGAGTTGAAGGATTTGATGATGCACAGCTGTAAGTAGCAGGTTTGGTCTGCATTAAAGACTGTGGTCATAAAGGAGCTGGTGTAGAAGGAACTGAGCAGCAGTTATTTTTCTATCAGTGTTTGTATGTGGCTACAGCAAGATAGGCACAGGTTGCCTCTTAAAAACGTTTAAAATGTGTGAGGTGTGCCTCTGCACTTGCAAATCAGTGCTGTTGAGTTACTTGAAATAAGTTCTCTAAGAGTAAAGAAAACCCAAAGCATTCATTGTCAGAAAAGCATAAACTCTCTCCGTGTGAATGATTGCCACACTTAGGTTTTAGGTTTTCTCCTGACTGCGCTTCTTCCAGAAGAGCCCTTTGCTCCCATCCTGCTAAGGGCACTTGTGGTTGTGAAGCCAAGGCATTTTCCATGATCCCTGCAGTTCCAAGCAAACCACAAGCACCTGCCCTGCTGAAAGGGATGCCATGGAGTTAAGTACTGCTGAGGTCAAACAAGCTACTACAAACTTCCCTTAGCTGGTGAGGAAAAAGCAAGGTGTATTTTTTAAAGATCTTTTGATCTTTAAAAAATACAATGTGAAAAGCAATGCTGCAAGGTGGAAATGTTTTGGTAATTTTGTTTTCATGAAAAAAATACTGCAAAAAACAGTGTTGATCACTGAAAAATCAAACTCCTATAGCAGAATCAAATGTAGCTTAAACACAGGGAGAGGTGAGAAATATTAAAATCCCTGTCATAAATCACATAACTCTTGAACACAAACCATGGTTTGTAAAGAAATACACTAACTTATTTTTTACAGTATTGATTGAAACTACTGTTCTAAATTTACAGATTATACTAAAAAGGATACTAATTTTTAGCACAAATTATTTTTATTAGTGGGCCTGTTTGACATTCTGACCAAAAAATTTAAAAAAAGTCTTGTAAATACAACAAATACTTTTTTCCTCTCGATTAACTTTATTATTAGTCATTTTTGAAGAACATAAAATTATCAAAATTTTCTGAAAATGTTTTGGATAACACCTCAAAGTTCACTAATGTGGAGGAAAAAAAAAGGATAGAAAATGAAAATGGATTTTTCAGGAGAAAATATATGACTTCAAAAAAACCTGAATGCTCTGTCAGATATAAAAAGACATGTGTTATCTTTTCTAATATATATTTTTTTCCCCATTAAGTTGGAAAAAAGCAGGTTAAGATCATTATTTGAAAGTACAATATTGGCATGAGTTATAAAGGTTAACACACTGCCAGTTAACTGAACTAAAATTACTTTATCTATACGATTATTCAGGCACACTGAACATATTATTCTATTCAATTTAATATTACAGTTTGCTTTGACATGTGTCAGCATCAAAGGTAAATGACAACTATTGAGGAAAAGTTAAAGAATATAGGGCATTTGTAAGCAACAGGAGAGAAACACTTGAAATGATACTGTTAAAGGATTCTTGTTAACAAGACTACTCCAAATATGTCAAAGAACTTTAAATGTTTTCTCACTATTCCCATCAGTTTTAGATAATATAAGAAAAAAATTCATAACTATATATAAATGTATTTTGAAGAACAAAAATAATTTTTGACAAATGTTACTAATTTCTGTTTTCGTTTAATCAATTTAATATCTTGATATTTTTAATGCTTTATTACAAACCAGCTCCTCCTCTTTTTCTCAAGAAAATAATTTTTAAAGAAAAAACTGTAGATATTATCTGTTAGAAAAACTTTGCAATTTATCTATTTTACCATTGTGATTCCCTTTTTGAACAAGTACACACTTCATGATTTTCTGTTGACTTGAAATAGAGAGAAACATAAAGCTTAGAGAAAATTTGTGCAACTTCTTTTATACAGCTTTATTCATTTACAGCTTTTCATGACTTGATTTCTGGGCCAGCAAAAGTTTAGATAACAAGTGCTCATTTTCTGTCCACTGGTGTTTACACTAAAATTGTTACAATTTTGTTCTTTATTGTCAGGTGTTGTCAGTATTATTTTTAAATATTTTATTCTAGCATTTGTGTAGCAGCAAGGACATCATGATGGCATAGTGAGATCAGATAAATACACCAACTAATGGCTGACAAGAATAACTGACATTTTATGTTGGATTTTCATGTGTTTGGTTTGGTTTTGGGTTTATTTACAGAAACTAAAAAGTGCATTTTAATAAGGAGAAAAGTCAAATGATCTGCTCTGAAATAGCAAACATCATTTTCTTGTGAAAAGCCAGTCTTGTAAGTCAGAGGTGTAGCTTCAGCTCCTGTTTCACCTGTCAGATTTCCTGTAAATTTGTGAATGATTCTTTTCCATTTTGCTTCACTAATCAATTATACTAAGCATGCATCATTGCATTTGTGTTGGTATTTCTGCTACATCTAAATCTGAACAAACACAATGGTAAATCACATCTTCTTCATCCACATAACAGTAATATAGTATTTCTACTTCAAATCTCCTTACCTTGAGTTGTTTCATGCATGTTGCAATCAACATGTCCTTTTGTAAAGTAATTTTTGAACCTACATGATCAATGATCTGCACCTTTGAGCACATAAAGAATTGTGAACTCATATAATGGAATATAATCCATACTTATGAAATTTAAATTACAAACATTTAACCAAAAGTTGTACTGCTGGAATGAGTACTATGTTGCTATTCTTTCTTGGTTTTATATTTTTTGAGATCTTTATTACTCGTCATGATTTCAGCTTCATTACAGACCCTGTTACAAATGTGGAACAGCTGCTGTGTTTGTGTCTTTGAATTTACAGTAAACACATGCCATATTTTGGAGAGGAACGAATCAGGAGTATTGGAAGAAAATACTAGCTTTTCAATTGAAAAATTTTTATTATACAACAGACTATCATTACCAGGAACCTTCTGCATACTTTTCTGTTGCATTGCATCACCTCTCCCAGATAAGCAAGTGCTACCAGGGAGGAATTTTGTGGAAGATAACTGGGGATGAATCAGCCCTGGTGCCACCCTGAATGCCTACTGTTTCAAAACATGGTCAATTCTCATTGCTGCAGGAAAAGATGTAAACAGTCTGCATTTCTGATGTCTTTATTCAGGGTTTAAGTGCTCTCTCACTTTGTCCCATATTATTATGTTGATACAGTTTCCAAGGTTTGTGTCCATTCATTATATTCCTGTGTTTATGTTGATGGTTTGTTGGCTGCAGTGGTTTCTTCTAGCAGTCACTTTTAGAGTCCAATCACATGCAATACAAAAACGGTATTCTGGTTTTTGAGCCTTGAAGTTTGCACTGTAGAGTCATGTCATGGTAGTAGCTCACTGAGTATCATGTCAAGAAGACTTCAGTCCAACTTTAGTATTCATTTTGCTGATATTTTTTATCAAACATTCCTTCCTTCTGATTAAAAATTTGATCTCTCTCTGCTTTTTCAAACAAAGACTCTTTCTGTCTCCCATTGAATCATTTTCTTCTGAATGTCTAGATCTGCAATAGCTTAATTGCAAAAATTCTCACTCATAACTTGTGCTTTTTTAAAAATATTCATGATGATTTGCAGTTTTCAAATTGGAAAGTCTTATCATGAAAGAATTTCAAAATGCATGGAAATATGATATCTTCATATTTCTCTTGTTTCACGTCTATCATATTACAAGCCTAATAAATTATATTACTGTGAACTTGTCACTGTCAGCTAATAAATATAGCTTCATCATGCTTCATATTTTATAGTTCAAGGGGCTTTTAGTCACTGCAATTTTTTTTTTCTGATGCCATATTTCTCCTACCCTAATTCCTTTTTTCTAACTTAGTCAACTTCTATTTACCTTTCTTTCCTCATCTTCAGCATTTCAACTGAGTCTTCTGAGATAATTTTCTCTATATCTTCTACTTCCATAAGCACAGTGCTGATTCAGTTTTATAATGGAAGGAAAAGAATACATTTTTCCACGGACTAAAGGAGACTTTGGACTTTTTAAGAATTTTTCTGAACAGTAATTTGACTGATTTAATAGCACAACTGGAACTGTGTCATTGCTAGATTAGAAAGATTTCAAAGTAAGTTATTGTAGAAACACCAAGTAAGCACAAGACTTCTGTTTTCCTTTTTACTATTTTTAACTGTGAAAAGAGAAAAGTAGCACATATGTCTGCTATGAATACCTCAAGGTAAACTCTTGAAGAAATTCTAAATTCTTTGGTCAGAAACTAAACAGCTGTTAAAAAAAATTAGCATCTAAAAGCTGCTCAGGGAATATTTGACCCTTTAGGAAAATGCAGTCTAAGTAACTGAAACAAGTTCATGAAAATGGAAGAAAAAGAAGATCAAAGATCGTAAAGACTTAGAAAAATATGTATTTTCCTATGTCAGATTTACTTCAGTTTATATTTAATTTTTTATCCAACATTATAAATAGAGAGGTATTAAAATCAATACTGAAAAACTTAAATATTAGAGTGATGTTACATCTCCAAGATTTCTTATTTTCAGAACTATAAGCAAGGAATATATAGGTAGAGGGAAGAAACTGCTGAAATTTCTGACAAGTCTGCTTCTTATTCTTTAAACCTCTTGGAGCAAAACCTGCTGCTATTTTTTCAGAGAAATTCTCCTCTTAGACCACTGTGAAAGTCCAAGAGTTTCAGTATGTGAGGAAATTTGTGATTAGTAATCTGTTTTAGAGTCATTATTATTTTCATTGCATGCTTACAAAAAAAATAGGAACTTTCAATGTTATTTCAACTGTAAGTTTTCTTCTATTATCCTTCTATGTTAAGCAAGCATGTTATGTCAAGAACTGTGATTACCATTCTATGTTTCCACAAAAGTATATACAGAAAGAAAGGTCATTTCATGATGCATCTGATCCAAAACACAAACAAAAACCCACCCGTTATTTAAATGTGTGTTAAAATTAACAAGAATCTGTTGAATTAACATGTCCTGGTGAATGCTAGCTTGCAGTTAGGCTCTGAACCTGTGTTGTTTCACAGGGTAAAGCACCTCTTATTTTACATTGCAGAGAAAACAAGAGAGAATGTGCCTTTTGGAGGTTAGCCTTAAACCGAGTAACAGAAAACTCCTGTGTATATGTGGTAGTCTGCAAACACAGCTTTTAATCTAGTTGCAGTGATCAGAAATAACTCCTTCTAGTGCATTATGTAATTATTCTAATCAACTTCCATTTCTAAACTAAGATTCTGTCATTTCTCATAGGTTTTGGCTCATGGAAATGTGGTTTTTTCCTCAGTCTCATCAGAAGAACCGTAATTGACTTTCTGTATGTATTTTGATGATAGATCCACTATAAATATTAGATTTTCCTCTTAGATTTCATAATTTCACATATTTTATATCAAAATAATTCTGCTCGATATTTATTAGAAAATATCTAAGAAAGCTCTTTATATTTATTTCCATATTTAGCGTTCTTTCTCTTCTATGTCAGTCTTAACAGACAACTTCTATGCTGTCTAAAATTAATTTAACTTACAAGTAATTTGGACAATTATTGTATCTGTCTCCTTTTATGACTGTTTTCAACCAGCCTGGTGAAAACTAGTGACACTGAGAACACTCTTAGCAATATTAAAATACTTTGAAATTGTTATCTGTGCCCCAAGATGGGTGTGAGAGAACATATGTTTTCTGCAACTTCTGATAGAGGGTAATATGTCACATATTCTTCATAAACCTTAACTGCTTATAGAGAAAGTACTAACCTTAATTATCAGTCTAAAAGTTCTAGGTTTGAATTCTTCATGTGTCTTAAGAAATCTTACAGGATGTTATTCTAGGCTTGCTGGCCCATACACACAGGATCTGTCATGGCCAGTTCAATGTTGCTGTACACCCTTGGCCACCTCAGTGTATTGCAGTCTTGGTCTTTAGAGGAGTTATGGTCATGCAAGTCAATGTCAGGGTCTTAACAGTCTACACTTCTAAGAAACAGAAAGTCAGAGGAAACGGTGAAGAGGAAATTCAGGAAAACTGCTCAGTCAATACAACAGGAAAAAAACCCACCTCAGCACCTTTTGCTCTCCTCTACACCATATTATTTAAATTAAGAGATTCATGACCGCAGCAGTAAAAAAAAATAGAAAAAAAAAAGAGAAAAAAAAATAATCACAGTGGTTCTTTAGGGAGACAACTTCTTTCCTGACATTTGAAAAGTTAACCTTAGGAGAGCCTGTTGGACTAGCCATTGTTCCTTTGATACAAAGGCTGGTGGATTTTTTGGTTTGTCAGGCATGACTAGTTTAAACAGCTTTCATAAAAATAATTTTTCCCCTTCAATTACTTGCTGCAGGGACACATCCAGACTTTGTGAATACAGCAGAAGAGGCTATTTGGAGAAAATTCTGAGTGAAGTTTCAAAGATTCTAGAGTAACACCTGCCTCATTCTTGCTTCCAGCTATTTCTTGTCTCACATGGCTGAAAGTATATTTTGGACTTCATTGTCCAATAGAAGGGACAGTTTCTGTGCAGAACTGGTGTATTTAATGCTTCAAGCTGAACGGTACTTGTTGCAAAGCGATATTCAAGTACGTTTTCATGGTGTTGAAGTATCTCTGAATTCAAAGTAGCTCCTCTGCTTGAAGTACTAGCTGGTCTCCTATCCAGACCTCTTTTCTGCCTTCCCAGACTCCCCTGATAGATGACTTCAGCTGCAGAACATCTACCCTTTAGGAGAAAGGTCCAGTGAAAGCAAAATATTTCAAACTACTCTGTTCTATGGTCCGTCTCACTTTCAAGTGATTTTACAGTTTTTATGAATTGAAGCGTCAGGAGGAGAATATTTTCCCTGGAGATGAGAGGAGAAAGAAAAGCTCTGCAAGAGGCACCAATGATCAGGTTTTTTCACATGGCTGCAATGGTAACTGGCATCAGAGCACATATACAATCAATATTCAGTAAATAGCTGCCGTATTTTACAGTTCAGAAGCAGTGTGGCACACAGAATTCTGAACAATAGTGGGAAAAATCAAAATAGTAATCACTTATGCAACCAGACAGAAAACAACAAATTGGTTTAGTTGACAGGTGGTTGAAGCACCTGTGTTGGGAGAAAACAGGGAGTTTTAAATCCCTGAACCAATTTAGAATATGTGAGTATGTCAAGAAAAGAAAATAAAAGAAAGAACTAAGAAAGTCTCACCCATGACTAGATAGTTTCCCCAGTGTGGGCATTTTTTCCTATACAACAGAACTGGGGCAAACACCTCAGCTCAGATCAGGCTGGAGAAAAAACCTGGAAACAAACTCATCCTTGCAAGGAATCTGTTACTCACACTGCCTCCAGATATGACAGGATATGTAGTTCCATGCTAACCAAAGGTTACCTTTTTGTTACCAGCACAATGCTAAACATGCTCTGCAACATATCTATGAGAACGAGGACAGAGGGGAGGTCAGCTCTGCAGCAGATGGTGCAGCTGTCCTGGCCCCTGAGGAGACTGGTGTGATGGGGAGGCTGGGGGAAGTGTCATCACAGAATGCAGGTACATGCTCAGGTGCTGAACAGATAAACATAACCTGTGAGGATTTTGCAGGTGCCTAAAAGCTAGGCAAGCTGTATAAAAATAAAGGCAGTGTAACTTCACATTTCATTTAATCTTGCCGTGTTTTTTCTGCTTGGTTTGTTCAGTCTGCTTGGTTAACAATAAAAAGATTGCTCACATACCCTTGCTGTTACTATTGTACAACTTTTTTTTTTTTTTGTGAGTGCAGTGAGTGAAATCATAGCAGCTTGTTAAATTGATATAAGAGAAGGCGCTGGAATATATGGGGAGGAGATGCTGTGGGGTGGATAGGATTGCAACTACCCTTTTTCACTGACTTTAGTATGAAATTTTTCTAAAGCATTGGTTCTATGGAATAGAATTACGGAGTCAATTAATCGATTTTAATAACTTGTATAAATATTATTCAATTATTTAGACAGAGAAATGGAAAACTGACCTTATATCCTAGTCTTGGAACCACTGAAACTCTTTAGGAAAAGGTATATCCCAGATCCTTAATTTGAAGGTTTATTTGTTTGATTTTTTGTTTGCTTCATGGTAATGGCTTGTGGTGAAAAACTCATTTTATAGAGAGATGCCCATGATGAGGTAATACAGGACAGTATTGAAGTTCTATCAAGAATGCAGATGAAACCGAGCGAGGAAGGGCAAGTTCAATGTTCACAACAGAAGGGCTAAAATCCTGATGGAGGGACAGGGCAAGAAAGGGACCAAGTAGAGTCCCATGCAATTCTGACACAAGTAGTGGACAGTCCTGCCCTTGGTGGTCAGAGCCTTGGAAATTATGTTGGGTGAGAATCAGTGATAAACCTGCTGCCTAGCTCCTACCAGTCCTTGTGAATAAAAGTTTCTGAACAATCACTTCAAAGATCTGATTCCAGCCACAGGATTCTATAGCTGTGACTTCAGACATTCGATAATGACAACTTGGACAACTAGTTGTCTAGAAAATGAGCAAGCCAGACCAACTGAGAAGCTGGAAGTATAATACAAATTGAATGTTCTCAAGAGATTCAGATGACATTTAATGAATAGTAACAAATTCTCAGCAAGACAGAGTAAACAACCAACAAGGAAATAAAGAGCTGTTGGAAGTATCGTTTGCAAGGAAGGAAATTCTGTCTGCTATGAATGCTAAATGTATGTTCTTGTCAGAAAATTGTATGTTAGAAGGTGAATTCAAAGAAGGTTAGATTCTACAAAGACTAGTGGCAAATAGTCTCAGGTTGTTGCCACCTCTGCAATGGGAGAAGTGTAGGATGTGTTCTAGTAAATAGTGTGGAAAAAACTTCAGTGGCTTGGTAGGCTGTAGAGAGAAGTATTTGCAAAAGGAAAAAAGTCATTTAACTTTGAATTTACTCTGTGACAGAGAAGGAAATGATCCCTTGCTTGGCATTTATTTTATGAGTCAAGACATAGAGCACATACACTTTGATTTTGAGCTCTTGTAAGGGATAATGAAAGCATGGTATTTCAAGTAAAGTAATAACCAGCTATTTTGAATGTTTCTTTAGTAGTATTATCAGCAATTATTACTGAGCTTACACCTGGAATGTATCACTATCCCAGGAAAGAATCCTCACTCCTCCCAGTGTTTTGCTGCAAAGACTGTTACAATCGCTCAGATGCTTTTGAGAAAAGAAAGAGGGGAGGAATTCAGAAAGATTTCCGAGAAATTCTTACTGCGCACTCAAAAGTATTTGAAAAGTGCTTGACTGTTCTCTGTTAAAAAATATGTGGTGGTATTATCCAAGGAAAATATAGATTTAAAGTAAATATTTAAAAAACATTATCAAGTGAAATATTTTTTCTTCAAAGCTAAGGCTAAAAATTTTCACTTCATTTTTAACATTTTACTTCATATTAAGGAATTTTTGTATCTTCAATTTCTTCTCAACTGGGATAAAAAAACCAAATTGGGGTTATTAAGAATGGTCTTGAAAGTAAATATGTTATTCAGTCTTTTTGGAAATACATATTGCATCTCTTCTTTTCCTTGCTCCACAGTGCTTAACACCAGTGGGAAAGCTGAAAAAAAACCCTAGCATTTAGGTATTCTATGAAGAACCTTTTCGTACGGGATGCAGAAGGGAGTGCTTTCTGCTTGGCTAAATACGGGAATTTTGAACACATACAAAGAAATGACCAGAATAATCCCGAGAGCTACTTATGTCTTTCATAATGGGAATAAATTATTGTAATGTGTTGACACCAGCTTATTAATTGTTAACTTATTTTAAAACACACTTTAGAGACAAGCAGCTGCATTGATTGCAAAGAACAAATATGTTGCCTGTACACATCCCAAGATGGGTAGCACTGCAGGTTGTTCAGATAGAGGCTATTTTGGATGGGCTCAGGAGATTCAGTCTTTTTAAACAGTTACTAATGGAAACTAAGCTTCTAACTGTGTGAAATTAATCCATCACTATTCTTTCTGCAGTATCCAAGCTTTGAATATATTTGTTATGATTTCTTAGTAAAACTGAATCTTTGTTAAGGATTTTCATCAAACAAAGAGACAAAATGAGCTAGCAGACAGGCAAAAGAGGGCTGGGTGGGGGCTGTATTTTAGCTGTAGCTGCAAAAAAAGATACTCAAAAACTGATTCAAAAAAGGTGCAATAAGAAATTCTTTGGAAACCCAGAGATTACCCTTGAGATTATATCCATTCTCAGACTGTGCTGAAAACAGACTGTGTTACCAAAGCATCCAGTTTCACCTTCTTTATGCAATCAGTTAGTTGCAAAAGTAAAATAGTGTTAGCACAGGCAGGCCCGGTTCATGCTGTCCAACCACCTATCACCTACTAGAATGAAGAAACTGCAGCTAAACTGCAGCACTGGCTGGCATCCATACAGACCAGCCCTGTTCAATGGAATATATTCTCACAGAACGCTGCTCTTCCACAGTCATGCATTTTTCAGGATTTCACAGGAATCTTTCCAGGGATGGTACTGTGGAGGCTCAGACTGGCACCAGCTAAAGGATGTTTGCACCATCCTATGTGGCCCAGTTCTTTCAAGAGCTTTGTAAAGGCTGGCTCCTGACACCACTAGTGTTCACTCCCCCCGTGGACCTGCACAGTCAAAGTGGGAGGATCTTTTGGAATCTGTGCAGTAAATTGGGGACTGAAAAATCTCCCAGGGTAAATTCAAATACAGTATTTATTTTGGACATAGCTAAAATAACAAACCAGATAGCCGTGTACACTCCAAGTTGTAAATTCTCAAAGTTGCAGAAACAGATCCCAATCTGTTTAGGACACAACCTGATAATCTGAACACCAAGGTCACTAAACAAACTACAATACAACTCAGAGTTAATCCAATACACCATAGTGACAAGGAAAAAAAAAAGAAGGTACCACAAGATAAGTAAGAAAGAGAGAGAGAAAAAAAGTGAAGTGATTAAAAGAAAAATAGTCACTGATCCTATGGGGCATGGGAGTTCCACTGGAAAATGTGATCCATGTGGTAGCAATTCTTCAGGAACACATGGTCTAGCAGTTCTTCAGCAGCACTTCTCCAGGCCGTTTCCATGGGGTGGTAGATGTGTGTGCTGTGCCTTCTTGGCAAGATATATTTATGGGGCAAGCCCATGCCCCATTAGCATATGAGGAGCGGTCATATGCTTCAGGGCTGTACAAGTGGCAGGCATGGAGAGTGGACACATGCCACATCTTAATGCTTCTATTCTAAACATTTATTAACATCAACAACATCATATATCTTTAGGAACTGTTTTACTAGGAGAATGGCCATTATAAACAGGCAGGATCATTCTATTTCATGGCAGAGTTTGAAAATACATTTTTCTTTTCTTTTTCTTTCCAAAAAGGAATAAAATTACACAGAACAGCGCAGAATCACTAGGTTGTAAAAGATGTCCAGGATCACAGAGTTCAACTATTCCTATCAAACACTAAACCATGTCCTTGAGTACCTCATCAACCCATTTTTTAAACACCTTCAGGGATGATGACTCAACCACCTCCCTGGGTAACCTGTTCCAGTGCCCAATGACTCTTTCTGCAAAAATTTTTTTTCTGATGTCCAGCCTGCACATCCCCTGGCAGAGCTTGAGGCCATTCCCTCTTGTCCTGTCCCCTGTCACTTGGGAGAAGAGGCCAGCACCCTCCTCTCTACAACCTCCTTTCAGGTAGTTGTAGAGAGCAATGAGGTCTCCCCTCAGCCTCCTCTTTTCCAGGCTAAACAACCCCAATTCCTTCAGCCGTTCCTCATAAGGCCTGTTCTCCAGCCCCTTCACCAGCTTCCTTGCTCTTCTCTGGACTCGCTCCAGAGCCTCAACATCCTTGTGGCGAAGGGCCCAGAACTGAACACAGGATTCAAGGAACGGTCTCACCAGTGCCGAGTACAGAGGGAGAATAACCTCCCTGGACCTGCTGGTCACGCAGTTTCTGATACAAGCCAAGATGCCATTGGCCTTCTTGGCTGCCTGGGTACACATCTGGCTTATATTCAGAGGGCTGTCTGAACAATCAATTCAAAGTATTTAAAATCCTTTTGGAATAAAATAAAATAAAATAAAATAAAATAAAATAAAATAAAATAAAATAAAATAAAATAAAATAAAATAAAATAAAATAAAATAAAATAAAATAAAATAAAATAAAATAAAATAAAATAGTATTTAAGTGAAACACAGGAAGGGAAACACCACTTAGATACACAAAAACATGCTCAAAAATATGTAAGTGAAATCTGATGAAATGCAAGATAAGAAACTGCAGGTTCATGGTTTAGCTTCTATCTAGTCAGTTCATTAGCTCACCACAGATTAAATTAAATTAGAACCCAATTTTCCCCCTTGCCTATTGTTCAACCAACAGGCAATAAACCGGGAATATGTTTTCTTTTTTAATTTGTAGTGCAACAGAAATCTTTAGTAAAACTCCATGTCTCCCTATATATTCTGATTATCTCTTGTTATGGGTTATTCTTTGGCAGCACTTTATCTGGCTGAAGGTTAACATCACAATATCTTGTATGTCTAAGACCATCTTACTCTCCATCACTCTGCCTTTGGAACGGAGAACACACTGGCCATGCTGTTTGATGATTTTTTTTGTTAAAAGTTTAGAGGTTCCTGTTGATAGAAACTTTTTTATTTGCCTTGGATATGACAGAACAAGGAGATACAACTACTGGATGAGGACTCTAATTTTAAAATTTGGCTTTATGCCAGAAATACAAGAGCTCATCTTTACTGTTAAAAAACAAACCAAAGATATTGGTTTTATTTTTTTTAAATCATTATGACAAAACTGTCGAACTTTTTCTTGCAAATTAAACCAAAATGGGCCTCGACAAGTGGATGCGGGGGAACATGAGGTACAGGAAATAAAAAGATGAATTTGTGGGTGAAAGGAAATATGTACCAAATTCAAAGGCACTGGCTAGATATAGAACATTCTTTGTTCAGTCCAACAACAAGAAAAAAAAAGAATAGCCAGACTATTTTATTGGCCTAAGAGATTTAAAGATGTCATGGTGCAAAGTAGCTCTAAAAAGTGTTTTTACTACCTTGTATTGAGCTGTTCTCCAAAGGTCAGGTAGAACATGGAGAAAAAGCTGCCTCAAAAAACAACAGTTAAGTGCAAAGCCAGCCCTACATGCTACCAAGAGACACACACAGCAAACAAAAGTTCCTCTCTCCTTTGCTTCTTCCTCTGAGACCATGTAAAGCCACATGTCTCTACTTTCCTTGTTTATCATCATGATGTATAAAAGTAGCCTGTTCATATCTTGAAGTTTTGTCTCAGCTGTAGGCAATACCTAACACCACCCTCTTCTGCTACCTTAAGCCTCTCCTGATTGTCACATGATGTCAACAGCCAGGGGTATCAGAAGACTGGTATGTTCCATCTTGCGTACCTGAAAATAATGGTGGTTACCTTTTGATGATGAAATACGTATTTGCATCAGAAGAGACAGCAAGTATGTCTTCAATTCTCCTTTATAATATTTGCAATATGATGCCATTATTACTTTCAAAAATAAATCAAACACAAGATCTCTTCCCATTTCTTTGCAATCTGCTGAAGAAATGTTGACTACCGTTACCTTTTAAAGTCTATACTTTACATGACACAGTGGTAATAGCAAAACGAAGGGAGCCTATGTACCTCCAGGAGGTAAGATGATAGACAGCTCACTTGCTTTTCACTACATCTTCACAAAAGGGGAAATAAAGGAGCTATCTAAAAGATCAGATCTTTTCAAGAGATAAAGCCACAACGGCATTCATTCCGCTTTCTCACACTTTATTTTTCTCATGAGAAATCTTCTGTGGCTGAACACTTCAAGGTGTATATTTTACAAACTGTTTTTGCCACTTATTTTACCAGAAGCTCTTAATATGCCATCTGTCTTGCCTATTTGTGAACATGGTGAAGTGCATGGTTTTGATCCTCCTGCAGTTTGAGTGTTTCAGGAAGGGGTAGATCAAAGTCAATTTAGACAAATGTGCTCTAGCCTTAATTACTGCTTTAATCTCTGTCACAGTGAGCAGTGCTCTGATCTGAAGTTTTGGGACAATTCTTCTAGTTTTGAATTTTGAGGCTTTTTTATTTCTAAGAAGGATTGAATATAAAAACATCCTATTTGAGAAAAAAAGAGTGTTTGTAGTTTGGGGACAAGAAGCAGCAGGCATAAGTGAAACATGAGCCTGGAGATTAAATAAAGTGTTTTTCACTATGAAGACAGCCGAACATTGGAACATCTTCTGCAGGAAGCTGAAAGATAGAGGTTTGGGAAGTTCCTTCAAGAGCTGGATACACCACTGAGTAATCTGTTTTAATCTCATATCTAACCCTATTTTGAGCAGGGAGTTGGACTCCAACATGAATTCTTCTTGTTTTTTCTTCTTTGTTTTCAAGAGCTCTATAGAGACACAATACTTTTATATCTTTTTTTCTCAAAACAAAGTGACAGATGCATAAATATTTGATACTGAAAAGGTCAGGGATATTCATCTACTGGGTGTTACATTCCTCCATAGTGGGTAGAAGACTAAGGTTCAGCATTTCCCACGATCTGTGAGCATCCAAACTTACATATTTTTTCACTGTCTGGCGACATAGGTCATTTTGGAGGAGGGACGTTTTCTACAGTGCCTATGTAATTCAATTTTGTGAGAGACTTTGTGCTATAGAGGAAAGAGTCTTATTGTCCTGTATCAAAAAAGATATTTCCCTGTAAAAAGGTATTTGCCTGCAAAGCATAGGTATGTTTTACAAGAACACTTACAAGGATCTTCCTTGACAGGGAAACCCAGTTCCTGATGAATTCCTTGACGAGGCAGACTTTGCTTGTTTGCCAAATTCAGATGGACCTAGGCCTATGTATTTGTGTCCAACTTCTCGTTACCTGTATTTCAAGTGTGTTTTAATTGCTCTTGAAGAGAAACACTTTGGTTCGTATAGTATGTCGGAAGCATATGTTATTTCAACTGACCAAATTGCCTTATTCAACAAGGCAGAAGTGTAATTTTCAATTTTAAACACTAAAGACACCTATGTCAACTGTGTATAATAATTACAGGAGTGGAACATTTTTCTTGTTACAGTGCCAGTATATTTCTCAAACCAGAGAGGAGTGTTTTCTAGTTTCAGATCTGGTATTATTTTGTGCTTACATGACAGGAACACTAAGAGATTCCAGGTATATTCACACCCCCATTGTGGTTATTGCTGTGTGCATGCCAAGAGAGAGATAGTCAGCAGTTTTATTAGGCAAAAATGGTACCCCACTTTCTCATGAACACAGTCCCACATCTTGTACGCTATGTTTAGTTGTCTGTCACAATCTCAGGTATGATGTAGATGAAGACAGTCCCTACTCCAGTGCTGATGTGACCAAAACGCAGACAGATACCAACAGCAAAACATGTCTGGGACACAAAAAAGGTGATTGAGCTGACTTGTTAGGTATGAATAATGTGAGAAGCACTAGCCTTGGTGACGACTCAGTGATTGGTCTTTTGGTGTTATGTGTTCTTAAAAACTAGAGCATTCTCAGCTGAAAAATGTGTGCTAGAAAACTCATGATTTCACACATTTGTAGAATGGACCATAAAAGTGAACCTGCAGCTGAATTTTATCTTCCATCAGGTTTTTCCAGATACAGATATTTCAGTAGGAAAAAAAAAATAAAAAACAAAGAAGAATTATTTACTCAGACCTTCCTACTTCAGACTAACTCTGCTGTTACGCTTGAGAAGCACACAGTTGGTCTCTAAACATATATTCTTGGCGGCTTTTTAATTTGCCTGCCTGGTTGAAAAGGCTGTGCTCTACTCTAGAGCCAAAGAGTGAATTTAAGTTCCTCCAGAGGGTAATTTGGAACATCTGAGCTAGCCAGTGCTAAGCACATTGTCAGCCTGAGCTCTTAACTATTTATCTGCTAAATATCACCTTAGCTGCATATCTGGTTAAAATGGGCCATATGCTTGACTGCAGCAAACTGGCTTGCTCTGAATCAACTTAATGGAAAGATAAATTTCCTTTTTCCTTTGGTAAAACAGTAAGATGCTCCAATACATTAAAAAATTGCTTCTTCAACTTTATTATTTGTTGACATGTCACCAAAATATATGAAGATGTTTTGTGAAGGAAGGGGTTTGCACTGTTGCTATACAAAAGCTACAATGTCCTTTTAGTCTGCTACTGGGATGTGCAGTCAGTATGCTATTTCTACGCCAGAAGGTCAATCTTACTGATGCATTAATGTTACGGCTTGGGGTTTCTGCTATGTACAAAGTCAGTTTTATTTTCCTCTTTCTGCAGTTTCATGTAATTTGGCTTTATGAACTCTTTAAAGTTATAGTCTTAGTATTCCCTCCTCTCTAACCCAAAACTTTCTGCTTGTAGTTTATAGAAATGCCTGTCTTTAGCCTACACTGTTTCTTTTTGCTGTTCCAATATGCAAAACACCGAGGGTTCTAAGTGAAGTATTTTGGAGGTTAGAATTCTTGGCGTACACTTCCATATTCTCTACTACCATCCTCCAGTTTATGATTACCTAAAGTTTTGCATTTTAAAATAAAGATATTAAGGATGAAAAAATAGAATCCAATATTTGAAGGAATTTATACTATCCCTCATTAGCTCTGCTATAAGCAGCAAATAACTCAGCCATGTTGTAAAGGGGTACCAAAGCAGCCACCCTCTAAACCATATCTGCATGACCCAGCTCCAGCATCTACAGTCTGCCTCAAGTACAGGCCTGTTTCTGTCTGACCTCATCTTATACGTTGACAGTTCACTCTTGCAGCTGTCTTCTCTTTGAAGTTGTAAGGGTTTGGTTTTTGTTTTGTTTCGTTTTGTTTTGTTTTTTTTTTTAAACAGCAGTCACTCTTGCTTTTGTATTTCTAATATTCATAATAGTCTTTATCTGACCAAAGGCAGAGCTGACATCCCAATTTCCCCTTAGTTCAACTTTAAAGTGAAATAAAGTGGAAAAACATAGACAAACAGCTTTCAAGCTACTTGGCCATTTTTTTTGGTTGCCTCATGTAGTCTGGATTTTTTAGAAACATATTTTTCATTTTTTCCCCTCTGTTTGTAAGATCTGAAGATCTGAGATGGCTGGTAAATTGATTTCCCATCTCGATCTGGAACAAGAAGATGGGCAAAAAATTTTCAAATTGGCTATGACAAATGATTTTAGTTGTTAGAAGAGTATATTAGATCATCTTGAAAATGTTACAGAATTTGTGACAACAACAACAAAATTTCAAAAAGATGCACTCAGATTTTTAAAAATACTTTGTAACACTTCCCAATTGCCTTAAGAAAGGAAAATTAACTAAACAAATGAAATAATCTCATTTTCTCTCTTTTTTGGTTTTGTTTAGAAATCAAATATGAAAAATATTGTTCAACTGTCATTTTCATTTTATGGAAGAACTTGAGGACCATTTGAGATTAAGCTTGTTTATTTATTTAATTTCATTTGACTTCTGAAGATCTCACCCTTGTTTCTTGAGGTACAGCAGATGTTGTGTGGGGGACTGTTATTTCAATTACAGCCAACAAGATCTTCTCCATGGTGACCAAATTCTAATTTTATTAGTTTTCCTTTTATGAAGTAAAAGGAGGACCAAGAAGTTGGATTTCCTCTGACTGTGTTGAATATCACCTGGTTTGTTGTCATGCATGAAATGTATATGTATGTTTCAAAACATATTGCTTTACAGTAACTAAAACTCTTGTGGGTCCAACAGTTAAGAAAAGTATTCTTACCCACAAGTTTGTGTTTAACCTAATTACTTGACCATTTACATCTCATGCATAATATAACATTTTAATTTCTGGTTTTTGAAATTTAGCTGTTTCTGTTGGAGTCCCAGAAAACTCATGGTTGGATGAATAAGCTCATTTATGGAGCTGCAATACTGACAGTCTGTGGAATAGTGGCTGCACTTGTCCCTGTCCCCAGCACACAAAAATCTTCTTTTGTTTTTTTCCCCCCACCACTTTTTGTCAGTCATTGGACACTCTTGTCTACGTTTAATCTGCTACCAGAGAACAGCATGGAAGCCCAGAAGTCCTTCTCAGCAATGAATAACCTGAAGGAAAAGTGTTTACATCAGGAATGACGGCAGAGCTGGAGATAAAACAGCATCCTGCTACATGATCATTCATCTGTCTGCCTACAGTTAAAGGCCAAAACTGTTCATAAGAATTAATATCAAACAAGACAAAAGTATTGATACAGATTAAGTCCATTTACATTAAAATGCAGTCTTCTCTTCAAATCAAAGACGTACTAGTGATTATATAATATCCACGAACCATTAAGACATTTTTTTATTCATAAGGTACTGTCACATACTGAAAGGACCTTTTGTCTTGTATCTTCATGGAACTAAGATGAGATATATTTCTCTGAGAAAATGTTATGATGATGTATGAAAGGAAGAAACTCCATCTTGGCTGCCTGTGTTCATAAATACAAGAAAGAGATGAGCACAGGCTGCTCTTTGTAAAATTAAACTCTTTGCCTTCTTAGTAAGGGACACCTGTTCTGTGAAGCTGAGATCATCTCTTGTTCTGCTATTACCACTGCGTGACTGGATCACTGTGCTTGGGATGCTGCAAACACTCTTGTGATTTCTCGTGTGAGTACAGTACTGGTCATGTCAGCTTATTTGCCTTCTACATCCCCGTGTTGCTTGATATCTCCTGTCAGGGTCACTGGGAATGCCATTACTATGCAACTATGGATCAACTCATCAGGACTCTGTCTTATAGGGGATGATGTCCAGAAGGGTTCCTTTGTTTCCTACACTCCTCTTAAGCAGTAATTATTTAAAATACGTTTGAAGCATCTAAGGCTTAAAATTGATGTTTCATGTCTGAACAATATGGGTGATTTACAACCTTCTTTCCATTTAATAGAAAGATCAAAACATTTGCATGTTAGTCATCCCTCTTTACTCACTCCAAATCTCAGCCATTAACTAGTACTAGTGACCTGAGTATGATGTGAATGGTATGAATAAGGGGTAAAATGTCCTACTTTGAGCTAAACCAGAACTAATTCTCCAAGTTTTCAGGTAAATCTTTTCTAAAGTGACTGCATTCTCTGAAAAACAGGTTTGTTAGACAATATCTGCTTCTAGAAGTGATAAAACTTGCTATTTATAGTTACTGCTAGGTAACAGATTGAATGATATTCAGAGAGACCCTCACTTATACTTATTCCCATGAAAACCAAAGATGTTGCGGCTACAGTGTGATCTTCAACCAGCAATTGTAGTTAACGCTGAGGTCTAGGTAAATCTACAACTGGATGCTATCCACCAGTTTAGAAGCTGAATAATGTCACTAAAATCCATCCCTTGACATATCCCTTCTAGGATTTATGTCATTCTATACACTCAAATTATAGGTACTCACAGAGATCATAACAGCAAACAAGTATATCATTCTTCAGTCTAATTAGGTACATTTGAAAAGACCCCTCTAGATGAAAGCTGGTGTTTTGTTTCCCCTCTATCTATCATAGATTTTCAGTATTAAAAATACCTATGTTTTTTACACCTGCACAGTTCTCCACAAAATCAACATCAATAGTCATTTTATGCTTCATTCTTTCAAGTAACTTTCCTGGGAATGAACTGAGAATATGAGCGTAGCAGAGGGCTTCGGATCTCTAAGAGGAATGAAAGGAAAGTAAAGAACTAAAGAAAGCACTCTTTAATAAAGGAATTTTCTGGATCAGTAATAAGCTTGATTTTTTTTTTAATAAAAAACCTTTTTAGAGCTCTTTTATATGAAGCTTATTAAGACAAAAGTTCAGAAACTAGGATTTTTGGCGACTAAGATAGCTAAGACAAATTCTCAGAGGACGACTTAAACATTAAATTTAGGGTTCATAGTAAGAATGTAAGTGGGCAAATTCACTTAAAATTTGAATCAAACTAAGTTTAATATCCAGCTCTAAAGGCAGAATGAATCAATCATCTAAATATGACAAAAATGTCAAATTTAAAATGTCAGAGAAGACAGGGGGATTGGTTTTGTATTTTAAAGGACTGTCACACTGATAAATTGTTTGCTGCCACATGGCAAGCAACAAAGTTGCTGAATGAAGTGTTGCATTACTGCTGAATATTTTATGTCTAGGGCACCACTCATAAACAATTTACACTCTGCAATGAGGAGCAGTAGGGGGATCACAGGGCACTGTGTGCTGCTGTACTGACCCCACTTTGACACAATGAATGTGTCTCTAACATAAGGAGAAGCCTGAGTGACACAGGAGACCAGAGCTGAAGTGACAAAGAGGGCAGAGGAAGAGCTGGTCTTTGCTGATGTAGATCACTGCTGATTAACAGGCTGCTAATTAAGGGACTGGGTGGCCAGCAGCAGCCTGTGCCAGTGTTTTTGACACCTGCTTGTCTCTGCTCTTTCCTCTGGGACCTCGTTTCTTCATGCCTGCAGATATCTGCAGTGCCAGTGCCTGCAGCAGTAGGCAGCGTGCCACCCCAGAAGCCATCCAATTACTGCACAGTCACAGAAGTAGCTCCTCAAATCTGTCTTGTGTGCAAAAGACAGGGAAAACCAGTTATTTATGTCTTCAGTCATGCACCTCCCCTATTCAAATAATCTTGTTGTCCTAGTACTTTTCTTCAATTTGAAAGAATGAGCACGTTCAGTTAACTTTAAAAGAAATAAACCAAAGTGGCCAGAACTTTTTACTCTCCTTTACCTTCTCTTCTAACTATGTATCTATTTATCAAAAATATATGAATTCTTTTCAGTGCCTGCCAGTACAACTCGGAGCTGTCAGAGTAACACTGATGGAAGCAGTCAAGGGAATATTTATTTTCAGTCTCTTTCAAATCTGATCTTCCTACCTCCCATGAAGACCTCAGTTACCCGTATAACCATCATAAAGTTAAATGCCTGGTATATACTCAGCACTCTTTTTATTGTCAGAAAAGACAAGAGGCACATTTCTATTGGGATTCATCCAATTTTCAGGTATGTTGGCACATGTGATGAAAATACCCATGCATTGCTCTGAAAAGAGAGGCACCTTAAGCCTCAGAGTGATAGATTACTATTGTAGATAAAGTAGGATAATACAAGGATATATCTTGGAGTTACTGACACTAACATGTAAAATATGTATGAAATCCTGAATTGTGCTTTCATTCTCTAATGTGGTGATATTCTCATACTTTAAGGCCCCTGGAGAAGAAAAAAGAGGTGAAAGAGTGAAAAATTCTATAATAAAATATTATAATTATAATATAATTATAATTAATATATATGAAGTTTTATAATTATAATATAATTATAATTAATATATATGTAGTTTTATAATTATAATACTATAAAATAATATTTGTTCTTAGGAAACATTAAATAAAAGGAAATCTCCTCTAGAGGGAATGAGTTTCTCACATCATGGGGCCTCTACCCAGTGCTAGCAGACACTGAGTATCCATGACTACTGATAGCCACAGAGAGACAGCTTTCATTTCTGATCCATTAATTTAATTTTGAAGAAGAAATGGAAGCTATGCTGAAGAAAAACTAGAAGTAGGTCCCATGTGGCTATCAAGAGTAGGTAAAATAATCAAGCATGAGCTCACTCGATGAATTTCATTGGTAATAAGTAGGACAGGAACTCTGCAAACAGAGAAAGTCCTGAGAAGAACGAACCATGGCTCAGCAGGAGCTGGTCACTGTGACTCATGCAGGCATGCAGCTTGTTCTATAATTTCCCATCCCTGCTTGTGAATGTATAGCTGGTAATGGCAGAAGAGTCACAAAAAATGCAGGAGGCACTGCTGAGAGGAGGATATAAGTGTCTCCACTTGTCTCTTTGGGACAGCTACCATATTGGCTGTCACACTATGGGCTAAATCAATACAATTTCTTCAACTAAAGAAAATAAATACAGAGAAACGGAGTTCCTGTGGTTTCAGCTAAGGAAACAAGGATGCCTGGTGAAAGTCTAGTAGTCAACCATCATCTGTGGAGTAGGTTTGTTATAGTCACTGTTGGGAGAGAAATGTGCCAAAGACACTTATATAAGCATCCCTCCAGCCCAGCTTTTCATACTGCTGTTCTCCTTAGGATTTATTGGCTTAGTGCGAGGACAAGCACTGAAGCCTTATGTCACAGTTGGTATATTTAAAAACCTTTTTACAAGTCCCTAGTTGACAAAAGAAAGATCTGAATTTAAGGATATACCCATGTGAGTTTTGAACATCACTGTGAAGAAATGAGGAGAAAAAAACAAATCAAGAATAGAATAAAAATTAGAGAAGATTTGAAGTGTGACTGTTGATAGAAACACACAGTTAAGAATGCCTAGTCGGATGAACGTGAAATATGTGCTTAGATGTAATCAAAATTTCCATCTCAGGCTTTTTATCTCCTTTTGCTTTGCGTGGAACATGAGGTTCACATATTTATGAGAAACACAAGAACTGATATCCTAGTTTTTCCTGTCATCTCTGAATATTTCTTGATAGTTAGGAGAATAAAGATTGACGTATGATATTCTCAGCGTATGAGCTCTTTTAATCTGACATTTTGATGTCCCACCAGAGTAATAAAACCCAACGGTAGCCCATAAGCCTGTACAACTTTTCTTGTCTCAAGCTGACCACAATCTTGTCCAGTTTTCTCTGCTCTGTTTCACAGTCACGGCAGGTGCACAATTCAATTCCTTCTGAGTTTTTCTCAGGAAAATACAGTCTGTGGTGCACACGGTAAGGTGTGTTGAGAACTGCATCTTTTCTTGAGGAGAACATAGGTGTTCCTGCTATCCATGCCACTTCAGTACAGCTAAAATGCAATAGTAGAACTTCTGTTTCTCCTAAGACCATTTCATAGACTGTTGGAGAGAATTTTTTTCTGTGTGTGAAATTGTAATATTATACAGAAGAGCTATATCAATTCAGATTTGTTTAAGTAAAGATAAGTCATTCCAAATGTTTTCTTATATGCCCTCTTGTATTAAACATTGGTTGAAAAGTGTTATAGAATTTTGGAATAGACAGCTAATACAAAAGTAACTCTCTAATAATATTACTGAAAAAAATATTCCAAATGCATTGTTTCCTTATTACTTTAGTTCATATTCAGTGAAACTGAATTTGAAACTTGGCTTTTTCACACCCCTAGGGTATTGTAAATAACAAATTCACTTTAAAAAAATAACAATCTAGTCAAACTGATAAAATAAAAGACTAGATTCTGAGGTAGCATAAATCATGGTAGATATATGGTAGTTGAACTATACTGATTTACAGCAGCTAATGGGTCTGACATAGGATTTATATAACAGTATTACTCAAATCTCTTTACTGTGGACTCAAATTCATTTTCCAGAAATTCACCAAGCACTGTATCAACTCAAACAACAATTAAGAGTTCAACAGCCCCACAAAGATTTTCTAACATGTTTCTACAGCTCTAAACCCATGTCATCTCTTTTGCAAGCTCTACCCATAAGTGCCCACTTAGCCTGCAATTAAATCTGCTATAATCAATAATGAACATTCACCAAACAACTGCTTACTGCAGACAAAAATATGACAACAGTGAACAGTCCTGTAGCAGAGACCTGTCTAGACTGAGCAAAGTTACCAGGACAGAAAAGGGTACAAAATTTCAGAGTTATCAGCCCCCTGTGGCATCCAGTTACTTAATTCCGTTGTGCACATATAGTCTCAAATGAACTTGTGTTTGTGTCAGTAGCCTAATCTACTCTTCAGTGTGATCTAGAATAATACATGGAGAATATCAAGGACACAACAATAAACAAAAACATAAGTCTTATTCCAGCCAGAGCAATCTTGATTATATAATTTAGAGCACTCTCTAACACAAACCCAGGTCTTTTAAAAAAGGTGGTTCATCATGGTTGAAAACAGGCTATACTCTGAGCATCTGGCAGACAGAGACAATTTTTTATGAGCTATTTGTTCCTGGCTACTGATGCAATAGTCATCTATTCTCTTTGCCCATGTTCCTAGCTGACTTATTTCTCACTTTTTTTTTCCAATCTGATACAAAAATTTATTGACCAAATAAGTCTTCCAACCCACACCCCTTTCTCTGTGACAGGTCAGCTTTGCATGTAGTTCAAAAGTAGAAATACTACAGAATTCAGCCTTTTTACCTTTTGAAGGAACTTTTAATTTCCTCTGGTGTACCATACACTGACTGACACTCTTGGTTTTTATATTTATGATTTCTCCTGACTTGAAAAGAAGACTTACATTTCCAATAACAGTTTGCAGCACCTGTTAAAGTATGCAGGTAAAAAAAATGTCAAGAACTTGAATAGGAGTGAGGATATGGACCTATATTTGCCTAAGGGAAAGGAACGCAGCACTATTGACCCTGTATTACCCATCCCTTCAGCTGGCCTACAGCTGAACTGCTGATGATCTTTTCTGGTGCTGCAAGGATCCATTATACCACTGTTCTTTCACATGTGATGAACTGCTGCTGCGTCCATAAGTCTGGGCTCCAACATCAGTCACTCTGTGGCCTTAAAAACACAAAGCTTTACTGAATCCTGAGTCAATTATAATTCAGTTTCCAAATGAAAACATATTTTCTCAAAAAAAATATATTACCCATATTCAGCAACCTTTATTTTCAGACTTGGCAGCTGCAGAATAGGCTGGTTTTGGTTTTCTCTCCACTTATATATGTTTTTAGCTTTGCAGAATCACAGAATCACCAGGTTGGAAAAGACTCACAGGATCATCGAGTCCAACCATAATTTAATTCTCCCATGTTACTTCTGAAGGTATACAAATAGTAAGGAGAGGAGAGGTAGGAAGGTTTTGTTCTGTAATTAAAAGATACTCAGCCTTTAAAAGTGAATTTGATAGAAGTTAGCTGTGTAATAAAATTTATTAAGCAGAAAATGGGTTTCTCATACAGTAAATTCTCTTATATATTTCAACATTTTTTGTTTTCTGATTTGAGTTGAGCTGTTTCAAATAGAATATATGATTAAATATTAATTGTGTCTTGAAGGACACAGTTCTATCACTCCAGTAAGTGATTATAATATTTTTTTCAAATACACAGGGGGCAAAGATTCAAGTATTTTCTGTCATCTACATTTTCTGTATAAAAAATACATTTCCTTATTACTCCCATGAGAAATGCATCCCCTTAAACAATGCTTCTACTGTGTCAGCTGCCTAAGTGTTGTATCAATTTCCAAAATCCAGATTCTTTACCTTGCCACTACACATGATGATGATTTTGTCTTTTCTATAGGTTTCCTGCTGAGACAATATTTTTGCTTTTGCTTGAACACTCTTGTACTACTAACATTGACCTGGATTAAGTTATGTGATAATATTATTGTCTCTGAGCACTTCTCACTCCTTTGTTTAGTTTTGCAGATCTCTTCTTTTCATGTTTACCCATATGACACTGAAATGATGCAGCAAAAATCTCACCTATCAGCTACTTAGAAAAGTAGTGTTTCAGGAAGGACAAACAAGCTCTGGAAAGATACATTACAGAAAGAAGAATGTTAAACTGGGTTCTGGTCTCCCAAGCCCCGTCTTCATGTATCAAAGGTTGTAGGACTGTTCTTTAATCTTTGCCAGGTACCTTACCTTGTAACTAAAACATTAGGACACACAGTTCTAGACAATATACGCTTCCCCAAAAAAACACCAAAACACAAAGAAACAAAAATGCACAGCAAAACTCTGTTTAAACTACCTATGCAGACATTTTGAAAAACAGAAAAAGGTTAACTGCTATGTTTGTTAATAAAGTATTGAAGATGATCCATATTTTTCAGTAAATATATAAATTCATTTTCTTCACTGTTTTGTTATGAATAAGTAATTGCAGATGACTTTATCTTCTTAGCCTTTTCTGTTTTGAAATTAATTTTCTGTAAATTACACACCAAGCCCTACAAGAGAACAACATGGCTTCAAATTTCAGAATGGTTGGCTGGTGGGGTTAATAGCCTCCCACATATTTTTCACCTGTGTCAGCCCATCTCATAACAATGTGTACAAGGCTCCTAGGTCCCATACATGAAAATTCTCAGTGCTGGCAATTCTGGGGCAGCAACAGGGTTTTCTTTCAAACTGTCACCTCACTTCTCTTTATCCTTATTTTTATTTACCATCTGTCTTTTTCCCTAGCCCAGATACATAGGCTAGAGATATTATTGCTTCTGTCTGTCTTCATGATAATTCTTCTTGATCCCTCTGTTGTGGTTTTACTTAGTATTTTTTCATGCTCTGTCCAACCCCCGGTTTCAGACCTCATCTCTGACACTTTGTCTCTCTGACATTATACCTATGCGTCTTTTTTCAGCGTTTTCTTAAAAATATGGTCTTTTCGTATATGTACCAATTCTTTAAAGTGTTGGGTTTTTTTTTTAAATAAGTTAAATAAAACTGTATAACTGAACCCTGAATTTTTTGTTGTCCTATTCCTTCAACGTGCAAATGAATGTATACAAATATTCTATCCTATCTTTCACTTTGATAGTAAATTGGGACTGCATTATCCAATGATCTTTGCGGCCCTCTAACTAAGATTTAAGACTGCCTGGTAAATTTATTCCTTAGACACAGATGTGTAATTGCAAACCTTTTTCAGGTTTTGTTTTTATTTTGGGTGTGAACAGATAACAAAAAAAAAAACCCAAAACCAAGAACATGATTCTAATCTGAATTTTGGTTTGGTAAATCAATTTGAAAATTTTGAAACGTCAGACTTTCAAAGCTAGATTTCATTGGTTACCACAAAGCAGAATCTCAGAAATTAAGAATTTAAATATGAAACCTTATTTTAAAGAATATTTACAGAGGATATTTCTTCACTGTGAATTATTTAAAAATAAATTTAAAAAAATCTTTGTTATTTCTTGAAAATTAGACTTTAATTTCCTAATTGGCAACAAATATCAATGTCAGTATTTTTTTTAAAAAAATATCATTTTGGTTCTTAAATCCAATTTCTGCTGCTGGAACATCTTCTGATTGCAGGCCACATTTTTTTGATTTTAATCCTTGTAGTGAATGAAGCTTTTACTATCTCTCACCATTAAGTTATACTTTGGAACCTCTTATCAGTGTTTTCCTCAACAATCTAAAATACTGATGAATGAAAATAAACACTAAAGAAGATATGGATATTCTAGAATGTGATTCATTTTGGTATTAACTTCTTCACTTTCTTTAAAGGTAAAGTTTAAAAGGATCATTTGAGTCCAAGAAATACAACATCTTCATCCAACATTTTCCAAGTTCAAAATTTAGGAATAAAGATTTCTCAAGATTTTTTTTCACAATCATCTTCAGGGTAAAGAGTTCCCGAGTAAGATACAATGGCTAGCTTATTTAAGGCCTCCATTCTGTTTTGCTACATTTGCATATTTTTCATTTGGGTACAGTCATTTTCAAGACAAATGAAGATTTTTAGACAGCTATTACAATGAAATTCAGGGTGGTACAACAGGGATTAACTTTTTTTTTTCATCTTTAGAAGCAGATATCTAAATGCTTCCAGAAGGAAGAGTCTTTGTCTCCCAGAAGACATGAATTAGTACACTCCCCCTCAGACTGTGCTTCACAATACTTGGAGCAAATCGCATTTATACAGAGGCCTTTGAGAAGCTTCCTTCTTAATTGAAGAATTTCTAATGAATACACAGCCTCCTACACATCTTAGCATGTAAATTCGAATTGAGTAAGCATACATCCAAATCTGGCCTGTGTTGATCAGGTGACAAGAGTGGATCCTGAAAGTACAGATGTCCTTGCTGTATCTTTCCTCTGTTACAGAGTGGCTGAAGAGAGAATGGAGACTTGTAAAATTCATCATGCTCTCTGTTTTATTCAAAGCATTTCAGTCAACTGGTAAATAAAGAGTTAGAGGACAGACCGTGTGTACACACCTTCTTAACAAAAAAAATGTAGTTGCTGAAGAGTTGCGGGCCATGAGAAAATCCACCTGTACTCCACTTGATACTGCACAAGCATGGAGTGCCAGCATCTGCAGAACTGTGAAACTGACTCACAATCTGTATTCCCATTCTGAGTCTGTCTTATTAAGCAGTTTTCTTATTAAGCCATTAGTTGTCAGGCCTTCATACCGAGATCAAGAAAGAGTCCTGCCATGGCTCTCCCCACCTGCCCTGCCACCCCACGTAGAACACACCTGTGCACCTCAAACTAACCTAGACCCTGGTTTCTGTTTTCCCAGCTGCCCAGAGACTAGAACTCCTATTGAATCTGTCCCACTTAACAAACTGTGGTGAAAGCACATCCCTTCTACAAATATTTGGTCTCTTTTTTCTTCAGGAAATTCTGTTGTATTTTTCTCGAGGATTTCTGCATAAAAGGGGCTAAATCACAGATAGAGTTGTGATAAGAGTATTATTTATGAGTTAAAGCTGTGGCTGTACAATTAGAGAAACTGAAAATGAAAAGATAATGCTGACATGAGGAGTCAGACTGTTTATCTCTTGTGTAAGATATGACTTTGCCAAAGATGTAAAAAATAGGAATATAAAGAATGAGTGTGCTTATTACACGGTGATGTGCAAATTTTCAGGTACTTTTAAAAGGTCATCGAAGACTAAAAAAAAAGAATAATGCAATAGCAGTGGTACTTACTCCCTCTAAATGTTAAGCAATGCTCCTTTTCAATTCCAATGATAGCATTTTAACTTTTTATTTCTGATTAACAAAAATTGGTCTTTTCTGAAATTACTTTTACTTCATAATGGACAAAGCAGCAGGTCCAAATCAGAAATAAAGGAAGTTGTTACTCAGATCTCAGTATCTTTAAGCTAATAGAAAGGTTCACAGTACTCCAGCATCCTAGACTCGCAGAGGACTGGGATGTAAATGAAGCTACTTTAACTTGAGAGACCTATTTCCCATCAAATGCATTTAATACATAAGCTGTAGAAAAATATGGTTGTAAACAGCAGGTATGAAAATTATACATTTGGAGGATTATCTCAAATTATGAAAGGAACACTTTTGGAGGAACAATTTGTATGTAAAGCTTTTTCAATTCTTTCCAAAACAGAGATGAAATTTTTAGAATAATATGCTTTCACTGTTTTAAGACTCTTTGCCTAAAGACTTATTCCAAAATATGCTAGAGAGTCTGAAAAAAATTGTGGGATTTAGAGCATACTCCTGAGTTCTGGCAGTAAGATGTGGATAGTCAGGAGCATTACAGGTTTTTTTTTCCTCATTATCTTGATTTGAAATAATAGATTTCAGCACATGATATACATTCTCAGTCATATCACCCCCCACACTCTATTGAAACCGTGGATTGCCCTGACCCAGGTGTAGGATCTTGTACTTTGCCTTGTTGAACCTCATGAGTTTCACACAGCCACATTTCTCCAGATTGTCCAGGTCCCTCTGGATGACATCCTGCCCTTCTAGTATGACAACTACACTGCTCAGCTTGGAGTCATCTGCAAACTTGCTGAGAGTGCACTCAATCTCACAGTTTATATCATTGATGAAGACATTAAATAGCACTGGTCCCAATACAAATGCTTGAGGGATACCACTTGTCACAGATCTCCATCTGGGCATCAAGCCATTGACCATTACTCTCTGAATATGATCATCCAACCAATTCCTTATCCACTGAACAGTCCACCCATAAAATCCATACCTCACTGATTTAGAGAGAAGGATGTTGTGGGGAATTGTGTCAAAGACTTAACAGAAATTCAGATAGATTACACCCTCTGGTTTTCCCATGTCCACTGATGTGGTTACCCTATTGTAGAAAGCCACTAGGATGGTCAGGCAGGACTTCCCCCTGGTGAAGCCACGCTTGCTGCCTCTAATCAGCTCTGCCTGCTGCCCATATCCTCTCCTTCCTCTAAAGAGAAACCCCCAGGCAAAAGCAGAGAGGTGGGAAAGTGTTTTTCTACGTAAGGAATTTGGGTCAGTATACCAGCAACTTGCTTTTGTCTTGACAGAGACTTAGATTCTCTTGAAAATATTACTAAGACAGAGAAAAAATATTATCTTGCAGAGCAAATGCTTTTTCTATTGTAGCAAAACATCATTTTTTAATACTTTTTTAGGAAGGTTTACACACATTAAATGTTTTGTGCATTTTTACCTGGTCCTAGTTCACTCACCATGTCTGAACAATTTGTGGTGCATAGAATTTATGTTGTCTCCCATAAGAGACATCATGTACATACTATGTTTTGTGCATCTACCTAAATCACCAAATTCACTGAAAAACATGAATGCCCTAAAGAAGCAGAGCTCTGTGTTTATATTTTACAGGGATTAATTTCAGCCTTCGTACTCAATTTCAGTAGTGAGGAATAAAACCATGACTAGGTAGAAAAAAAAAACAAACCAACCAGATTTATTTTTTCTTTTTTTTTTCATCAAGGTAGTAATAGTGTGGTATTACGACATATATAGGGCTATGTCAGAAGAACAAAGATTGTGCTTATTTGGCATGCATAACAGACACAAGAAATATGAGTCATAAGAACTGTTTTTTTACAAGACAGAAGAAATTAAACTCATACAAAATTCAGCTAAAAACACAGAGAGATTTAAGGTTTTAATTGAAAATAGTGAAATACATGAGTTTTAACTAGAGTGTAATTTTAGGTTCAGATATTTCTTTAGTTTAAAAAGAATTGTGCTTTGCATAAGAAAAGCATTTGAAAGCACTACATTGGCGATATGATTGCCAGCAGCATTGATGATGGAAAGCAGATTCCCTAATTCCATTTCAGGTCACATAAATGACCCGGTTAAGCTATTATCCTGTCATGTAGAAACTTAGTGTTGTACTATTCTGGTGAAATAAATAATTTAAAATATGAAGCGCTACAACATGCTGTGAGATTCTGAAAGAATAAATTAAAATTTTTATATCTCCTTAAGAACTGCTAGCTTGGAGAATGAAACATGCAATAAATAATCACAAGTCACTGACATGAGGAAAGCTACTCCATTTACCTCAAAAAAGCCTTGTACAAGACCTAGATATTAAAACCCAGATGGTCAACGCATTTACCCATGTAAGTTAAAAGGTGGGACTCTCAGCTCTGAAAAGCGGACTTCATTCCCCAGAAGTCAGTTATCAGATAGACATCAGCCAAGAAACTTCCCATCTCTAAATGACACATCGGCTTTGATGAGAACATAATGTAAATCAGAAAAAGCACAAGACAGAGAGTGAAAAAAAGTCAATATGCATAGATCTGAGAGAAATGGGTTTCTCATTTTTATCCCAAGAGGAATAAAGGAAAGAAGAATAAACCAAAGGAGCCAGAAGAGAGTTCTGCACACTCACATTTTCTTGTACTGAATGAAAAAGCAGAGAGCCACTGTGATCAAAATAAAAGCTTTGGAGGATGAAGGAATGTAGTCAGCATCTTGGAGACAGGTATGACCTGTGAATGTCAGGAACAGAATGATGTCCTGTGCAGCTGCCATTTCTGGCAATGCCTTCCCCTAGGTCCTTTAGTCCCAGTACAGTTTCAAGAGCAGCAAGTCAAGTTTTGTAGAGAATTTTCCCAAATAATGGCAGGATGTTGCTCTAATAACTTTTTCTTTAGCATTCAAAGATCTCCAAAGTAAAATGAAGTATCTATTTGGGAGAAGTTCCAAGGAGAAATAATGACATTTGAAAATTAAGCTTTTTCTCTGCCAAAGATATCAGTTGTAAAAGAAGGGTTATGAAAACTTTGTTTCAATGCAGAATGGTTTATCTATTTTTAACAGAGCTAAAACAAAGACCTAAGTTATTAGCAGAAACTGCTGTCTTCAGAAACAACCAATGCTGATGGCAAATATCACTGCCATGGACCTGGTAAAGTTTAGGGACTGGGCAAACAAACTGTTAAATTCAGTGTTATGTTTTCTTTTCTCTGCTTAACCAATAACTCTCCCTGTGACTATGTGTGAAACAGTGTGATTATTCACTAAAGTAATTAAGGATTTTGCAGTGTTATCTGGTCCCTTGCTGCAAATTAAATATTGACTCAAATCTTTGACAATATCTCAAATCTGAATTACAATTTAGGACTGAAAATTGCAAGCCCTAAGCTGAAGTCTAAAATACAGACACTTAAAAATGCAGGAAACAAATATAATTTAAAATTACCATAGATTTCTCTTAACAGCCTTGGTTTTCCAGCAATGAAAATTTCTGACTACAATTACCATTGCAGATTTACATTGCCTTGGACCTTTCAGGTCCATTTTTGGCTATTTTAAAAATCTGTGATTCACATTATCATCAATAGTCTGCTCAGTCCTAATATAGGAGGCACATTCTATTCACTTCTCATCTACTTACTACTTTTGCTTTTATGACTTTAATTACTTGCGGTTTTTTTAAATTATTTCCTTTGGCATAATTTCATCTCACCTTGGTTAAAGCGATGATTACACTTTGATGTTGAAATCACCTCTGTAAATCTAACTGAAGTTTAAGTTAAGTTCAATGTACCTTGACAGGCTTCTGTTCTGTAGCTGTAAGAAAATTTATTACTGAGTCAGAGACACATTTTGTTGTCGGGTGTTGGAGATAACTACATCCAAAAATAATTGTAGTTAAGGCTGAAATAATTGTTTCACCCAAGAGAGGAACTAACTGAACTGAGTGGTTATTACACACTTGCATGCCACTGTTTGGGAAAGAATGGGATGGAAATTTTGTGCATTTTCTCCAAAACATTCTCTGAGTTGAAAGATTCTTTATCACTTCAGTATAACATTAGACTTTGAACCAAATGTGTTTAAAACTTCAATGTCCTCTGTGAATACACAGAATTGTCACGGAAGCCTTTCTTGTAGAGATGAATGAGACAATTTTGCTCTGGGAATAAAGCATACAAAGCTAACTGTACAAAATGGCATATTAGAGTAAGAAGTGATTTTTTATGTAATACTGAATAAAGGCTAAAGCATACATTTGAAATGTATTTCAGAGAAAGGTACAGCTTCAGATTTACCAGGCATCGATACCTTCAAATAAAAAAATGATTGAGAGTGCTCGTGTAATTTGCTATCTTATTTTCTCAAGGTAAAAAGAGAGACAGGAGGTATTTCCTCACACTATAGTTCTCCTTAGAAGACATCACTACTTTTTTTTTCTTTTTTTTTTTTTTGACATGACCAGATTGTTTATCTCAGGGAGGAAAATTCATTCCTGAAGGAAAAAAAAAACCATGAGTTTATTTCGGCTTGTGCAGACCTTGTTCTGCTTAAAACCTTCAATAACAGTGACATTTTCAGTAATCAGAACAATTTGTCATAGGAGAGTTGGAAATCATTTCCTTCTCTCCCAACACCACCACTTTAATAGAAATGCTGTAAGCATAGTGGAACCACACCAGAATCAAATCTACAAATACTCCGATGTGAACCAGAAATCTCATCTGATTCTTATGTCACTGCAAGATTTTTTGTGTGTTCACAGAAGGAATTAATTTTTCAGTTTTGTCTTCCTCCAAAATATTAATCTCAATGACAAAAATTGATATCATAGTTGAAGAACTACAGGTCAGCCAGTCTCCTCTGTGCCTAGAAGGAACATGGAGCAGATCCTCATAGAAACTCTGCTGAAGCACATGGAGAATGTGGAGGTGACAGGTGACAGGTGACAACAAACGTGGCTTTAGTAAAGGGCAAATCATGTCTCATGAATTTGGTGGCCTTAAATGATGGGGTTACACTGTTGGTGGATAAGGTGGATAACTGATAGCTACCTGGAATTGTGCAAAGAATTCACACTGTCTCACATTCTGGCCTCTAAATTGGAGAAACACAGATCTGACAGACAGACAACGCAGTGGATAAGAAATTGGCTGGAACATCACATTGAAGAATGGGGTCAATGGTTCAAGGCCCAAGTGAAGACTGGTGATGAGCGGTGTTCCCCAGGGGTCAGTATTGGGACAGGTGGTGTTAACATCTTTGTTGTAGGCACAGAGAGTGGGATTGAGGGCACTCTCAGGAAGTCTGCCGATGACACCAAGCTCTGTGGTGCAACTGACACGCTGGAGGGAAGGGATGTCATCCAGAGTGGCAAGTTTGAGAGGTGGGCCTGTGAAAACCTTATGAAGTTGAACAAGGCCAAGTGCAAGGTTCTGCACCTGGGTCAAGGCAATCCAAAGCACAAATACAGGCTGCGTGGAGAGTGAACTGAGAGCAGCCTTGAAGAGAAAGACTTGAGCTGGTGGATAAGAAGCTCAAAGTGAGTTGGCAATGTGTGCTTGCAGCCCAAAGAGCCAACCATATCCTGGGCTCCATCAAAACAAGTGCAGCCACCAAGGGAGGTGATTCTGCCCCTCTACTCCACTCTTGTGAAACGTCACTTGGAGTACTGCCTCGAGCTCCAGAGTCATCAACACAGGGAGGCCATTGATCTCTTAGAATGAGTCCAGATGAGGGCAATGAAGGTATCAGAGTGCAGGAGCGCCTCCCATACAAGGACAGGCTGACAAAGTTAGGCTTGTCTAGCTTCAAGAAGAGAAGGCTCCACAGAACCTTATAACACCCTTCCAGTACTTAAAGGGCCATACAGGAAAGATGAGGAGGAAATCTCTCAGGGAGTCTATTGAAAGGATGAAAGGTAACCGTTTTAAGCTGAAAGAGGGTGAGGAGATTAAACGCACGGACTTCAATCAGATGGATCGATAACCTTTTACTGAGTTAGCTGTTTCTTTATATACCCTTTTTAGTTACATGACTGGGTGTCCACAAAGGTATCTATAGTGTATTATAGGCTAAAGGTAACAGTCCATAAAACCTTTACTAACATATTATTGGCTAAACTACCACACATGCTAAAAAAACAAGTTACACTAAAATTAACTATGCTGATAGTTCTCTTCCATTGTTTTCCTTTTGGTTGGTACTCATTCTGACTGAACTAGCTCTTGTATTCCTTTCAGCTGGTCTTTGTTTATCAGAAGGCTCTCTCTTCTCACCAAACTGGCCTTTGTTTATCTTTCAGTTCCCTGTTTCAAGACCTTGTTAGAATTGCTCAATATAAATCAGTCCCACAGCATCCAGGCCTTCTTCTCTGTAAAATGTCTTCACAAGAGGGTAGATTAAAATGAGATACCCTAAGATATTTTTTGCTGTGAGTGTGGTGAGACACTGGAACAGGTTCTCCAAGTAAGTTGTGTATGTCCTGTCCCAAGAAGTGTTCAAGGCCAGGTTGGATGAGGCTTTGAGCAACCTGGTCTAGTGGGAGGTATCCCTGCCCATGGAAGGCGTGTTGGAACTGAATGATATTTAAGTTCCTTTCCAATCTAAACCATTGTATGATTCTAAGAAAATAGGTTTACATATTCCAGTAATGTGTATAGTGTAGCAATGCAATACATCACTAATCTAAAATAGCCTTAGAGAGAGCTAAGAGAAGAGAGAGAGAGCCTAATGCACCTATGCACTGTAATAAGGGCTCAAAAGGATGTTTCTGTAGTTCTAAAACCCTAGAACACATAGCTGATAGGTTTTAACTGCATAAATAACAGCTCTCAATTTTTTGTGGCAGGATGCTCATGCCAGTAGAATGTGGCAAAGGGCTGATGCTAATGGTCTCACCTGCTCTTCAAGCAGACAATATGGAAAGCGTTGAGAGTGTAGGTGATTCTGATCTGTGCAATTCTGCACACCCAGTGTGCCAGAGCTTCTTGTTTAATTGTCTTCTAACCCACATGCGTCCCTACTTAAGTGTTTGCAGTACAATATGAACAATGAGCTATCTTTCTTGGTAACTTGTGTGCTCTCTGCAGTGTTGTAACCTGACCAGGTTTGTAATGAGTGTTTGCTTGTGGAATTTTTTGGGTACCTGCCTCTGGATATAACACCTGAATCACTACATACATGTTTCAGGAAGGCTTGTGTTGGGGCTGTTTCAAGTAGTCTGGACCACCCAGTGCCGCGAGTCTAGGATGCTGAGATCTCTTGGGGAATGCTTTCTTTCTGGCTGCCCTCTGCAACAGGAATCACACTGGGCAGGGATGCCCACGTTTCACCAATGTGACTGCCAGCAGCTGAACATTCAGAAGTAAAATCTACTGTAGAATTTGTTTTAAACCACCTCTTCTTGCAAAGAGTGGTAGTAAACTTTGAATGTTACTGAAGTCTAGTAAATGGCATTCAAAATACCAGTTTGGGGATATTTTATATTCGGCCTGTGAATACAGCAGAACTCTGGTATCAACCTTCTTCCAGACATAAATATTCACAGAGTCTTTACCTTTTGTGTGTAGCTCTTGAACTGTGGCGAAAGCCATACAATAACACGCATTCCATCATTACATTTATTGCAGTTTAATAACAAAGAGAATAATAATTATCATTGTCATCATCATCACAACAATATGTGATTAAATACAGTGTTTTATTGACAGGTCTGCATTTACAAAAGATCTCTATCTCTGTAGCTGGAACTTCAATCACAATATCCCATTGTGTCAGCCTTGTGAAACTGGCTTAGATGTAGTTGCCATTTCTATGTATTGTGAAGAAGTTGAATCTTCATAGCCCAGGTGACAGCCAGCCATTAAAACTCAAGTGCTCGTTCCTTTGAGCATTTCAAACTAAGTTAAAGGCATAGCAGTTGACTTTCCAGATTTGATGAGGTGGCATGCATTAAGAGAAACTGAGGTTTTGGATCATATCTTGAGCTAATGAAAACTGCTTTGATTGTGGCTATTGTAAAAGCAAACTACAGAAAATGGTCACACTTCAGTAAATGTTTCTTTTCAATTTTAATTAGTGTCATTCTCTAACTGAACACCAAGTGGAAAATTCAACTGAAAATTAGTTTTGAGCTATGTAATATTCTTTATCTTCACACATTTGGGGTTTTATGTTTTAGCTTTTCTTTTGATGTTAATTATGACCTAGACTGTGGTGGAATACAAACAAAATACCTACTGAGGGAGTAAAGGTGAGTGTGTGTTTATGAATACAGTTCAGTTACACATAGTTCATTCCTTAGAAATCTCCCCAAATTAGAGACTAGAAAACAGTCTGCATACTTACCATATACTTTTACAGGCTAAGATACTGTTATGGTTGGACTCGATGATCCAGTGGGTCTCTTCCAACCTGGTGATTCTATGATTCTATGATTTTATGATCATTGATTCAGTTGTCCAAAATTCTTGATTATTCTTTTTAATAACTATCATACAAATTTCAGAAGTATTCTGCATTGGATTTTTTTCTCTGAAAAAGTAGTCACAGATCCAACAGATAAAGTGAAAACAAAATTTAGGGCATATCCAAGAATCCTGCTCAGAGGAGAAGTTGAACCTGTGACTATGGCTGCAGATTTGGAGGAGGAGTAGCATGGCACATTTTTAGAGTCCCAGAGTAATTAATGCTCTCACCTGGTCTGAACTTACAATCCTATTGAAGTCCATCGAGCTAATATATACCTCTCTCTGAGTATAATGCAGCCATCAGGAAAATAGTTCATTCATTATTGTTCATTTTAACAACTACCATTGATACAGATATCACACAACAAAGTGATGTAACTATTTTCTTTTGAGACCAACTAAAACACCAAGTTATGTCTATTTTTTCTCCTGGGTTTGACATGGTGGCAGTCATTATGGGTTAAAGAATGCCTCTCAGCTGAACTTTGAGAATTTTAATATTAATCTCATTTTCACCACCATATACAATAGGACTTTAAAGAAGCCAGGCAAAAACAGGAAAGCAGTTCTCCAGTTAATTTAAATTCTGAACTTTTCTCTAGATTAAAACCAAAGACTGTGCAGCCACCTAGATTAAATTTTTTTGCACTGAATTTCATGCTAATGATTTCAAATTCTGTTAAGACTGATTAGTCTTCTTTTTATTGATCCTCCCTCCTCCCTAAGCACTTAATTACAGACAATTCATTTTTTATACATCAGAATCCTACTCTCTGAAAATTAAAAGTCTTCTTGGTGGGGATAAACAGGATAGAAATGTATGAATTAGGGTGTATTTAGGGAAGAAGATAGCAGTTTTCCCAGATAGTGCCAGATTCAGAGAATTCTTACTTTTATGGGTGTTTATTATATAGTTATGTGATTCATTATGTATTTGTTTTGGGAAAGTCATGGAAACATCGGTATTCTTTTATCAGACATGTAAACAAAATTCAATACAGACTGATTCAATGGGTTTTAAAATGGATTAGGACTAAAACTTATCAACTCAAATAAACTATTTAATTTGATTGCTTAAAAATATCATACCTTCAGATGTTTCAAAACCCGATATTTTATTCAGTTTTAATCATTTTCTCTTAACCAATATTGGCTGCTTTATCCTTCCACAAACCTGTAGTTAAACTCCTGTAGAATTTAGAAAAATTCATATGCCTTTATTCAAAATCTAAAAATGCAGCATTTTTCCTCCTTAATTACAGACATAAACAAAACAAGAAAACAAAGAAAAGAAGATAGTATACATTAAATTTTTAGTCACTGCTTGAATATGCTTCATCCTTCCCTACTGTTTCCAAAGTAATGCTTAACCAAAAGACCGAAGTTTCTGGAAAATTTTAGTTGTGAGCATCCATCAGGGAAAAATCTTTACATGAAACAGTGCTATCCCTTACTGTAGCAGATAGTGTAATGATGGAAAAAAAGTTTTGTTTTGAGACTTGCCTCATTAAAACCAGGTTAAAATGAAGAATACTTCATTAAGTTTCAATAAGACTGAAAACCATGAGTGGTATATTTTAATTTTTTTTAGTCCAGCAAAGTTCAAATCTCTTTTTGTAGTGTAGGAGAAATCTAGATCTCATTTGTCTCTGTGGAACTAAAAAGTCAAATGTGTGTCCTAGCTTATTCTTTGCAGTACTTCAGTTAAATTCTGCAGTTCATAAATGTGTAGGCGGTTCGTATATATACACGTATGTATATATACATACGTATATACATATATATATATATGCTGTGGATATCTCAATGCCTTCAGCTTTTTCAGTTTTGGTTTGGATGATTTATTAGTTGGTTGTCACCTTGATTCGTTCATTCCTGATGATCTTCATTTTCATTAGGCCTTACTGGCTTCAGATACGTCTGATCTGTGGTACCACTTTGTTTATTTTTCTCAAAACAGTCATTTTGAACTTCATTCTGAGAGAATGCTTAAACATCCATTTTGAAAGACACAATCTTTAAACTGTCTTGGAAGATAATAGTTTTTTCTGCAGTAGACAGCAGGTGCTTAAACATTACCAGGTGATTAATTTATAAATTTTATACATATACACAGCAGATAAACGTATTATCATAGAGTAGTCGGTGATTTTGCCACTTTTTATTCCAGTATCATTGAAATTGGCAGTAGAGGCGCTTCCAAAATATTCACAAACATTTTGACTTCCCAATAATTAAATATTCACAGTGCTTTCACAATTATCTTGAAATACAGGATGCAGCTGAGCTACCTGTGTTTTCCCAAAAGTATCGAGACTTCAGAAGGAGAAGGACCTGGGGGTCAGGATCGACAGCCAACTGAACATGAGCCAGCAGTGTGCCCAGGTGGACAAGAAGGCCAATAACATCTTGGCTTGGATCAGAAACAGCATGACCAGCAGGTCCAGGGAGGTTATTTTCCCCCCGTACTTGACACTGGTGAGACCGCACCTCGAATCCTGTGTTCAGTTCTGGGCCGCTCACCACAAGAAGGATGTTGAGGCTCTGGAGAGAGTCCAGAGAAGAGCAACAAAGCTGGTGAAGGGGCTGGAGAACAGGCCTTATGAGGAATGGCTGAGAGAGCTGGGGATGTTTAGCCTAGAGAAGAGGAGGCTGAGGGGAGACCTCATTGCTCTCTACAACTACCTGAAAGGAGGTTGTATAGAGTACTGGCCTCTTTTCCCAAGTGACAGGGGACAGGACATGAGCGAATGGCCTCAATCTCTGCCAGGGGAGGTTCAGGCTTGACATCAGAAAAACTTTTTCACAGAAAGGGTCAGGAACAGGCTGCCCAGGGAGGTGGTTGAGTGGCCATCCCTGGATATATTTAAAAGGCAAGTGAATGAGGTGCTCAGGGACATGTTTTGGTGCTTGATAGGAATGGTTGGACTCGATGATCCTGGCGTGATTCTGTAATTCCTTGATTCACAGTGTGTCACTTTTAAATATCGCATGGGGACAAGCTTCTATGCAAAATGTTACAATCTGTGATAGAATTAGTAGATGTGATTTGTTTTGATTTTGTTTTTTTATTTCTTCATTATTGGCATCCTACAAAATTATGTCCAGTAAAATACGATAGATTCTCTGAGACATATTGTCCAGAGTCATCCAGAGTCAAAACACGTGCAAGTTATTGATGCAGTTATCCATCTAAAAAGTTTTTATGAGCATTCCTATGATGTTTAAGCAGGCTTTCTGGGGGAGTGGCTGAGTCACCATCCCTGGAGTTATTTAAGAAAGGTGTAGATGTGGCACTTTGGGATAATTTTTATTGGTGGACCTGACAGTGTTGGGTTTACAGTTGTGCCCCATGATCTTAAATTTTCCAATCTAAACAATTCTATAATTCTATTATTCTATTGCCCAGGTAATATTTAACATCATCGTTCTGCACATTGTGCAGACTAGGAGTTTTTCTTTCACAGAATGCTCTGAGGATGGGTGATGCTGTTGTTCTTCCTAGAGCTGTTACAGTAAAACATCTGTGTTACCACTCTGCCTGCTAACTACTTAAGCCCAAGGCAAAACTGGAAATCATTTTTGTTTGGACTAACAAACTTTGTGGGGTTTTTTGTTCTTTTTTCACTGCAGTAAACCACTGAACTTTTGAGGAATTATCTTTTCCATAAGCATCTACATTCTTCTCTTTTAAAAGTGAGAGCATCTTTGCTCATAAATACACTTAATACACTTAATATTACACAAATAATACACTTAATATTACACAAATTCAATATAGTTCACCTCCAGCTCTAAATAATCCACTCATCTCAAACTACCTAGGACAGTGCAGAACAGAATTCACTCTATGTAAAGAAGCATCGGTTGGAAAGGTTTATGAGTGCTGTCTGGTTTGTACAGAAGACTGGCAGCTGCTACCTATACATCCTTTATTAGGACTCCAAACACGAATCATTCTTTTTGAACTTTCTTTTACCATCTACAAAAGGTTCTGTTAGTCCATTCTTATTCAATCATCGGAGAAATCAAGCTCATCAGTATTTGCAGCTTCTCAACAAAGTCTCTTTGGGTGTGTCTCGTACTTTCCTGATGATGGTCCTTCACCAGTCACAGGAGCTGAAGTGAAAAGAAGCAATAACTTCTGCCGTATTCTGGAAGGTATTTTGAATAGCAGCATCAAAAAAAAAAGCATCAAAAAAAGCACCTGAAGCTGCTGAAGTTGTACATGCCAGTGTCACTGTGAAAGGGTCAGGACCTCTAAAGCTAAACCAGTTTTCATGTTATTTACAGTAATGGATGTGCTACAATATTTTTGCTTGATATATTCTCTGAAAAGCTGAAAGCAGCCTACGGAGATATTTGTGACATTTTTAACTGATCAGAGGACTTCCTACTTTCTTGTACTTTGTTATGTTCCTGAATACTTCATCAAGTTCTTTGTATATCAAGCCTAGTCAACACTGACCACAGAGAGTAGTCAAACATATCTTAAATATATCATGCTTAATAATAGGAACAGTTTGTGCTTTTGCTTGTTTATTTTTGTTTTCACTGTTCCTGGGAGAAGGCTGTTAAGCAGGTTAATTTGCTTGGAAAGTTATGACCATACTTGAGAATTTGCAGTTCCTGCTCACATACTTCTCCCATTTGTTTCCAGGCTTCTGATGAGCTCACAGGTTTCACAACTTCCCCATTTTCAAGTCATAAATTCATTTTTTAAGCTCTTAATTTTACATGGTTTCAGCAGCTGAAGTTAAGTAAAGGTAGATTTGAGACTGCAGCTGAGTGAAGGGAAAACAAGCAATTTAACAATACAGTAAAAAGAAAATAAAATGTGATATATTTGCAATAAATTGATCCAATTATAATACTGTGCTCTAATACAGCTAACAGATGGAAAATTAAGAGGAAGATCTATGCTTTTTCTACAACAAAGAGAAAGTGAGAGAGGTCTCTCAAGAGAAAAAAATAATACAAATAAATTCACACAAACTGTGAAAAAAATTTTAAATAGTACAGCCCAAAGACATTAATAAAACTACAGAACTTAATAGACTGCAATGTGGAAATATTGCAAAGTTTTAATTAGCACGCCTGTGACTGAAGATCCTGGATGTACTTTTATTATGCAAAAACATTTGATTTTTTTAATTAGTGTTGTTTTCTCATATATTACTAAAATGACAGTTTCTCTTTTTGCCATTTATAAAACCATTTTTTTGAAATATTGCACCAAAACATGACACACATGTAGCTGAATATAAAAAGGCTTGTTATATTTATTGAATGGTTTTGCAGTTTATAAATTGTTTCACTCCTGAACTTGTTTATAGTTAAGAAGATGAAATAATCAGATGACACAGAGCTGCACATGCAGTAGTCTGAACCATTTTGGCACAGCAGTAAAGGAATTTAGTGGAAGTAAAACATCCTGTTCCATCAGAGGAGAGTGTGATGTGCCTGCTGCCTACTGCTTGTTACAAATCTACAATGGGAGTAGTACTATTCCTCCTGCTGCTTACACTGCAATAACATCTGGAGGCATCATTGGAAATGGATGCTCCATAGTGAATCTGGAAATCACTGGACTGATTTACAGAAGAGAATTCTGAAGGCTGCTAAGTATAAGAGTATCATCTCTAGCTCTGAAGTTCATAGCTGTTATTTCCCTACCCTCATGCTCTTCCCTCTGCATCTGCTGTGACATACGTGCAGAACCTAGTGGTCTGACTCCATGTGTCTGCTCTTTGATAAGGATGGATTGGGGAAACAAAGTCCTTCAAGGCTAGATTTCCAGCTCCAGAATGAGACAGTGCTCCCACTCTGCAGCACTGTTTGCTCTCTTTGCTGGTGGAGGGAGTTGGTTGCCATCCACACAGGAGAAGATTCAACTCTTCTTCAAACTGATCCCAAAGAACAGTTGTGTCATCAGATAGTTTAGAAATGGGTCTTCAGATTCTATTCTGATGGCACTTCACACTTAAAATATCTCTTTGAAACAATGATTGATACGCTTCCTGAGTGGGATCCCATTCAGATGATGGATTTCTCAGTTTATTCTTTCTCTTTCTCTATATCTGTGAAAGGTGCCCTGTGCTGAGGCTGGAGACGTTGCTAGGAAGAGAGAATGCAATCAGCTATTAGAATACCTTTTAACTTATTGATTATAAGATGAGTGTGCTGGGTCTTACCTCCATACACAGCAACTGAGATCAGTCTTCAAGCATATGGAGTGAATCTTTTAGTACCTGAGTCTTCTAGAAGAGTGAGCTGCACTGTAAATCAAATTATATCTCAAGTTTCAAGATATCTCAGAGGCAAATTTTTTTGTAGCCATTTGTCCTGGTAATGTATTAAGAAATCACTCTTTGGGATCTAACAATTTGCATAGTAATCTCAAACTGAGGTATTTACTTTGATTTGTCTGCTACAGAGAGTGTCACTTTGGGGAATCTCATTCCAAGTGCTCCGTAGATGCCTTTTTGAGTATACTGATTTCATTTTTAACTTTGTCCATACTTTGTGGATTAAACGTTTGTTTGCTTTTTTTAAATGCAAAGCTTAACACCTGTTTATTTTTTTTCCTTTCACTCTTTAAGCATTTTATGGACTTTGCTGTTTGTGCTTATTTGTCAAATGCAGCAAAACTGCACCAGGCTCCCAATAGAGAGTGAAGGCAAGTGGTGAGGATGTGGGGTTTTTGGGTTCTTTTTAGCCTTCAGGCTGCATTTATGTGGCTTCTTTTTTTTGGAAGGTATTTCTTCATTTTTTACTAATTGCTTCATATTTTATGTAGTGTGCTTTTGCAAAAGAGAACACCTGCTTGTAGGATTTATTTGACCTGTGCTCCAGCTATGATAATGGACCTGCTATACTTTGGTGATTATTACAGAGTGACTCTCCTCTAATGTCTTCAACTAGGTCCCACAAGCCACTCTAGATCAAACTTGGAATGGCATTTTTAAGTATAAGATAAACTTCCTTTCTGAACAGTGTTTACTGACTATAAGAATTCTTTTCACACAGCAGCTTGAGTTGAAGTGTTCTTTCCATAGATAGTTGAAATCTCCCACTTCTATTACCTGAAGGAGTGGTTAAGTTTTTCTCTTCCTCTGCTCTATCATTATTTAAACATCAGCAATGGATGAGAATTACCTAAATATGAGATGGACAAGGCTGATGTTCTCACAATCATCGCTCATTTGTGATCTTTTGTCCTCATCATCCTGGCATTCTCTATTCAATACTCAGGATAATAGGCTTACCATGATCAGCCTACTCCCTCTGCTGTACACAATAGACACTCAGCTTTCAGGGCAGCCTCCACAGCCCCAGCAGACTCCCAGCCCCATGCCCGCAGCAACCAGTCACCATCAACAAACTGGACAGAGTATCCAAACTCTGCATACAGCTTACTGGTTTCCAGGGGCCATACTTTGTTAATTTTCCTCTTGAACTTCACAGGAATCACCTCCACGGAATCTCTCTTCCTTGCAGCCATCCTAATCTGAGATAAGCAGAGTTTTTGGTAAGAGTTTCTCTGTAATTGGTGCAGGAATTGGTGCAGGTACAACAATGTTCTTGTTGTTGTTGTTGCTTTTTATGTTTAAAACAGATAGGTCCTCAAATATACTGCCTTTATTTACAGCAATTCCACATAATTTGGAGTTTGGTTTAGCTGAACAATTAACTCTCCAGGTAATGATTGAACAGCTTTGATAAGAAAATTCTTCAGGAACAGGCATCACTGAGACCGAAGAGGTTATTGCAAGATAAAGGTCATCTCATAAAACTAGAAGATGGCTAGAGAATATTTGATTTCCTTTAATAGCTCTACTTCTAGAGTAGATGTATAACTTTACTGTTGTCTTTATAAAGGTCTCCTTCACCAACTTATGCCAACATTCAGTGACAGATAGAATTTTTCAGTGTAATAAATTTAAATCATAAAATCCACAGACTGGCAAGTAAAACCAGGCATGGATTCATACGTCAGTTAATTGTTGCCCATTTATTTATGAAGTTACCTGTCAATGATGGCCTAAACAGTATTCTTGTTGAGGGTAGTGGAAACAGCATATTAATATCAGGCAGGCAGAGGGTTATAGTCCTGATGTTCCTGTAATTAACTCATGTTCACTGTGAAAAAATCTAATTATTAAGCCAGTGAATATGAAAAATCAATCCCTGCAGGTCCAAATGGAAACATTTTTCTTTTCCCTTCATGTAACTATAGGAAAGTGGATTTCAATTAAAAATCATAAAGGTTAAAGCTTTAAAGCAATGTAAAAGAACAGAAAGTTGAGTTCTTTATGACCTAGTACTCTCACACAAATTGTGAAGCAATATAAAATGAAAAGTAGGGATTACCTATTAATGTGAGAATAAATCATAAGAATGAAGACATTAAAAGTCTTAATATTAATAATCTAAGGTACATGACAGAATTATCATATATCCCTGTGCCATAAAATCTTTTGTTAACTTTAAATACATCATGCTGGCATACAGAGCAATTTCTTCAGTAGGAGAAAAGTTTAAGATAAAACTGAAGAAAACTTAAGTATTTGAGTTCTATAATAATAGAATTTAGATGGATCAAAATGTAAATTTGGGGGTTTGGCCCAACTAATCAAAAAGTACCAAGTGTCTGTATATCTCATAACTGTTTTATGCAATAATATTTTCTGATATTTACTATAAATCAAATATTACCATAAACCATTATTCATTCCTTTATTATTCACACTGTTAATATTTTGGTACCTGCTTGGAAGGAAGTAAAGAAGAATAGAAGTAACAATGCAGTCATCACTTAATTACAAATATATAATATTAAAATAAGTTCAAAGAGTCAAAAAAAGTATGACTCTGCAAATTTCTTTTAAAAACACATCAAGTAAAATGTCATCTGAAGTCTCACAGGCCATTGAAACAGCATTGACATTTCCGCTATATGACTCTAGCCATGGATGCTCACTGCAACCATCTTCTGTTCTTAAACTAGTGGAGCTGTAGCAGGTGCACAGAAAACAGCAAAGCCACTTTGACCATGTTAGTTACTCTTTTCAATCTTGTTGAAAAAGGGCAAAAGTTTCGGTCTGCTTCAGCAAAACAACATATTGCTTCTCAGAAAGAGAACATCTGCAGAATTTTCAGGTAGCTCATGTATTCGAGGATTTCCAGACTACTTCTAATTTTCTTCTGAGGTTTCAGTAGGGAACACAGATAGCACAGACTCAAGAAATTAAAATCAAACCTTTACAAAGCCAGTCTTTGTCACACTTAAATCTCTCTTGCTAGACTTTGTAGGAAATTGATTGAATTGATTGCAATTTTTCTGTTTGGTGTTCTATCACATTTTATAGTTTCTCATCATATTGCTGTGGCTTGCAGCCAATACATCTCTGTGGTATGTGGAAAAAAGGAATCAAGAGTCAGAGAGAAATTTTATATTATTTTTATTGTCTAATATTTCTTTTTAAGCCCTCACTTAGCTCTGCATAATTGCACAAAGGGTAGGTACAGCACCACACAATTCTGTGCCTAATACTTAATTTTAACAAGTATCTTTTCAGTGTTAAATGAATCATCTTTGAGCCTGGAATCAAAGTGAAGCACAGAGGAGTTTGAAACAGTGGATGAGAGCAAAAACTTTGAGTGTATGGCCACAGGATGATACCAGAGACCCTATGATGATAGCTAGATCACTGATCTCCTTTAGAGGAATTGAGCTTTGCAAGATGGGTAAATTTTTTTTTAGGAACAAGAGCAAGTATTCATTAAAAATCAAGAACGCCATACATAGTAAATTCTCATGAAATTACACACCAATAAGAGATGAACAAGAGGAGTGTGCTAGCAAGTAATAAAGGAACTCAAGAGGGAAGAGAAAGACCTCCCATCACCCAATTCAAACTCTCCCAGTGAAGGTCTCAAGATACTGCTGACAGTCCGCAATTTCCTTCTCTTTCCTTACATCACTTCAAGCTGAAGTCATCACTCAAGGAACCCACAGGGTCATGTTAAGGGGAACCACAGTGCTTGAGTGAGAAAGAGAAAGCTAGTACATTTCTTACATATACAGCTTGAATCAAGTATCATTTGAACTAAAATTAGCATTGTTGTAACTGGACTAAAAATGGTTCTATGCATGGACTGGCAGGACTAGCCCAAAGGCACGTTCCTTCGGCCCATGTGAGTAGTGTGATTTGTTGTGTAACAAGCCGGTGGGGGGTTTAAACAGCCCAGTTTGTGATTTCGGCACAGCAGAGTGGTAGTAGATCAAATAAAACAGGTTTGGAGAAGTTATCTCAGTCTAGACTGTGCCTTGAAAACATGTGAAGCAATTTGTTTCCCAAAGTAAAGATCACTACAGTTGCATTCCGACCCCTGCAGTCATATCCATTCACATTCACAGCTTAGTACACTAAGTGTGGTTGCTTAACTTCAGTGAACCATGTAAATAAAGACCACTTAAGTGAGAAGAGTTACACAATTAAAAACCTAAATGAAAAGTCTACAGAGAAATTTGTCACAGCTTCAAATAATGGCAGTAGGGTTATGCGTCCAGGAAACTGAAGAGATTTTATTATTGTGCTAATCTCCTTCTGACTTCATTTCAGGGTGAAATATTTAGTTTTTTTCTGCTGCTTCAGATTTATAATACTCTTTACTAAGTCATATATATCACTTATGTATTGATGTATCATATATATATAAAAAAAAATTGTTGGGTGACCACAGTTGTGTTATGACAGCTTGGAACTCTTCACCATCTTCCCTGAGCACCACTCACTGCAGCATGAAACCTCTCTCCTCTGTTTGGAATGAAACCTTTTTAAAACCATCTCAGTTCCAGATGGGTTTGTATTTTGTAACTGTTAACATTTTATTAGCTGTGGCTAAGCCACTGTTAATTACTTGCTGACTATCACCCAGTGTAGCACTTTTAAGTAAAAATTTTTTGAATTTTTTAAGGTGAAAAGTTATGCCCAAGGAGGAGGAGGAAAGTGGAATGAGATAAAAATTATTTAACTTCCTTAATTAATCGGAAGTTATTTTATTTTAGTAATTTCAGTGGATACTCATTCTCTATCCTTTCGCATTGCTTCATGAAGTTTATACAGTCTTGTCTTTCTAGAAAATATAATCTGTTGGAATCTCAGAGAATGCTATGTTCTCATTACACATGCAGTTTCCCTCCATACAGATGCATGGCCAGGGGGACAGAATGATGCCACCAGCCTTTTAGTCTACAGCTCCCATATCTCCAGTGCAGCTCCAATGTTGGAATGGTTCAAGGACAAGACCTTCAGCCATTCTTTCTGCCTAGACAACTGCTCAACATATTGAACTCTTCATTGCACACTGACAAGATATTTTGCTTCTCAGTCTTTAAAAATCATATGTTCAATGTTCAGGAATGTAAAGGAGCAACTGTGCAGTTTATAACCTATTACAATCTGTTAGTCAGACATGGAGTTATACAGGAACAATTTTGCAGGGCTTATTCACTGCAAACCAGAATGAAAACAAAGATGAGGTTCAGTACTGGTGCCAAATTATGCAGGTCAGAAATAGTTTAATATTAGTTACCAAATTAATATTACTTAGTAGTTTAAAAAATTGTCAGAAGGTAGTCTGATGGAGGCTAGATAACAGATAAGTTTAACTTTCATTAAATGAATAATACTGAATGTATATATTAGAAACCAATTCTAGCTATGTACATGCAGTTTCTCAGTGAAGTGTTAATAGTCAGGAGAGGTGTTCTGAGTCAGTGCAACAGTCCTCTGCCTCATAGTCCTCTGCCTGGCAGCAGTTAAACATAGTTAACTAGATTATTAGGCATTCTTAGAAAGGAACAGAAAACAGCACAGAAAACTTACAGACAGCTCCATACACCTGTGATGTTGTTTTGCATAGCATATACAGTTCTGGTCCCAGCACCTCCAGAAGATTATGATAGAATTACAAAGAATTACAAATTTTTAGAGGTATGAAACCATGGTGGGGAAAAACAATCCAAAACAAAACCCAGTTAGATTCATTAGGTTGATTCAACCCAGAAGAGAAATGACTGAGACAAAAGTGTAAGTCTATGGCACTAAAATAATAAAGAAATTTTATAAACCACATTTTGGCTTGTAGAGACAAGCAAAGAAACATCAAATTATTGTTAGGCAGCTGAAACAAAAATGAAACAAGTTGCATGTATTGTAAATCAGATCTGAAACGCACTGCCACAGAACATTGCTGATGTTAAGATGTCGTAGGTTCAGAAGGAAAAAGAGAGGCTTCTGTCAGTATTACTGTTCACAACAGCTATAACTGGTAATCTGCAGGTCAGGAAGTCAATAGATTGTCAAGTGTTATGCATATGTTGTGCAAACTGCCATCAGAAAACCTTTTATCCGGTGCCAATACGTCACGGTTTTGTGGTCAAACAGGTGAAGAATCTGGGATTTGAGTGCTGAAAAGAGCAAATTCTTCCATCCTGGGTGGCAATGGGCAATCTAAAAGGCAGTGTGAACTTCAGAGATAGATACATGTGTTACACCCTGCTCCTTACACCAACAGTGTAAGGGCCCACCCCAACCTGCACAGTCAAAACCGGAGGGTGAAAAGGGTTCTTTTGATATCTGCACGGCAAATCAGATATCGACAAGTCTCCCAGGTTATATCCAAATGCAGTGTTTATTTTGGACAAAACTAAAATCACAAAACAGATACTTGGGTGCACAAAAAGTCACAGCATCTCAAAGTTGCAAGACCAGATCCTAATCTGTTCAGATCACAATCTGAAACCTAGGTTTCTAAACAAATTACAACATAATTTGGATTTGATAAAAACTCATCATAGTTCCAAGAAAAAAGAAGGTAGAGTAAGATAAGTCAGAGAAGGAGAGAGAAAGAAGTAGCAGAGTAAAATGAAAAATAATCACCGATTCAGTGGGGCACAGCGGTTCCTCAGGAAACATGGTCCATTCAGCAGCCACTCCCCAAGCAGCAATTATTCAGGAATATGTGATCTGGTAGTTCTTCAGGCCAGTTGGGCAGTCCTTCCTCACACTGGTTCCGTTTGGGTGCATGTGGCAGTTAGGCAGTGGGGGAGAGGCAGGCAGTGCCTGCTGCTGCACGTCCTCCCTGTCTTGCTCCACAGACCACCCCAGCCAGTTATCCCATCCACACCCTGGGGAAGGGAAGGGGAGCACTGTCTGCTCTTACACCTCTCCCTCTCACTGTCAGCCAGGAACCACTGAAAAGCCCCATAGGTGCACACAGCCTTCCACTTAGATGATGTTTAAGACACAACAAACGCATGTAAAAAAGTCAGTCTTTGCAATGTGTATACACTTATTCCAAAATGCTGAAGATTCATTTTACTTGCTTACATTCATTTACCGGTCAGGAAACAGCTGGAGCTTAGCAATGAAGGAGACATACAAAAAGCCATTATTTCAGAGTGACTTGTTAAATATTTAACAGCGTGGGAGTGCCATGGTTTCACTCAGGATGTATATGGAGAGATTAATCTGAGTTGAAAGTACATGTCTCAACATAGGTTTGTCAGTACAGAGATATTCAATCAGTTTTCTAAACAGTCTGAGCCTGCATTAGCTAGAGGCATACATTTAGGGGAAAAAAGTGGGAAGTGTCCAGGGCAGTGAAATTATTTCTCTGAATGCTATTATCTTGCATAATGAGAAATTATCATTCCTTCATTTTTCATTTTTTTCATAGATCATCAAGGTAACACAAAATCATGCTGCTGTCAGGTTATCAGAGGATCATATAATAATAGAGTGATTTGAGTTGGAAGGGATCTTTAAAGATCATATAGCCCAATTCCTCTTCCATGGACAGGGCTATCTTTCACTAAGTCAGGTTGCTTAGACACCCATCCAACCTGACCTTGAATGTTTCCAGTGATGGAGCATCCACAACTTCTCTGGGCAACCTGTCCCAGTGTCTCACCATCCTCATTGTAAAAAGGTTCATCCTAGATTCTAATCTAAATCTACCTCTTTCATTTTAAATTCACTGCACTACAGGGCCTGGTAAAACATCTCCCTCCATATGCCACATAAGCCTCCTTTATGTATTGAAAGGCCATAATAATTTCCCCCTCCAGTCATCTCTTCTCTAGACTGAACAATCCCAACTCTCTCAGCCTTTCTTCATAGGAGAGGTCTCCAGCCCTCTGATCATTTTTGTCATGTCCCTCCAGACCTACTGTAAATGGTCCATGTCTTTCTTGTGCTAGGGGCCCAGAAGTGGATCCAAGTCGGGTAACCTGATAGTAATGTAGAGGGAGTATTTTTTCAGCTCTGACCTACCTGTGCCAGTGGTGGTGATCTTGGGGAAACTGTGTATCTAAGTGACAAGTATTGAGTCAGTAATTCCCTAGATTTTAGCATCTCTCTAATATAACAGTTACTGATACAGTAAAGGCAGTTGGAAAAATGTTTCCTTTCACTGAGAATGATTTCAAGCTCCCAAGCATTTTTCCTATGCAGAGAAAAAAAAAAAGATAAAATAAGACAACCCAAATATCTTCACTCTTCAGCTATGAGTGATTTTAGCATCTTTTATGTCAAAAATTTTTTGCCCCTCAGAAGCTATGTCATTTAAGAAATTTCTGATCTGTGTCAGAGATGCGTTGAAAACTGTTTGAAATAACAATTCCCATTGAAGAAATTGTTCTAACAAACTGATTATAAAACTTTCTAATTAAAAATCCTCAAAAACACGTCTGAACAAATAACATTTAAGGACGTATTATTTCTTACAAATTTTTAAAGTTGTGAGATCTGTACAATTTTTTTTGCATGCTTGTATGTTACAATAACCTTTGTGCAATAAAAGGAATCTACATTTGCGTCAAATTATTTTATTTTTAAGTTACAACTGCATAACTAATTGATGTCTTGTATTCTGATAAGCCATAGCTGTGTAACTCCATGGCAGACTTTCAAAAGTACTAATTTCTTGTCAAGTAAATATTGTTAGGATATCAGCGAGCCCTGATTCGGCCAAGGTGGTTTTGTTTTGTTTTAAAAATAGTAAGTTATTGTTAAGATATTCTGACAAAGGAAGTTTGTTAAAACTACTCATTACTTATGGATAAAACAAGGAAGTGCAGGTGAATGAATGGGAGCATTTATCTGTTCAGTGAAGTTCCCTGAGTACCTTCAGTGTGCAACAGATGATACAGTCATTGATTAGAGGCTGAGTCATCCTTATGCTCTGATGAATTTTCCTGAACTCCAGCAAGGCCCTAAAGCAAACTGGGCAGTATTCTCCTTTAAAGATATTGAAAGGACTGACACATGGTAATTAGTCAGAGGGGCTGATCTGGTTTTTTTAAGAGTGTGAAGTCTGTTATATAAACGGAAAACTGCTCTCTAGATCCTTGGAGTAAATTAGTCAATTTATTGGGACTTCCTGCCTCCCTAGCCAATCATAATCCAAATAGGAAGAGGAAAAAGAAAGCCATCTCCAAAGGACTTCAACATCATTGTTTTGGCAACCAGAAATCAAGATACTGAAATTTCATGTTATTTAATGAAAAGATTGCATTTACTTGTACAAATATGAAGCCTTAGGAATAATAACTAAAGTTTTCACTAATGGATAAAAATTAGAAATTTACTTAGGAGTAAGAAACTTTCTTATCACTTGAGCTTTAGATCCAGAAGAAAGATGCTGTGTGTTTTGTAATAAAGCAGCAAGACATTCATTCAAGTACAAAAAAGAAGATATAAAACCAGATAATATTGGCAATTTGGATCAAATTCATCTTTCATGTAATTGTCATAGAATCACAGAATCATAGAATCATCTTGGAAAAGATTCACTGGATCATCGAGTCCAACTATTCCCAACAAACACTGAGCCATGCCCCTCAGCGCCTCGTCCCCTTGTGCCTTAAACATCTCCAGGGAAGGTGTTGTACCTTCACTTCTTGCAGTACAAATATGAGAACTTACTTCAAACGAATATTTTCACTGCAGACAATCACCATGGTAAAGCTTAATAAAACTTTTTCACTTTGTTTTGTGAGTAAAAAGAAAAGCTTAATTTTATGTCTCTTCTGTTTTCATTACTAACATGAAATTGACTTGAATTAAATTTGTCTTCATATTTCCAACTTTTTGCATCTTGTTTGTTCTAAGAAAAGCAGATTTTTCTCATTTGTTGTGTTGCTTTCTCTTTTGTAAAGCACAATTCAATATTAACTTAAAAGTAAACATATTTTCAATATTCTCATGGTACTTAACAACAGCCTAACACTGTAAATTCAGATCTTATTGTAGCATTAAATGTAATTTGTAAGATTGTATGGAAGCAAGATGTTTTATGGCAATTGTATCAACAGTAGAAACTGTGACCTGGTGGAAAGTTTGTTGAATTTACATATTTATTAATCTGCAAGTTCTAGCCATAAGATTTTGGATAACCATTATGTTGATTTTAGCAGACATGCAACATTTCAGCAAAAAAGTTAGATTACTTAGTATTTAGTTAAAAAGATCTGTCAAGAATATTAAAAACATATGAATAATCTACTCTTACGTACAAGTAATTTATTCTACATGAATACTGAAAGGCAACATGCTAAAAATACCAGTGCTGATTTTTGTTTGGTTGGTTATTTTTTTCTCCTCAGGACGCCAGTGTTTTCTATTTTGAGTCTAATTTTGCTATTAAGTCAACTGTTAATGAAATTGTTGCATTCTGCAGATGGTACATTGATCACTCCAGGCAATACTTCCTTCACCTTATTCCTCCCCAATATCTGCTGATTGGTTCCTGTTTTGCAGTTCTCCATAAGTTTAATTTCCTCAGTTTACATGTCAAACTCCGATAATGAAAGCATTCATTTCCACTTTTTTTTTTTTCATATACAATCTTGTGTTTACCTGGTATGGCAACTGGCAATCTTGGAACATAATGCTTATGTAGTACAAACAAGGAATTTACAAGGAGTGACCAGCTTCTGGCTGATCAGCTACCCTGACTTTGCTTCATATTTCCCCAGAATAACTGCTAAGAGTGACTTCAACGATGGCATTTCTTTAGCACTCCTGTGTTGTGCGGACATGCCTCGTTGCAGAACTGTGAAGAGGCCACTTGATTTAGTTTAAAATTAAGAGGCTGGGGGTGATTCTGCATATATCTTTTGACTCTCTGCCTTAAATTAATGTAACACAAAAAAAGCGTAGTTCTCATGTAATTCTTCAGCCAAACAACATATGAAAGCAATACAAAAAAAAAAAGAAAAGAGACTAGACTCAGTACATCCAAGTCACTTTACACTTAGCAGCTACACTCATTTGAGTTTCATAACATTTCCTCCTCAAGAGGCCTCAGGAAAAACAAACAAACAAACAAACAAACAAACAAACACTTCTTTTGTGCACAGAAAAGGAGACACTGATGGATAGAACTCACAGTTAGTGCTGTGACAGGAGAGCTCCTGAGCTGCAGGATTTAATCCATTACTATCCCCAGCTTCATTGTCCATGCTTCATAGGAAATAGTGGACAGGGACTGCTTCTTATAGGGTAGGCTGAAAGTCTAAACCTCAGCTACTGCAGCATAATGTCAACAGTGGGAGAACAAAGCAAACAAACAAACAAACAAAAAAAACCCCAAACAGAAGAAAAATAAAACCAGAGATCCGCCAAAGACTTTTACATTGCTTAAGCTAATTATCCAAGTATAAACTATTTGTGAAGTTTTGGTAGAAAAGTGAATGGTCCCTGCATAGTGCAGTGCCAGGTCCTCACTGTCAAATCATCCATCAAATTGCAACTGGCTTGTGATTCACTGAGTGGCCACAAATCTTCTGAAAATGTTCCTCTGGTGACAAAGGAGCTACTTGCTGCCATCATTTTCTTTTTTTTTTGGGGGGGAGGTGTATGTAGTTCAGGTCTTCTACAGACCTGGACAAAAGGTAGAATTTTAGAATGCAGAGACACCCAGCTCTGCACCTTGGAAAAACTTTAAAAACTCTCTTTAGGGAGGAATGCTTTGTGCAGGACATCCACATGTGTTTCCTCTGAGGACTCTTGGGAGTTACTACTCGATCTATAGGTGGTAGGATCCTATAAATCAAGTCATGCTTAACTCCTTTTTTCTTCATCTACAGTTTCACATCATCTTGAAGTGTCTACTAGTTTCATACCCTTAGTAAATTTTTAGAATGCTGCAGATTTACATGTGTTTAATTTACCATGTATCATAGAATCATAGAATATCCTTCATCTATTACCTGGATTTAAGTCACCACTTGATAAATTCTGCACAATTTTTTATTAAGTTCTTCCTTATTTAAGAGGCATCTGTCATAGTTATATCTACAATACAAATGCATGTTTATCTATATGGGGCTACACTGCAGTGGTTCCATATCATTCTGTCTCAAAATCCATAGTTCCTTAACTAGGATTAGAGTTTTAGATTGCTGTTTGCCTGTTTATGTGTGCTTGTGCATCTGCAGAGGTCAGGGGAGGATGTGTCAGAATTAAAAACATATTACAAAGAAAAGAGACCATATTAGAAATTTATTTTAAAAGAAACACAAACCAAACCCAACAAAATACCAACAAAAACTGCAAAGCCATCCTTAATAGTTAATGTTTTTTGCAGTCTCAACCCAAAATTACCTGGTTTAGAGCAAAAAATTGTGACTTAAAAGATAAATAATACCAGTGGTTCGGAATTATGGCACTAGTTTAAAAGACAAAGGAATATAATTGATTTTTTTTTTTAGGTATAAAATGTTTAAAGGTTTACTTAACACAGATTAAAAATTTTAAACCAAGAAAGCAATTTTCCCCTCAAGTGTAACACTAAATGCTCATAAAGAAAAAGGAGAAGTATAAGAATACGTCAAAGCCCGAGGAAAAAGATCTCAACACAGCCTTCAGTGGAGTGCAAATCCTTCTTTCATTTCATAAAGGGGAATTTGTTTCTAGTACCTATAAAGATCAGAAGGAGATAAAAGACTAGGTTATAAATTGAGAGGTGATAAATTCATATCTAATTTGAGGCTAGTGCCTGCCGTGTGTGGGGCATTTGGCATATTTGGGGGTTCGTGCACAATCACCTTACCAATAATTCTTGCTCAAGCATTTTTTTCCACGGGTTTTTTTATTCTTTCCTCTTGTTTCCTCTTGTTTCTTCGGCAGCTCTGGATATTGACCTGAAACAGAATAGAGGTAAAGTGAGTTGGATACAAGCTGACTCTGGTCTAGTAGTAAACAATGACATCTGACCCTGTCTTGTCGTTCATTAACAGGAAGTGAGTGGATGCATCAATAAGTGAAAGTTCTTACATGAAAAAAAAGTTGTCAGACTTTCAGGTGAAGGTAAAAACTAAGAGCATTGATAATATGATTATTAAACAATTGCATAACTAGTAGCAACATCTGTTAAAGCTTTACAAGAAATTTGTTTGTGTTTATTTATTTTTTTAAACTTTATTACTATAGGAGAAAAAAACCTTCAGTGCCCATAAAAATTCCATTTTATGTAAAAAATGAGGTTTGTTCTATATTTACAAAAGGTGGAGGGCTTACAGGACTGTACTATGTGCAATGGGGGATGGAAAGTGCAGTCTGGGGAAAGAAGATCTTGTTCTTGACGGACTAGACATTGAAGACTTGTATTCAGATTTTCATGATCTGCATTCGTGGGAGCTTACTCCTGGATTCTTAGAAATTATAAAAATTTTAAAAAAGCAAGAAACCATTCGGAACCAAGAATGTAAATACCCTACACAGAGGTGGCAATGATTAATGAATAAATTCCTCTGTTGATCTTATATCTCCACTGCTCAGTCATGAGCTTAAACAATGTCCTGGTTTTGACTGATATAGGGTTAATTTTTTTCCCAGTAGATGTTGGATTTTGGATTTAACACAAGAATAATTTTGATAACACATATTGTTTTAGTTTAGTTTATTGTTTATTGTTTTTAGGATAAAATTAACTTTCTTCCCAGCAGCTACTTTTTTTATAGATTTTAGTATGAGAATAATGCTGTAAAAAATGCCGATGATTTTGTTGCAGGGAAATAAATTACTTTTTCAGCTTCCCATGTTTTACAAGTAAGTAGGCTGGAAGAAACAGAGCCAGGATAGATGACTCGAACTGACCAACAGAAGCATTCCATACCATGAATGTCATGCTCCACTTACATGTGGGAAGCTTTCCAGGAGAAGCCCCTGCTCTCAGTGCCCTCTTTTTGCTGCTCTGTGTTCACTCTTCCATGTTCAGTTACCTATGCTTGCTGTGATCCTTCTGCGCTTGCTGGAACTGCTGTGCTTGTTGTGTTCTCCAAACTTTGGTGTTCCTGGCCTGCAGCATGAGGTCCGTTATCACTACTCAGGATTGGCTGAGTACTGTTTTATATATTCTACTAGTAGTAGAGAGTAGTCGCACTTGTAGTAGTATTATCATCATTCTCCCTTCTTATATTGTTTTATTTAAATTGTTTTAATCATAAAGTTTAATCATGAGTTTTCCAAATATGTTCCCATCCCACTGAGTGGGGAGAGATGAGAAAGCAGCTGCATACTGTTCAGATGGCAGGTAACGGCTAATTTGTGGCCAAAAAAAAAAAACCAGTTCTTTTTTCTTTTTTTTTAGAAGCATTTCAGACTGTTTACTCACATTCCTGATTTTGTGCTCTAGTTCTGAAAAAAAAATTAAAATTAGTTTAAATTTATTCAATTTATTTTATTTTAATTTTATTTATTTTATTTTATTTTAATTTATTTAATATATTTAATAAAATTAATTTAATTTTGTTATCTACATCTTAATACAACCTGGCCCCATGAAAAAGTGTTTTGGCATTTCTTATGCATTGGGTGGATAGCAGAGTCATACAGGCTACAGCCTTAAGCACCGTTCATTTCCCATCCTGCAAGAGTTTTCTGTTCTTTCCTCTGGAAATGGAAGATAAATTAGGTAGCTATGTTTCATTTCTGCTACAGTACTTTACTTTTATTTGTAAAAATGCACAGATTTGCTACAGCTAACACGTCATCAGGGAGCATGAGAATAGAGAAGTAGTGGAAGTTGTTGATTGACAGAGCAGAAATGAACTGGCTACTGCTATGTGGATTTTTGTATTAAGTGCACTTACAGCATGGAAGTTACTTGGTAAAAACATCACAGCTTTCTTAAAATAAGAACACTCTTTTTATTCCTCTGTATCTTTCTATTAATTAATGCCTATGTCCAGCTGAAACAAGTTGGAGGAAGCATGTTACTCATGACAGGGAGCTCATACTACAACTGAAGGTGATGGTGGCTAGGTAGCCAGTAATGTTTTCAGGGGAAATATTTTTGTGAGACAATATGCTCTCTACAGAAAAAAATCACAGAGATATAGAAGAGAAATCAAAGGACACCTCTTGCACAGCATCCCCATCATTCCCTTTTCCAGGGAACTACGGACATTAAACTGCATCCTCAACTTATGGGTCTAGTACCAGAGTTTTTTCAGTGACAGGATTCATAGCACTGAGATGGAAAACCAATTTTGTGCTCTTGGTGTCCAGTTGGGTCATCCCAAGCACCTTAGCACACTAAGAAAATGGTTTTATTCATGCAATATTCGGGGTGTCGATAAGTGATGTAGACACGTGACGTCTGGAGAGTCATGTCCCCTACTCAAACATTCCCTATAGCATCTTTCCCTACCGAACCTGTTTTCCCAGAGACATGCAAACTCCTTCCTGAATTATGCATCTCTATCACTGTCTTACAAACACTTCTGATTCCGTTCTCTTTACTGATATATTTTTCTTTAAAGCAGTCAAGCTTACAAAAAAAACCCCTCAGCTTGACAGTATGGGGACACTTCCTGCTTTTCATCCAGCATGTCTCCTGGTAAACAGTGTGGAGTGTTTCTGTTTTCCAAGGCAATGGCTACAGCTGTTTAAAAGTGTTCTGCATAGTTAGGAACCTGGTCACCGAAGACTTCCTGTGAAGTTAATGTTGGGTGGAAAACTCGAGTATAAAATGGTACAGTTTTGTCCTTGTAAAGTCAAACAGCATGAACACTCCACAGTAATTTTCTCTATCCCTTGGGTCTTTTCACTATACATTCCTTGCCTGGAATTGTATGTGAGGTAGAAAAACATATGTTTTCTGGTTTCTTTCTATCATATAGGATATATGGGTTATTAATGCATGAGCAGGGCTTAGAAGTATGGCAATTTTATATGATTTTAAGAAGCAATACCATGGGAGGGGTGCAAAACCCACATTGTGGAAGATAGTAGGATGAGGCTGTTTCAGTAAATATTCAACTGTGTTGGCTAGAAATTTAAAACTAGAATTATGACTTACTAATACATAAGCATGTTAGTGGAATTATTGCTGGATATACAGCTATAACAAGTCATGTCAGCTCTTTATGATGTGTAGTGAAGCAGCAAAGACCCAATGGAAGGTCACATAACTTAGCTGGATTGATTGCATGCCTAAACACTTCCAGAGATTTTTGGCTATTAATGATTGACATCACCTATTACCAGCTGTTTTCAATTGATATCAGAATGACACTTTAATATCTTCATTAATGACATAGATTATGTCCAAATGCACACCCAGCAACTTTGCAAATGACACCAAGCTGACTGGTGCAATTAGAATACAAGTGGTAAGGGATGCCAAGCAGAGGGACCTTGACAGGCTTAAGAAGTTGACCCATGTGAGCCAACAAGGCCAAGTGCAAGGTCAGAGAAATCCCCAGCATCAGTACAGATTGGAAGACAAATTGATGGTGAGCAGTCCCGCAGAGAGGACTTGGGGATGCTGGTAGACAGATCACTGGATATGAGCCAATACGAACTTCCAGGACAGAAAACCAGTCATATCCTGGGCTGCATAAAAAGAACTGCAGCCAGCAGATCAAGTGAGATAATATTCCCCCTCTACTTATCTCTCAGAAGGCTGCATCCTGTTGAGGGTCCCCAGCACAAAAAAGACACAGACCTGTTAGAGCAGGGCCAGAAGAGGGCCAGGAAAATAATCAGAGGGCTTGCAGACAATTCCTGTAAAGGAAGTCTGAGAGAGTTGGGATTGTTCAGCCTGGAGAAAGAAAAGCTCCAAGGAGATGTTATTGCAACCTTTCAGTATTTAAAGAGGCCTTACAAGAAGCATGGAGAGATACACCTTACCAGGTCCTGTAGTGCCAAGAGAAGGGACAATAATTTTAAATTGAAAGAGGGTAGAATTAGGCTGGACATAAGGAAGAAATACTTCACAATGAGGGTTGTGAGACACTGGAACAGTTTCCCTAGAGAATTTGTAGATGCTCCATCACTGGAAGTGTTCAAAGTCAGGTTAGATGAGAGCTGAGCTACATGATGTAGTTGAAGAGGTTCCTGTCCATGGCAGGTGCGTTGGACTGTATGATCTTTAAAGTTCCCTTCCAGGCCAAATCTTTCTTTGATTCTGTGATTCTATGAACTAGAAATGTGCACGGACGCTGGAAAGAGTTGAGTCCTAAACCAGCAAGCCACAAGTCTCTGTTCTCATTCCCAGTCTTTCTTCCCATCTTTTCATCATTTATTTCTTCTTCCTCTCTCCCCCGCCCTCTCCATATGAAAAAAAAAAGGCAAAACTGTACTCATGTTGTAGAGGAAATACAATGAAGATTTCAAGCCTACAGATTATGGATAAGGCTTTTCAGTTTAACTAGGAAAGAAAACGTGTACAATAATACAGAAATATGCATTTTAAGGTCATACAGAACACATATATGATATATTAAGATATAGATTTCACATATTAAACGTATACAACTGTACAGAAGGATGGGATCCTTTTGTGATTTTTGTCCTGGAGATCCTTAGCACATAAGGGTTTTTATTCAAGGCATATTCTAGTTGTGTTCTTGGCACTGATGTACTCACCTGTCAGTGCTACAGATTCTGAAAATTTGTCACTCATAATTAAAGTGTGCCTCTTCATAGGACTGAACAGACATTGGCCCACCAAGTAAATATGCAGGACAGAAGAAAATGGAAAACAAAATTGAAAAAAGTAACCTAGAAAAGTTACCTTGGGAAAATTAGAAAAGACAATCTGGGCTGTGGCTTTATCACATACCATTTCAATGTACAGATATCTTCAACACCCTACCCTAGACACCCTAATTTCTCTGAATTTATCTAATTTATCTAATTTATCTGAAGACAGTAATTTAATCTTCACTTGTTCCCTACCTTAACGTGGACAGTAGCAAAGATTAGGTAAGGGAATTGAGCTCACCTATTTTCTGTCTCACAACAATTTGTTCCCCTCATTTTTGCAGAAAATATATTGGATACCTGAAGCAACAGTTCAGTTATTATTTCCACCTTCTAGATGTCTTTTCAGGTTTATTGTGCTGAAGCTGCAAGATATGCAAGTGTTGATGGAGTGTTTTATCACAAATCTTTACTAAAATACTTTTTATTAATCATGCTACTTGAAAGAAAATAAAATTTGTCTATAAAAATGTATCTTATTTCCCATTCCCTCCTACTCATTTGACATTTCATAAAAATGTTTTTGCCGTTACTTAGGATGATAGATTTTATACAACACAGCTACTAAATACCAAGTAGTATATGAAATCATGCTGTGCTAATGTGTATGGTGCTCCAAAGGTTATAATAGAATAGCTTGTGAAGTAGTAAAACTGTACTTATCAGTAGATCCCAAAATGAAGTGTTAAAGTTTTGTTCCAATATTTTGTATTTGTACCAAACTAACTTCAAGGAAAATGTTTCTCTAACTTATCCTCCCTAGCAGCTAATTTTGAAATGCATAACTTAGCATGCTGTTCCTCAAATTACACATTAAATTAAGACTTTGACTCAAGAAAACAAATTTCCATATGCGTATTACAGTGGAAAACAGGAAGCTGTTTAGTCTTGTGGGTCCAATTGAGGGATGGACTAGAGAGAAGAAATTACTTCTTAGCTGAAGTTCTTTAATTTGCAATAGTTTAAACTCCTTGTTTAGAAGCTCCTGAGGATGAAAAAGGTTCAGGACATTTTTTCTTATTCAAACCAAACCAGTCTGCTCAATTGTTAATGGAACAAAAGTAAATTCAGTGATTTTTCCCTTGCCTATTATTTAGCAATTTTTAGTGGAGTTTTCATTTACATTCAAATTTAATAGCATCCTTTGAGTCCCTATAATTCAACACCATGAAGTCTGCAAAATCTCTTAACTGACATTAGTACTACATTCCAGGCCATCAGGGTAACAGATGTGGTAATTACGTACATGTGTTATAGTAGTGGACTTAGGGAGAGAAGAAATTGAGATGATCTAGTTACACTATTTTTATATCACTTGATTTTATTGAAGGGTAGCTTTTCCTCCTTTAAGGATTCAGATCACTTTTCTCTCCACTGTCATAGGTCTCTCAGGCAATATAGCATTAAGCTGAGGTTTGATGGTGGCTGAGAAGAGAAATTAAAGTCTCATTTTGTGACGGACAGGAGAAAGAAGAGTAACTTAGAAAAATAAAATAATCTTATTATCATTCTGTGGGATAGAATCTATGTTAGAGTCTTTTTATGAAACCTCTGTTGAGGCAAAGCAGTCACCAAGGACTAAAAAAAAGCTAGAAAAGCAAGTAAGAGGGAAAATTAATTGCAGAAATGTGGAGCAAGTGAAAGAAAAAACTTGGTATTTAAAAATGATTGATATATTTAACAGCCACAACAGAACTGGGCTATATGCATATAATACGACTAATACTGTATAGAAGTTTCCTTTGCTTAGTACCTTGACTGTTTCTCGCCTTTTCTCTCTCTTTGCACTGAATCTGCCTTTATTATCTCATGAAACATCTAAGTGTTGAAGCTTTCAGAGACCTTGCATGGCATCTCGCCACCTGGTCTGTTGCCTGGTATTAGGAGCCAAAGCTGTTGGTCTGTCAGCCTATAGCTGTAGCCTCCTTTGCCTCCAGGTAAGCACTTACATGCCTCCAGGCATGAAATTATTTATGTCTGCTTAAGAGAAAAAAAGCTACATCATTATTTTCTTCAATTAGTCCTTGAAACTCTCTATTTGTGATGCCTGGAAAACATATAAAACTTTTGAATATTTTTTTTTAATTATAAGACCACATTTCAACATGCCAGATCATATTTTTCTAGTGTTGACTCATATTGTACATTATTTTTGTGTGAAATGAAACTTAGCTTTTAATTCAGTTGCACATTTTCTAAAGTGTATAAGATATATTCCCTTCTCCCACTGCATTTATACCTTTCATATATTACCACATAGTACTAGGAAGAATCAGAACAGGATTTTTCCCCACTGCAATGTTTACACAAGCTCCTTCTGTTCACGTGTGATCTGGCGGAGAACACCAAGTCTTTGGGACGTTACCTCTCTGTACCCTTTCTCAAACTCTTAGACTTAAGATGATCCTTAATGTAACCTGCTTGCATCATATCTATAGGCTGCCTCTGAAAAACAAAGATCCAACTTTCCAGCAAGTCTTCTGTGCCCAAGAAGTTCTTTCTTTCTGAATGTCTCAAAGAAGTCATCTAAAACATTATAACACCCACAAGACTTGACATGAGTACATATAAATGACTTATATTTCTGAAGAACTAAGTAGAGGCCAAGCAAGATATGCTATGTAGAACAACATATGCATCTCTATTTGTGTAACAAAAGCCATAGTTTCCTCTTAAGGACGTACTCTCCCAATATTTCCAGATTTCTGCCAGCTGTGCAATACATAGCTTCTGCTGTCTGCCTGCAAACCAAGAAACATCTCAGGTTACCTCTGCTAACATCTCAGCACCAGACAGTTTTTAATATACAAAATGAGACTGACATAAGACAATTTATGAAGAAAAGAAAAACCAATGTCCTTGGTAGTGTCATCCGAGTCTTTTAGTTGTGCTTTGTCCTTAATCATTGCAGCAAGGAGAAAAACCAGCTAATTATTGGAAAAAAATATTAGAAAAAATTGTTTAAAAAAGAAAACATTTTGTAAATAAATAAAACTAGTAAGGTTTTGGGAAAAACTAAACATGAGTGTTCCTTCCAACATTGCAATCTTTAGCATGGAGATAGAAATCAAAGGCTGTGTCTAGATTAGAAAATTCAATGTACTTGGAGACATCTTTCCACATTCACATGAGCTGGCAGCACACAACAGAACAAAGTTGATTATCATGAGCTCTTTTTGTTTCCAGAACAAGATAGTTGAGTGCAAATTGCCAATGATCCCTGGACCATCAGTGCATGCCCAGGAGTTATCACAGAACCTGGTGGTTAGCAGAGACCAAATCTGTGCCAGGGAATGACTTAATAGGTAACAGGTATAGCCAGTTGGTTTTCTGCATTTATGTATTGTTCCAGGCAACAATTAATGTATTTATGAGGACATGAACTTAGTTTTCAAGAAGGTCACCACCACAATATGAGCCTTAGGTGTATTTCATGATGAATGCTCTGACTTGTTATCACAGATGACATGCACAGCCATTGTTGTTTATTCCACTGAAAACATTAAAAATACTATTCAAATGTCATTTATTCAGGTTTACCTGGTACTTTTCACTGTAATATCAATGGAAGATGTTAACAAGTAAAGTGTCTACCTTCTGTCCCAAACTTGAAGGACTGGACTTCTGCCTTGTACTGTTTTGAGATTATACAACAGGTATTTTTCATGTTACTTCACATTTATGATAGCAATTACATTAATTGTTCTAAAACTCACTTTGCTTACACAATAATTGACCTAGTCACTCAAGACAATGAAAGTGAATTGGTTGGGAACCTGAAATTCTTGATCTTTGAAAAGCCTTATAGCACATAGGAGCATTACAGGCTGTCTGTGTTGTGGGAGAGAGATTGGTTCACCCTGCAGACCTGGCATCTGGGTGTTCACTGGGCTCCATGTTTCTCTCAATGTCATGTATCTCCCCGACATAGTGTGATCTCCAAGTTTTGCAGAGGCAAATCTATTTGCAGGGGACATCAGGAAATCTTCTTTTAGAAAGAAAACCAGAATTAAGGGGTTGACTTTGGAATGCATTAGCCTTACAATGTACCTCCCTTGCAAAAATTTTTCAGATGAGTCATTGTAACATAAAAATATATAGTCATGATTTGTGTTTTGTGTTTCAGTCTCATGTTTTTCTTATTAAATATCTGAATTTTCCAGTGAGATATAATTCATTAATATATATTTGTGTGTCAAGTCGTGTGTCAAGAAGAAAAAATGTCTATAGGTTCTAAAGAGCTTAGTGTTCTGAAAATGCATTTTGATTAATCAAATTTCTATATAGGCATATAAACATGCATACATACACATATATAGGTATTTGTGTGAGTTGTGTAGTGAATATGTCATGCACACACATATACAAATGCACATCCACAGTATTATTTGAAGTAGTTTCCTGTGTATTCTCTCTCTTTCTATTAGAAAGCAAAATTATAAAGTCCCAGGCTTGCCACTACTACTGATTCCATGTTTATAGGTGTGAGGTATGACTAAATATTTCCTTCAGGATAGTGATGAACTACCCTATATTGATTTCTTTGCAACCTGTTAAAAAGCCCAGTGAAAATTAGCTATTTACACTGTAAATATTGCAGGATTCTCACAGAACGTACTGTCAGTATAGGATTTTCCCAGCTGATAACAAAAAAAGCCTATGAATTATGCTTTTTGGGGGATGATGACACAACATCTCAGTTTAGTTTACAGTGTAAGTTCTAATTCTTCATGTCTGAATCATATAATTTTGAGAAAATTTTTAACCTCATGTCTCCTATTTTTTTTCTTACTTAGGTGGCATAGTTATCTTACAGAGGAATAATAAACACTCAGGGGTAGCTACAGATATTTTTAAAAAAAAGTTCAAGCATGCACTTCCTCCTAGTACCCTAGAAATAACAGAATTAATCTTATCTTGAGTTGTCTGATTTCGCCTTTGTCTTTTCAACCCCGGAATCACCCAATTCTTTTTATTTTAGATTAAATCCCACATGTGGCTGGAATAACATGAAGAAATCTGACTTTACTACAGGTCTCTGCAAACGTTCAGTTGGAAAAGTCTTTAATAAAATGGGACATTTGCAGAAAACAGCATGAAAGGGAACAGAATATTAAACACAAAACAGAATAACTTTAGAAGAAAGAGACAAGAATAAAAATTATTAAGATTTTATTAATTTTACATATCCTTAACTTTTCAAGTACCTTTTGAATTAATTTCTAATAACACTATTTCTACCTTCCAGAGAAACTTGGGTTTGAGTGTTTTATAAACAGGGATGTCTTTCATCTACAGCTGACAGATACACATTCTTAAATGTTCTAATAACTGTCTTTCTAAATGGTGATGAAAACAGCATTAACAAGGTACTGATGATGGGTCGTCCCTATCCCATGAGAAGAAAGGAATGAGTAAATCGGGAGCAAAAGTGTGACAAAATTCAGAGGAAAACTGAACTGTTTATCTGTGCACTTTCTTCCATACATTTCTTACATTTGATACAAACTATTTAAATTTTCTGGATTTTCATTCCTCTGAAATATCTCAGTCCAGAGTGACTCAGTAAACCACTGTTCATCTATTGATGTTGCCTAATGCAAATCATGGGCCCATTCAGTTATACTATATTGTCATGGGTATTTGGAAACTTGGTCTGGTTTATATCCTAAATTAGGAAAAGAAAGGTAGAGATCTGCATGCAGATCCGTGGGAGGAGAAAGAGAGAGTGAGTGCTCTGTGCTTGCTTTTGTAGTCACTGTAGTAATATAAAAAGCATCTTTTTTTTTTCCCAATCAGTCTTGAATATTAAGATCAATGAATAAATGAAACACTCTTTTCGAAGACATATAAATACTGAAATCTACAAAATGCATATGGAGAGCACGTGTGTGAAATATTTGTTTAACCTTCTATTTGCTGAAGACCTTGAGTACATGATCTCTCCAGTTAAGTGCAGTAGAATTTCGTCTATAAATTGCACTTCTCTTCGTGCAAAAGCATCTGCACAAAAGCAGTGTTTTTGGGAAGTGCTTTAGACTTGGTCGAGTGGGCAGGTGAAAGTAAATGGTGGGGTGTAGGGGAAACACATTTTTCTTCTTAATCACTCTGAGGCATGATGGATTATTGTATCTTCCTGCTATCAAAATATAGCATATTTTAGATTCCATTATTAAAATGAGACTACACTTATTCTGCCTCTTGACAGGTTTTAACATTTTTTTTCTGAATGCTAAGTTAATTTTGGCTCATGTCATATCTGTATAATTTTAATCTTCTCTGCCTGAGAGAAGCTGTCTATTCACAGAATAACTGAGAAGACATAGCTATAAAAACAGTGATGTGTTTATCAGGAAACCAGGCTTAAAATGCTTGAGGGTTTTCCCAGACATACTGTAAAAACAAACAAAACCAAAACAAACTGAACAAACACATACTTTTGATTTAAATCTGTAGGTGTGAGAGGGGGCATCAATGGGTTCATTCAGTGGTGGATTCAAATATAAACAATTCCTTAGAGCAATGGACTCTGTGTGTCAGCCCTTGCCCTTTCACTATTCTTTCCCCATAAACTGCAGTCCATCACTCTGGAGGATCAGCTCAGTTTTATAGGTCTGGATGGGGAGCCTTGACTTACTCCTGCTTCTGCTTAGGATCACGACTCACAATCATAGAATCATAGAATCATAGAATCATAGAATCATAGAATCATAGAATCACCAGGTTGGAAGAGACCCACCGGATCATCGAGTCCAACCATTCCCACCAATCTCTAAACCATGCCCCTCAGTACCTCATCCACCCGCACCTTAAACACCTCCAGGGAAGGCGAGTCAACAACCTCCCTGGGCATAACTTTGTTTTCATAACATAAGTAATGCTTCACCTGACACATTCAAAACACAGGCAGTGATAGCTCCAAACTATTAATCAGGTCATCATAACATAGCATTTTCACTAAGATTTTTTTCCTATAGCACTGTTGGGGGATAGCTAATCTGCTGTAGGAGACTGAATGTTTTTGCAGAGTTAAAATACACATGGTCTGCGAAGCATGAAGGGTAGGAAACAGGTGCCAGCTCTGTGACTGTTCCTCTCTTACATAAATGCAGTATCTATAGGAATTGAAAATGAAAATGGCACCTCATGATGGTGATTTGTTCATTTAATCCAATGACATGAAAAGACTGCTAAAAGAGGAAGAACCTAAGTAGAAGAAATGCAAAGAATCAGGACTGGTGTTTTGAAAAATAAGAATCAGTTCCAACATCTGAATAAAATATATTTATTTTGATTTTATAGACAAAGTTTATCTATGTGTACAATCTTTTTTACCATACTTAATATTTTGTTCAAGTAGCAAAAATTTTAACATGGAAACATTTCTTCCCTGCATCTACGCTTAAAGAGAATTTTGAAGAGAATTTGTTCTGATCAGAGGACAATATCATAGCTGTACAGCATCACATTTGACCTGCTGCAGAACCCTACACTGATGATATCCTTGTAAGGATGGTATTTCTCATGTTCACTGAAAGGACTGAGCCAAAATGTCTTGATTTCAAGGTCCTTTAGATTGGACTTTGGCTGCTGAGGGCTGCCAGACCACACAAAGCCAACCATAAGCATTAGAAAATGGCCAGCATACCTCCTAATTAGCAACTATAAGTTCAGTGCTGGTTCAGGCTGATGTAAAGTATTACACAGCTGAAGAAGATCAAGTGGCAGGAGAGCTTGGTGAGTAGGCTTCTTCAGGACAAATCTGGAAAAGCAGGGTCCTTCAATAGCTGTCAAATCCTTTACCTATCACATTTTTCATTAATACTTAATGGTTTTGTAACTGCTTAGATCCCTGCGGTCTGTTGCCTCCCATCTTGACAGAAGCAGCCTTCCTCTTGTTCGTCCAAGGACACAGTATCCTCAGCACTGGTAGCTTTGTTCACTGTCCTGCAAATATGAGTGGCAGTGTCCTTACTCCTTCTCATGTCCACCTAGCTCTTCCCAGACCTATAGCATATCCAGCAACTGTAAAATTCTCCTGTTTCAGTGCTACGTAACAGATTGCAGATCAGACTGCATAACAGATCTACCTACATCAGACAGGAATTTTTTCCTTAAATAAGATGTTTTTTTCAGGGAAAGTATTGCAGGGCATACATCTTACATAGCAAACATGTCTTACAGAGCAAACATGGTAAACAATGAAGCTAACTGATGAGGAATGTGGAAGCTAAGCTGCATAAATGAGGCAATTTTTTTCCCCCTTCTTGTGCTTTCGTTATGATGTGCTCTCTTTTAACAAGAATATTAATATTTGTCTACACATCTTTGCAATTAACTAAATTCAGTTCTACCATAGTAAACAAACTCATCTGTCATTTAGATTTAGGTAGTCAATGCTTTTTACAGGTTATACTCAGTAAAAATAATTCAATAGAAGTATTTCTATCATCTTTCCTGTGTCGTCAAAAAAAAAAAAGGTAAAGGGTGAGGGACAGAAGCATCTAGAAAAATCTGAGTAGAGGGAACAAGGCAGAAGTAAACAAGGCAGTTACAGAACAATGAAAGAGGTATTCATTGTAATCTCACTACTTTTACCACAGTAATTGCATTTTAAAGCAAGATAAAAATTCTTAATTTAAACTAAGTGTTTTTTTCCTAAATTTACCTCGTTCAGTTAAGATATGCTGTTCATCATGCAATGATGTTGGAATTGGATCCTTTGCTTTTAATCAGTTAACTTTTTCATTCTATTTATTTTATAGGTTAAAATTCTTTTTAAATAAAACTGTTCTAATGAAAGTAACTTCATTTGCAAGGCCCTATCTCTGACTGTGATTTTATCTGAGTTTGATTAGTTAAAAGCAGAACAGGCAGGTGTTGAGTGAATAATCATCTAACAGTACCCTGGGAGGACTTCAGGAGCTGCCTCTTCCAATCACAATTTTCCAATTGTAACAGCCTTTCTACACATAAATAAGTGATAAGAAGACAGGAAGCAAATGCATCAAGAAAAGGTTTTAAGTTCTCTTTTCTCCATTTCTTCTTCTTTTTTTCCTTATTAAACCAGAAACTAAATATTAGAAATAACTTGGTTAATCTGAACATTTTTAGAAGTTCTTCTCTTTGAAAGATCCTGCTGTCTGCTCAGAAGATCTGCTAAGACTCAATCCTGTAAGAATTGACTGAGATGTGTCACTCAGCTGCTGGCAAATAATACAACACAGCAGGACTATGCTCATGAATAACAAAATTCCTAAGGGTTCTCATCTATTGGACTTCCATAGTTGTACAGCCTAGTGCAGCTCACCTTTTATTCCTTTTCTGTAGCTTTACAAACTATGTTTAGAGACAAAGTTATAACTTCAATTTTCTAAAAACTTTTTTTTTCTTTTTAATTACCTAACATCCAATAATTTACTTTGTGCAAAGAATTTATAACCCTTGCTACAATGAGCTGTACCAATGCTCCAAAGACATAACTGGTCAAAGCATGGTGGTTCACATAAGTGTATTACCACAAGAAAACAGTAAAGCTCCAGTGATTGACACAGAGGAGCTGGTCAGATTATTCAATATTTTCCTTTTGTCAAAGTTTCTAGTAAAGAATTCAGAAGGTCTGAAAGATCAGCATTGAAATGCAATAGATCATGGACTCAAAGAGCTCTGGTTTTATGTATGTTTTAAGTTTGCATATCAAAAAGACTCAAAGGTGAAAGTTTACTGTAACAAAAAGAGTCACAGTTCTTCAGACTCCTTTTTTTGACTATATTCCATAAGTCAAACAGTTTGTCTTGCTTTTCAAGTTTAAAAATATCTATGTATATGACTGAAGTACTGAAAAGAAATTGATTTTTGAAAGAAAGATGTATAGATTCTGGTGAGTTAACTAAAAAACATTTTTCCCTTACAATAATCAGAGTATGATACATTTTTCAGCATAATCCATATTTTTTTATGTTAGCCATAGAAATAGGAATGAATTAAAATGTGAGGGAAATTTTTCAGCATAATCCATATTTTTTTTATGTTAGCCATAGAAATATGAATTAATTAAAATGCCAGGGACATTTGGTTTAATGCAGTATGCTGTATCCAAATATATGAGTTCAATCAAAGTGCTCTACATCAGAAATGATAGAGTTTTATGGGATGTATGAGGCCAATCTCTCTGATCCTTTCTGATTTTCTTAGAAAAAACTCTTGTGGAATATAGCAATAGGGAATAAATGAAACTCAGTACAGTAAAAGAATCACCATACAAATGCTTGTTGCTAGCGATTACAGCAGCTTCCTTCACTTCGTCTATCCATGAAATAGCTTTGGACATATTCCTACCCAGTGTAACTATTTTCTTGTCTCTGCTGCTTTAATCACATGGTTATAACATGCTAAGGGGCACAAAAAATTGCTATGAAAGAAGCAGTCCTTATTCTTAGTGGCTTACAGCTGAACTGAGTAAAAAGGGCAAGAGTGAAAATTTAGGGATTGAATGACTTTCCAATGCAATTCAATGTCAGAGCTGGAAATATGGTTCGTGGCCAGTATAGTGTCTTAATTTGCTAAGTATGAAACACTTGAGCTTGCTTTAGAACTTTTGGAATGGTAAAAATTAAGTTGGCCTGACAGCTTAATGAGTAGAAAACCCAGCAAGGACCATTCAGCACAAAGATACCAGCTTTGACTTTGTGTCCTTCAATTAATTTTTGTAAACAGTGTGGTTATTTATGAGAGTACTACATTCTACCTTGTTCTTGTACTGTTCTTGGGGCACGTGCTGTTGGCTGATGTTGGTGACAGTAACTGAACTCCACAATCGAGAATGTCTGAAGTTCGTTAGTAACCTTCAGATCACAGAATCGGAGAATAATTCAGGATAGAAAGGAGATCTGGAAGTTACATGCTCCAGCCACTGCAATATCATCTTTTAAGTTAGATTCAACTTCAAAGTCAGATCTGACTGCTCGAGGTCACATCATTCATGTTTTGAACAACTCATAAGGCTGGAAATGTTAGTGTCTCCTGCCCTTTATCTGTGTGTTTTGTCACTGTCACTGTGAAAATCCATTTTCCTAGACTGATCAGAGCTTCTCCTCTTGTTACTCATGTCCTTCTTTTTCTGTGGTACCACAGTGCACTCCCACTTTTTCTGTCCACACTCTCTCTGTAGGTAGCTGTAGACATCAATAAGATCTCCCCTCTAGCCTTCATTTCTCCCCATGTCTCCCTGGACACTGTGTCCTCCAACCACATGACCACTTGGTGGTCTAAGCTGGACCAACAGTAGACAGAGGGGAGGTCCTTCCTTGATAGCAGCTACTGATAACACTAACATAAAAATAACTACAAAAAAAAGGGCAACATGAAGTTTCATATTTCTTTTATGCAGATCTTGTGTTTTTTGGGGGTTTTCTTTTGGTACATTTTTTTTTCCTGGAGGAAACAAAATCAAAACAAACAGAGAACCTAATATATCTTATAAGTAAACACATCCATTCTGAGTAAGATGCCTTTCTTGGTTTATTTTTTTTGGCAATACATGCCTAGTCAAACACGTTTATGGACATGAAATCATTGTATTAAGCTTAGATTATTGATTTCACTTTATAGGTGACAAAATGGTTTACATTCCGATTCAATACTTCCTCTATGGTCTCTGAAATGCTCTGCATTAGAAGCACGAAGTTGAATCTTATCTATTAGTTATCATCTTCTCTATGAATTAACCCTACCTCTTCTCTGCATACATTAAAACATTTATTTTTTCACAGTAGCTTTGTAACTGAGCATCCCTTAAGAATCAAGAAAACTAGTTACCAAGGCGATCTGGTTGTAAAGCATATGATGTAGTCTTTTCAGTGTGTTCTACTGGTGGTGACTGAGCAGCAAAACACTTCTAAAATAGGGTGGTTTGTTTATCTTGTGGTCTCAGACACACAACAGTAAGATTTGACATCAGTAGAAGGGATTTGCTAGTTGTTCAAAGAAAAAAATGCAGTCTTTATGACAGCATTTAGCCTGATGTACTTTCTTGGGTAGAAAACTTGGGTGCATCAACAGCAAGGCTGCTGCTAGGTGTTGGGGTCCAGGAGAGGGGGAGCTTCTGTTATAACTCTCTTTGGTTTTTTATTGCTGCTCTGGCTTATGAAGAACAAGTCTCATATTTGCTGTTCGTGCTGCCATGGGCACTTGGAGGTTGCCAAGGTCACAGAACAGGCCTGTTCTCTCTTCAGTTTTCATGGTTTGTTGGCAACTTTTTTGCATATACAAGTGTTTAGGCTAAAACTGCAGAGTAAGAACGGAGGCAAAAATAGACTAACATATTAGCGTGTGTCCTACAGATAGAAAACACCTGGGGGGTGAGGTGGATAAATTTATTCCTTACTACTGGCTATAGGTAAGGAATAAACCTTAGCATGTCCAGCTGGATGCAATTTACACCATACATTGTATGAATTTTACGCCAAGTACTTATTCACAGAATTTTTAGCATGAAAAAATATGAAGACAAAAGAAGAGGGTGAAGATTGGGGGTGATGCTGAATCCCAAGCTCACAATGAGTTGCAAAACACCCTGTAACTTCCTGCTCACATTTTTCATTTCTAAAGTAGATACCTTGAAGTGTGCATTTGAAAAACTCCTCCACATGGCACAAACTGTATTTTCCTCTAGGAGAAAAAAATAAGCTCACATGATACAAATGAATTATAACATTTTATCTGCTGCTGCTGGAAAACGTTTTGACAGTTTGGAGTTCAATTAGTATAGCACAGATGAAATATCTTATAGGCTGGTGATGCACTAGCCAACATAGAAATAGAGCAGCTCATTGCTGTATACAGGCATGTCCATATTTAAAAATATTCCCTTCTCGCCTGCATTGCTCCTTTCTTAAAGTCTCAAACCAATAATACTAAACTGTCTTGAAATACATGAACAGACCAGCAGCCTAAATCATCTGAATTTGATTTCACTGCATTCACTGTCTGATGTGATTAATTAGTGTTGAGTAACAATCATCATAACCTCCTGAGGCTGCGACTTGAAGAGTCTCCTTAAAGACAATTGTGGCACATTTTGTCAGGGTAAACACTCTGCTTACCAGTTTAAGTACTCTAAGAGATATATGACATAAATTACATTGCAAAGCTAAAACTAGTCCCTGGATTATCAAATGTTCCTACTGGAAAGCCTTATGGGGATGAAACTTATAAGCTGCCAAGTCTCACCTGATCTCAGGCTTTCTCTATAGAGGAACTGATCCAGATGGCTGCAGGGAAAGTGGAGATGACAGATGACATGAAGAGGAATGCTCCCCCCCTACACTCGTGATGTTCCTACCAGAAATCATTCACTTCCCAGGACAGATTTTCAAAACCTGGAATGTTGTATTCCACCCTGTAAAGGTCTTTTTCATCACATTTCTGCTAGAATAAAATGACACTTTAATAGAAATTGGAAGTGCATTGTTGGTTTAGTAATGAAAACATGGGTGAATTGTACAGCAAAATAATAATATAATCAGGTTCTAAGACTTATGGTATTAACTAGCACACTACAGGAATATCAGGGTATGTCTTCTCAGGGAACAGAAAATCATTTTTATGAGCATAGCAGTTCAAAATCACTCCTTACAAGAGTAAATGAGATGTAGCTAATGTTGTCATTTTCTGTTTCCTTATTCTGTTGAGAATTCAATGAATAAAATCACATTTCCAAGTGTTTTATGGTACCCTAAGTCCAGTTTTAGTAAGCAGTAAAAACTAGCATGCAATGAAGAGAGATAGCAATTAAGTGCGTATTTTGCTTTCAGTTTGGTCAGAAGAATTTATTTCAAGAATTAAAATGAAATGTGAATAGATTGATTGTTCACATATTGGGTTTTTTTGAGAGGGAAAAGAGAAAATAGGAGCTGAAGATAGGAACTGAGTGGCCCAAAGTCTTTCTATCCTTTGAAAGTATTGCCCTCAAGAAAAAAACTGGAGGTCTTCTATACACCAGCCTCTCCATAGTTCCCCTCAAAAATAAGATGAAATACTATAATATAGGTCAAATCAGTGGTAATTAGTATGCTGATAGAAAGTCATAGCAAACTTTGTTTTTAAAATTTATTTGTGATTGTTATCACTATGGTACTTAGAGTGGTAATCACTCCTCAGAATCACCTTATGGCAGGTCCAGTACAAAGACTGTTAACTCTCGGTTTAGGTAAAGACCAAGAGGTATGAAATGTAGAAGGATGAGGTTATACTGGGATGTTCTAGCCTACAGGTATAAATAATTTATAACAGTTCGGGTCTGTGCCACTGAGAATTCATAATTTATATATGTAAATGAAGTTACCATTTTTTCCAACTTGCATATAGGCATCTAAGAGAGTTAATAAGAGCAAGCTGGACAGGTAGACTGATCAAGGGATTAAACTCTTCTCTCTTGAGTCTCGTTTCAGTTTCACCTCTAGCAAGAATTTGCTGTGGTTGTCTGTGGAGAGATTTAGTAACAAAAATGCAAGCAATCCTTTTTGATCTCATACATGTGATGCAACCATCCTTCATGTATATAGTTTATTGCATACTTACACTGAAGAATTCAAAGCAGTGAAATCCACATCACATCTACATCATAAAAAAATCCAGCACACTCACAGGTGTCAGAGACATGGCTTATGTGATGTTGACCAAGGGACTGATATTTGCACAGTCACTTGTCTGATGGAGCTCATGACCCAGGTTCTCTCACTGGCAGCCTGGAATTTGATGTTCGCAAATGGAAAGTTGTCAAGGGTGTAATAAATGATGCATGAAGTTTCACGACATAGGTTACAACCCATATATTTATTGTTGTATCTGAATTTTCATAATGTTTTTCAATATATATTAATATAATTAGAACAGGAACATAGAACCAGTTTCTCAAGCAATTCACATTACTAAAACTAAATCAAGAATGCACTATTTTTAATGTATTAAAGGCTCTTAATCTTTCTTCTTATTCAAGAATATCACATGAGAGATTTTCACGTTGACAAAATAATTTCTACTAGCTATAAGAATGTAACTTTATCAGTAGAGAGAGATGTGAGTTTTCACCACAAGATTTTTGAGTTCTTTGCTTTCAGAAAGCTCAGATTTATTTCTTGGGTTCGTAAATATGCACTTCAAGTTAACCAAAAGCCTGAAGATTTTGCTGGATTACAACACACAACCCATAGCCACCTTGAGGCACTTTTCCTTCCTTCAGGCTACATGGGCAGGTGATTTTTCTCTCATTTTGCCCTTCCAGCACTGCCATTTTATCTCTTCCAGAAGCTGCTTACCTTAGGAAATGCAGAAATGCAGGGAAAGTTTCAAGTAAGTTACCATTTAATTTTTCATGGTTTATGCTTTGCTTATTAAAACATTGCTTATAAATTAGAACTAATATAACAAGCCGTCTAAGGCTATGAAATTTATTTATTGATTATGGGAAGTCTTTATGGAATATTTATCTAAAAACTACCAAAGCACCTATGTGACGTAAAGATTTCATAGCAATTGCTATTGTCCATTTTAAGTGACCCTGTATTTCACTCATACAATATTTCTACTAAAAGAAGCCACGGATTAGACGCTAAGAAAGCAGTTTGGAAGAAAGATGTGAAAGCAATATAATGGGAAAATGGTAGATAAAATACTTGAAGCAAAAATGCAAGACTCAAACTGGCAGTGGAATGTTAAAAGTGCAGTCGAAATTGAACAGCTTTTATGCAGTTTTGGAAATATACTAATTTAGTTGCATTTTCAGTTTTTGCTGTCCTATTTCATTATTATTGCTACGATGATATGTTGAAACTGATAAGAGTTGAGGATGCCCACAGCTGGCAGGAAACATTCATCAGGCAGTGGAGGAGTCCTGCCTGCTAGCATCAGATTTGCCCTCTGTTTCCAGCTATAAATCTTCACTCTGAGGAAAAAAGCTCGATCTCTCTGAGTCTGGGAGACTATTTAGTATGACTTTTTGAAAAGCCAGTCTGTTTTTCAGTTGTCCTGCCCCAAACCAGAGCTTTTAAGGCCTTAGCACAGGGTTTTTCTTCTATAACATACCAGAATAGTTCATCCCACTTCTCCACGCAGTCACAAGAGAGAAGTAGGGGCCACTGTGAGCACAATAGTCTCTCTCCCCTCTCTCACTGCCCACTCCTTAAATGGTTTGCAATGTGAGAGCTGGAGCTGTTTTTTCACTAGCCCTACTGACTTTATGCCAGGCTACCACAGCCAGGGGGTAAAAGGTAATCAATCTCTTTCAAGTACTGGAGTGAACTCACCAGCATCAGAACTGAAATTGAGATGGGAGGGTGTTAATTTTTATAATTTTCAGATGCTCCAGGTAGTGGAAAAAAGATGCAGTTGTCTAAAGTTGGGAATTTCTCATCTTAGTCGTATGCCTGAGTCTTACACTACTTACATCTCAGTGGTCTGGTCTTCTAAAAGGCAAAGACTGACTTTTACCATAGAGGTTAAGGTGGGACAAATTTCTTCTGCTTTTTTTCATAAGATTTAATTTCCATTTTAAAACCTCTTCCACAGTAGATATTTTTGTTGCGCATTGCCAGAATTTAGAGGCAAGAGAGAGATAAAATCTTCTGGAAACACTAAATATTCTCTAAACTGAGAGAAAGCATTCATACAATTACTTATAATTTAAGATGCCTTTACTTAGAATGGAATGTTCAAGGAGGGTTTTTACTCCACAATATGTGTCATCTGAACAGCAATACTTCTGCCCAACTAATCTAGCTTTTATTGACAGTTAAGTTTTGAAATCAAAACCCTCCCGCAGAGCAAAATAAATTACTCTGATAGCTCACATCAGCTGTTTATCTGCAGTTTTGGCAAACAAAAAAAGTAATGGTTTCCAGTATTTTTGTAATACTCCATGGCACTTTTATATTATTTGAAAGTTAGTAAAGAAACATTTACCAGATTTCCTAATGGCATATTCAATCTTGTCTAAGTTTTATGTGTTTTCTTTTTGAGGTGAGACTTTGAAGGTTTTATGCAAGAATACAGTATTAATTAGTGACTATTGAGAAATAACTTAAAAGTTTGTATATCTCTTTCACGAAAACCGGTAGACACCATGCAGACCAGTTTCACATAAATGAAAGGACAAGCCTATTTTGCAAACATTGTTATTCAAATATAAAGATGTTTATAATATTTAGCCCAAGTTATTTTCAGAGAAAGGTCTGTTAACAGCGATGACAGACATAATCATCCCTTTGACTGAAATTAAATTGCCTCCATAATTCCCTTTGATTAGGCCATCCTACATAGAAGAATTGTAGAAGTGGTTTGGATGCGTGTCCGTGGCTATTGCTAGCACAAGGCCTTGTTTACACTTAAGGGTTCGGTTTACCTTTTGGAGAAAGGTAATACTGTTCACTCACCATAGTTAAAAGCATCTACTGGTGTGGGTCACAGCAGTACACAGTAGTCTGACCATACCTGGCAGTGAAGTGGTTATCTCATTTTGGAAAAGGGTTTCAGGTCATGTGTGGCTTGGGAGGAACTTACCAGGAGCCCAAGGATCAGCATTAGAAGAATTGCTTTCTTTTGCTTTGTTTTCCTTTTAAGAAAGTACTCTGAAAAAATGTTAAAAGATGAATATTGCTATGCATCAAAAGGTTATGTTCATAGCTCAAGCTTACAGGGAGACACCAACCAGCACTTATCACAAAGGCTAATGTCATGTTTCTAGTATAGCAAACCAATAGCTTTCCTTGACTTATGTGTTAAAGCCACTACTAAATGAGATAAAGGTCTCTACTGCTATATATCATTTGTATTACCTAGAAATGGTGAAAGGCAGGACAATGAAGCAAGGTTTAGGATTTTATTCTGGCAATAGGATGATTGCTTGTGTTGGATAGATTGAGCACATTGCTGTGTTGGAAGGTACAACTTGTATGTGCTCAGTACAGTGTGAATGTGGTTATAGTTGTTGAGTACAACCTGCCTGTAAGATTAATGTGCTCATTCATTGGCCTCATCAAGTTTTACAGGAATATTGGTGCTTTTTCAGTCATCTCAAATAATAAGACAGTCAAGTGAGGTTCAGGAGACAGATGTTTTGTGAAAAAAGCACACGTATTTTGATCTTGGCTTGGTAAGAGTCACTGGACAAGTGCTAGGTTTAGGTATGTTTTAGAGCTGAGATTGGGAGATACTGGATAGGAGGAATGTGCATTGTAGATATACTTGCTGGGATTACTTCTTGGTTACTTTTTATTAAGCTTGGGGTTCTGTATTCTTAAGCAGTTTCCACGGACAGAGCTGAAGTCAGGCATTGGGCTGGACTATGATAACGGAGCAGTAGTTTCTGAAAGGAGTTGGTGTAGGTGTTCAAGGCCGGGTTGGACGAGGATTTGAGCAAATTCATCTAGTGGAAGGTGGCCCTGCCCTGGGCAGAGGAGTTGGAATGAGGTGATCTTTAAGGTTCCAAACCCAAACTCAACTCTATGATTCAGTGGTATCACAGAGGCTTATTATTAGCATCTCATGAGCTAATTCTTTCTTGCAACTCTGAGTTAATTTTATGTGAGAAATTTCTCAGTGAGTGTTTTCTTATCTGCAGGGTGAAAAGTGCTCCTTATTCTGTGTTGTCTTTTTTGCACTATTTAGTATAGCTTTAATCTTTATGTATTTCTTACAGGAACATTTTTGATGGAATTTTTATTTCATTCAAATATTTTGACATTTATGCCCTAAGTTAAAACAAACCCATATATATTTATATGTATGTTCGCATATACATATATGTTTGTATATACAATACATGTCTTTTTTTTTAAAAAAAAAAAGAAAGAAGAAAATGTTCTTTTCCCATTTCTTAAAGTTGTAAAAAAGAGATGGGAGTCTGCAAGAAAAAGAAACTTTATAAAAGGTATACCAAACATGAACACCCAAAAACTTTCCAGAAACACTCATGAAAGTGGGAAAGGGTTTAAAACTGGGAATTTATAACTTTTGGACAGCAAGAGTGCTCCCGGTTGTGGACTATCAGTATTGAAAAACTCCTGACCCAATCAAGACTGTTTAGAAATAGGGAAAAAAGGAATAACACTTTTTAACTTCACTCTTTTCAGGTATCTGATAGCCTCCTCAGACTTTTCTACACATGCATTCCTTTTAAGTTATTTCTCTGTTTTGCCAGTTTGATGTTATGATATTACTTGAGAGTAAAGGTGGCAGTTTTCAGTTACCTATTCCACTCTTTAATGCTTAATTAATACACATGTTCCTCTATTCCTGTTGTTTTATGTTTCTCAAAATTCAGTGGTAACTTTTCAAAGATCATATTATTTGAGAAAAGATTATTTTCTAAGTACCTCTTCAGGTCCTTGAAAATTTTCAGCTGCTTCTAAGACTATGATGCAACCACCTCTGAGTCAGGAAATGGGACAATGAACTTGAATATCACCTTGTATTAGTACACCTTGTTGGATATAAGAGGTGTTTTTCATCATACGGACTCTGTCTAAAATAAAGGAAGACCAAGTCTAGAGACAAAGATTGGTGACTCTGTAATTCAAAATATATGTAACTAATGACATCTTCATTTGGTTTTGTTCCAAATCTATTTCAGTAAACCATTGTCAGTGGGAGACATACATCCTTTTATTACCTTTGGAAGTTTGATTTGTTGCACTATGAAGGAAAAAAAATAGTTGCTGATAAGCAGAAATAGAACCCTTTGTCATAAATCTGACCCTTTAATTCTGTACTAATCTGACACATGCGTTCAAGTGAATGAATGTGCATTTTGGCCCAATTCAACTATGTTGCATCTAGTGAAGTGGTGCCCTGTGAATCTATAATTCTCACCTAGTGTTATTCTTCATCCTTTCTTCTTTCGGAGCTAGTCTTAAAATAATCTGGGAGATATCTATGCAGTTTCCAGATGTTTTGACATCATTAATTGCCAACAAGCAGAAGACCTCAGAAAGAAGTAGTATGAAACATAATCTTTACGTAGTACATAACTTTCAATTGAATCTATTAATTACAGCTGGTAGCAGAGCTTTTCTTTATGGCTTTCACAAATGAGAACAAAGAAGGTAAGAAAAGAATCTATATATAGTATTCACATCACCAAAATAAAATCTGTCAGTCCACAAGTGAATTGCAATGTCTGTTACTTCAAGCCTTGCAAAAATTAAAAATTCTTTTATGGTTACCAGTGACATGTAAGAAATTATCTACAAATCTCATAAAATATTTTGTTGATTTTCGAAGGACGAGTAGCTCGGCATGACAAATATGTAGATCTAGTTTTTAGGTTACCTTCTGGCATTCAGGCACCAAGAGATTAGCTTTATGAAAGTATCTAATAAACTAATATTAAATTATAGCTGCCTATGCAACACCTGCTTTGTAACTGCCCTGCAAGCAAATGCTCTCCATCCTACACAGCCACTATATAGTATTGCACTATATTCTCTTAATTCTCGTTAGAGTGCAAACTCAATTTTCTTACCCAACACAGCAGTTTGGTTCATTGCAATAAATAATTACAGTACAGGCTGTATTTGATAACCTACATATAATGACCAGATGTGAAATCCAGTGAAAGTATTGGGGACCTCTGATTTGTATCTGTAGTCTTTGGGTCACAGTGAATACAGTTCGCATGCACAGCTTCTGGTGGGTCTGTATACAAAGACTAACAAGCCAAAACTAAACAATTTCTCAGATACTGATAGTTGTCTTTAAGTATCCATTTCTAATTTGCAAAGCAAGATGTTGCTTTATATTTTGCTCATTAGCTTCTGTTGAGGAATAAGGTGTTATTGCTAGCCTTTAAATTAGGATAACAGATGATGTTGCTTTCCTTAGTCCCTTTAAATATCACAGTCAGTTACATCAGAGCTCACAAAGTCTTTGAAATTCATGTCCTAAGAAATAGCCTTTCTAATAAACCGGTTCAAATGGATATAGAAGGGAAGAATGGTATGTGTTTGTGTTGGACACAAAATTTTATATTGGCAATAACTGCTTATAAAAATAAACGCTGTTTATAAAAATCATTCTTCTGTTGATTATTATCCTTTTGATGATTGTAATAGTGGTTTAGTTACCAGATGTTACAATACAACACAAAACCTTTGAAAGCTGTTTCTGATATTTGCTTAAAAGCAAAAAAAATAAAAAAAATTAATAGATGCTTGAGGCATATCTTATCTAAAAAAGAATTCAGGCTCAGTCCAGGGACCTCATCCAAACTGGAGAGGCTCCATAGAGAACAGTGTGGCAAATGCATGAGAAACAGACGCTACAGTCACGTTTCTTTAAAGGACACTTGAACATGGTACTTTAAGTGAGTTCAATTAGTCCTGAGGAGGCACAATTTGTGTGCACCCTCAGCATGCCCAATTCTTCAGACACAATCAACTAGCCTGTTCTCATGGCTTTCATAATGTTCATGGTATCTGTCTACCTTCAAAGGCAGACAGGTATGAAAAGACTCATCTGCCTAAATGTCAGGCTTAAGCTGCAGCTTTGCTTGTGTTATTGTAAAAAATAAATAAATAAGTAAATAAGTAAGTAAGTAAATAAATAAATAAATAAATTTAATGTTGTTTGTGGGATTTTGGAATAGGAGACTGTAATAGTAATGACAAGATAATTTCTAAAGCTACCCCAAGGTGCAGAAAAATGCGGGCAAATGGAAAGGCAGAAAGACGACTTCATTTCAAACATCACTGAACAGTTTAAAGAGATTTTTTATTTTTTCTAAACTTGATACTAATTGGACTTTACATGACAAACCGTTTTCCCTCACAAAGAGTTGTATCTCATGCATTTCCTGTTTCTGATATTAATCCCCTGCATGTGCCTTGTTGGATACCTTGCTAAACTGTCACTTGCGTATTCTGCTTCTCTTTCCATGGTGAAAATCAGAGAAGTTAGTTGTACAAGTGTGATGATTCATAGCTTTCCTTTTTTTCTCCTGGATTTCCAGAGTATGAATAGAAGGAAAATCTGTAACTAACATAAATGCTGCAAATTACTATGTTACAGTATTTGTAAGTAGAAAGTACTTCAGAATACATCAGCAGAGAGTATGTTACATGTAGAATGAGAACTCCTGATTTAGTAGAATATATTGCTCTACTTGAAGGACTAACTGTGGAAAATGAAGAGCAATTTGAAGTCACTGACTGACTTCAGGCAACAAGAAACAGATGGACAAAATTTATCTTAATGGGCATTTAATAACTCTTTCTTTTTTTTGTGTATTAAATGGAGAAGGATGTTAATATCAATTTACACTGTATTTCTCAGTAAGAGCTCTTTGGTATTTTCACTTCCGGAAAGCAATTGCTGTGTGCAATTTCATAGTCATTTGGACAGTAATGTAGCAGCAAAATCATTAATATGAGTCATTTGATATTAAGCAGAGCAGAAAAAGAAAAAAAAATAACAAAAACAACCAAACACCAAAGACCAAAACCAGCCGTCAAAAATCCCAAGTGGACCTACATGGAGATTTTTAGGATTATCCTAGTAAAATTCTTAACATGTTTGTGTTAACACGGATGTCATCCATTTTAAGTAGAGACCACACAGTCTTGAAGTAGGTAACATTGTTCTGAGGCTTCGAGGTGGAAATTTAAAGTAAATGGGTAATATTGTTCTGCTAAGGCTGCAATGCTGTATATGAGATGATTCAGCACTCACTTCAGCACATCAGTGCTTGAGTGTCCCCCCAGGGTTCTCTTAATACCATTTTGTTGTTAGAAATAAGGTTCTGGTCTTTGAATTTTATGAGTCCTGTGTGGATTCTCAGCAGTCATGGAATTAGTTCTGCTTCCTGGGTTCAGTGGAAATACAGTACCGCAGCAGCTGAGGGTCTGATCCTAAGTATATTGTAAAAAAGTTTAATGTCAGCTTGTTTTGGAACTGTCACCTAAAACTCTTAAGCCTTGACACTATTTCTAGCCATTTGTTAGTAGTCAAAGCACACGACAACTGAGGAGTTGACATGAAAGGGGGAGAAGTGAAAGATAGGTACTGGATATCTTGTTGGGAATGGTGATTTGTGAAAATATATTAAAAAATAGTTTATCTTAATTTTTTTTCACTGCAGAGTTTAAATAATGATTAATTGTATACTGTCATGTACCTCTTTTATAGTTACTTGGGATGGCAGACCAATGTGCAGAATAGAAAAGTTGAGATTATTGATAAACGACTCAGAAATGGTTGCACACTGTCTCTGTCTCCAGCGATATTCACTCTGGATGAAAGTCAGGTATCATGCAAACATACAGCATGTAAGTCTTCCCAAGACTTCCAGGCATTCATAAAACTGTGAATAGGATCAATAATGTGAAGATCAAAGCTGGGAATGCTCAGCTTCTCTAGGCCTGAGGCCACATCTGAAAATGAGTCTCCATGGAGGCTGCTGGGGCGTTAAGTGGAAGGAGTGAGTGTGCAGAGTGTTTAAAATAAACAGAAGGAGATTGTTTTCTCACACAATGTATAGCAACACAGTAAAATGACTTGCTGATGGGTGTTGAACAGGTTGGATGCTTCTATGGGTTAGTGTGTGAGTTAAAAACATGGCCAGGCAGGTTCATGGAAGAAAAATCCTTTGAGGGCTATGGAAGTACACAAGCTATAATTCAAAGGAGGCTACAGGTTTATGCTGCACAGTTAAAGTTACACTGCTTCCCTCGCTGTGATGCTGTTCTTATGCACTCAGAGTGAGAATGGCCAGTGAGAAGATACCTGGCTAAACAGTGCTTTAGTTCTGACGTTATTATGACAGTGAAGACACTCTAAAATTGTTCTTGCACTGAAACAGGTACAGAATTGTTTCCAAATTTCTAATGGTCATTTAGAACATCTGAACTTTGCACTGTGCTTCTTTGCCTGAGTTTCACTGATGAGTGTTTCCAGCCCATCATATAGCATGGGTGCTACCAAAAATATCTCAGATATTCTATTCTTGTATGTATAAGCAGTTATCAAACAGAAATTCATATGAGAAAGAGAATTTTTTTATAAAGCAAAGTTCATAACATCTACAACTACATCAAATGTTTTCTTGCAACTGATACTTAATTTTTCAGCCTGGATCTTTCTGAGGACACAACAATTTCTGGACCATGAACCAGAAAACACATTAAAAGATTATGATTAGTGCATACTTCTATACACCTCTCAGCATCAAAATGTAAAGGAGAATCACCACAAAAAAAAATAATAAAGGTTCATCTGATACAATCAGGCTGAAACTTTAGCTCCCCTAATAGATTTTGGTCTTAGTTTACAGTGATGAAGAAATCTCTAAGTAGACACTGATGTTTGACCATTGAAAATAATTGAAAATGACATCACAATATTTTGAAATGCTTTCAAACCCCTGCAGGGAATTAATATATTTACAGCACTCTGAAATTACATTTCAAACACAAAAGCTGCAGCTAACTCCAAATAAATTCCCAAGGTGCTGAATGGCAATTTCGTCCAGCTGGAAAACACTATTAGAGGAAAGTGAGTGATTTTCAGTGACCTTGAAGTAAAGCATATCTTTCATATTCTTAAAGATATAAGTAAAGTTTTTTCAATAAAATTGCAAATAAAATCTATTAACTTCATAATCTGGCTCCTTGCTTCTTTGGTTTGAACTTGATTAACTATAGATACTGGAAAACCACAGCAGTCTCGTTAGAGGTGTGAAAGAACACATACATAAGGAAAGAAAACTCTGCAGTCTATGTGCTCTAGTGTAAATCCACATGACTGATCATGTTAATGCTATGGGCATATACAGATGAGAATTTTGCTCTATGAATCTAAAGATTTAAGATAAAATGTCTTACTTGAAAATATAATTGTTTACTAGAGGCACAGGTACATAGCTTTCCGAAATCTGGGATACTGTTTAGATAAAGAAATTCAACTATGTATATATGATAGAAGTCCTCCAAGCAAAATCCCGCAAGAAACTACTTAAGAATATTTAATAAAAACCTTAGCTTCCAGTCACATCTGAAGCATTACAGGAATATTGATGTCACCTTTATTGAATATAATATGTGTAAATTCAGATGCACAACTGTGTACTCAAATAAAAAGATTTAATATATTTAAATAAGTTAGAGGAAGAATAAAGATTATTTTTCTAAACAAATACAGTCTTGTTTTGGAATTTTAGAACAATTATTTTGGACTGTTCCTAGTTAGAATAATATTATATTAAATTAAAAAAGGCTACTTTTCAGACAGTGTGGTTTAAAGTGTTTTTAGTATCTTACATGGTATTAAATCACATAAAACTAATAAACATATATTTCACAATTATACTACATTGTGCGTTCAACTGGATGGCACTTTCGTGGCTCTCCAATTCTGAAGAACTTGTTAGGCATCTGGTTGTGTTTCCGCAGACCGAAACTAACATTTCAAAATGTGATCAGAAGTGACTTGCCAAGGATCACACAGTGAGATCAGTGGAAGTGGATCAGGACCCAGGAACCAAACCCAGAGATAACCCACAGATCTTTCTTTACATTCATTAATAAATGCAAAATGAATTGAGACTTCTATTGCACTACAAAATGTTCAAAGATGCATATACTTTTTAAAACTATTTTAAACAAAATATTTTTTTTATAACAGCCACTGAAATTTGTTTTGGTTTTTTTTCCAAAAAAATCTAATTAAAAAATCTAAATGGTATTTTGTGATTTTCATACCTTTCTGGCACAAAGCAGTGTTACAGGAACTGCTTAATTTGATTAGAATACCATCCCCTCTTGGTTTTTTTACTTCATCTAAAGCATTTAAAAGCTCTGTATCAGCTAGAAAAAAGTGTGAGACATCATTTAAATAACTTCTTAAACTTGCCTTTTCATTTGCTTAACAGTAAAACAATCAAATCTTTAGTTTGGGTTTTAAATCTTCACCTATCTAGTCAAAAAAAGTTGAGATACTATTTTTATTCTGAATGTTTGGATACAGCTTAAGTACCCTTACACTGTAAATGTGCTTATGCCACACTGGCATATTCCTATACATCTTTCTTTCAACCCTATTTTTTCTATATGTTTTTTACTCATTGAAGGAGTCTTGCTAGCTGAGCTGACAGAAGTCTTACGCAGAAGTAACTAGCATCCAAAAATTGTCCATCTAGACTGACAAGAGCACAAGATCAGCTTCATGACTGCAGAAAGGAGCAAACCCTCCCTACCGGAATGGCACCCTCTATCAGAATGGTGTTCGAAGAATATTACCAGTTTTACTTGGTAGAATTTCATAAAAGCTTCTGGCAATGACTTTGGTTATGGCTAATAAGCAGGCGCTGCCATGGCAGTGCTTAAGCTCTGCTCCTTGCTTTACAGTGCTGCAGAGACAAGGTTCCTATTCTTTTTCCTTCTTCTTTTGTAGTCTGGTTAAATGATGGATGACTGGGATCAAAATCACTCATAAGTTTAGAAATTCTGCATAGAAGCGTCTTAGAAATAGGCTGAGAGTCCAGAAGCAGTTTTTCCTCTGGATTCATTTTCTCTTCAAAGACTTTAACAATAACTGCCAGCATTTTCCTTTGATGTAATTCCTTCTAGAGATATCAAAGCACTTCCAAAAGAACTTAGTGTCATTTTTCCCACTTTGCACATCTAAGGCATAACAGTATCAGACTTGAATGTGAAAGAACAGGATGGATGATTTGCAAACTTGTCTGTTAAAATGGTTGTGAAGACAGTTTATCCTGTGTAACACAGCTGTTTATTTCTCTGTCTGTTTATGGGCCTGGGTTACAACACGTGGATCCATAAATGACTGCAAATGGAGCACGTCGAATCTGGTGTCTGAAAGATAGTAGCATATTTTCTCATGTTCAGTTTTCTTCCTCCTGACCTGCAACTGGAATAAGGTATTTTATTTAAAAATCTGTGTCAGCATTGTAACAGGTTCATCTTCAGATGCTTCATCAAAACCCAGCTTCCCATTGTCATTGACACTGATCTGGTCAACTTTAAGGAGAATTTCAGGATTATCTCATTTTGCTTTCATCTAGCTGCTCATTTTCCACAGGGAAGCTGACTTTAATAACACGGTTGAGGATTTTGAAGTTTTCTCTCTAGTCGACCAGCACAGATAGATCTTGCCAGGAGAGTTTTCTTGTCAGAGCTCAGCATTGCTCAGCATTTGTTATGCCATTATGCTAGCATTAAGCTGTCTACAGCAGCTAAACAAGAATTGTTACTAGTGCCAGCAAGACTGTGATCTTCATGGTCCAGAGCCCAAGGCTTGAAGATATGGATGACAGCTGGGATCCCAGGAGACAGTGACACAGAAAAATTCAGTCAATTGCTGGTTTCCTCACTTACTCTAGACCGGAATTTTGCAGACAGCCACAGGAAAAATATAGAAGGAGATTCCATCACTAGTTAGACTTGAAGTAGCCACTCTGATACTAGTTCTGTATATAGCTGGAAAGCTAGCAGATGACTGGGAACTGATTTTAAAAATGTCTCACCTGTGGTCACTCAAAGAAAGACCACAGACTTTGGAAGCTTTAATAGAGAAATTCTGGAGATTTTTCACTGAACTTACAATAATGTCATAACTGTCAGCAAAAACAAAATTAGGGAAGCTCACAGATGATGGTTTAAATTTGGATCTCATCACTTTGATAATGGCCTACCTGCTTTTTAGCTTCAGACTTCTAAGGCCGAGGCCAGCATTGCTGTGAACAGAGAAAGTGGAAGTCAACAGCCTTAGTGACTCCATTTCTAACAAGTAATTCCTCAGCCACAGGACCACATCCCATTGTTTGACTTTCCATGTCACCCATTATTTGACTTTCCTTGTCATCATGCAAGAAGAGGATGAGACTGCAGAGTTAACAGTTCAGTTTGCAGAGGATGAGACCTGCTTAACTGACAGTGCTGTTAAATTTGTAAGTCCAGTAGTTAAAGTTACAGTGAGGTAATGCTGCTCCTCACATTCTTGCTAAATTTGCCTATCTGTGAACTGTATGTGACTAGCTCTGCAAGTGAGCAACAACAAGTTCTCATACATCACTTCGCCTAGGTCAAGAAGGCTTAGGGAAAGATGCATAATACAATACTAGTCATAGCTAAAGGAAAAATCTTCAGGGCTTTTCATAAAGGGGGTGGTTGTTTTTTTGTTACTGAAGCACTTTTTCTTTTTCTCAGATTTGAAAGAAGCGTAAGAAGCTGTAATTCTGTCCTGGACTTCACCATTTTGGTACACATTCTGCCACTCCTAGAGGCTTTATATGCTCGGAGTTGTTTCAGAGCTTTGCTGACTTCTTCATATTTGGAGAAAAAAAGTCAGTTATCTGTCCTGTCTCACAAAAGGCATACCTCAAACAGTGCCTGAACATTGCTAAAAATAGTAGTGTTGTGACAACAAAGGAATGGATCTCATCAGCCTTAACTTTGCATGTAATACCCTGATAAACTGATGTAGTCAACTCAAGACTTCTTTTGTTCTAAGATTATTAATTTCCTTTTTTTTACTAGAACTAAAGAGGTAAGTATGACCTCTAAAGTGAGAGTGTTTGATTCCCTGAATATTTGAACCCACTGGTGGCTGTACTGAAATGGCTGATTTCAAATTCTTACAAGGCAGATGAGTTATCTTCAACATCCGACCAAGCTACTCTGTGCTGTTACTGTCAACCTGTGCTTCTCAGAGGTCATATGTTATTATGTCTACGTGTGCGTTACACAGGCAGTCTGTGGCAGACAAGCAGAGCTTGATGAGCCAGCCAATACTTGAGTTATTTCGTTTACTTCTTTACAGACACAAAAGGGTGTGATGTTTCTAAATTAGACTCATCCATTTGCTATGAAACACTGTGGGACCAAGACCTCTGCTTCATTATTTTCTGACACTTATATTACCAGCTGAATAGTTGAGCAGGTGTAAGAGCGCAGGGAAGAGAACACGGCAGTCATAAAACAGAAAACTCAGAGGGACCAATTAACTACTAAAAGTTGTGTGGTACTTCTGGACAGTGTCCCTCAGACACTGTGGTTCAAAACACTTCTGATTTTAACAGCTGCAAATATTTTCCCAACTGAAATGTAAAAGGTGGAAATGAAAAAAGGATCAACAATTAAAACCATTTTTTTTGTATCATCACTGCTTAGAAGAAAGTATCTTCTGTCTGAGAAAAGCTTAAAGAAGCCTGTGGGGGGCATGGGGAAGAGAGATCGAGACTAAAAGGTGTTATTGGTGAATCTGAAAATACTCTTTTTGAAAGCATTTTAGTTGGCATAATCAACTACAAGGCCAACACAGGGCCAACAAGGAGGTAAACTACAATGGCTGTTACAGAGTACTGAGCTAAAATGTGAACTCCTGAGATGCTTCACAATGACAAAAGTTTATCAATAAAGTTTTATTTATGGCTATAAGCTAGATACAGAAATACACAGTATGCATTGCAAGTCCTTCTGAGGCCATAGAAGCCACCAGCTACTTTGAAACTACCAAGTGATTCCTAATTAGGGAGGAAACTCTAGGCACCTCTTGTTTCAAAGTTGAAGCTCATATGTGGGTGATAATGTGTCGATTAGAACAGTTTCCACACTGGCATGTGGTTAAAAGAGCTGATACTGATTTATCAAAATATGCTGTGTTACATAGTGCTTTTCAAGCTCCATAGTAACCTTTTATTTCCTTCTGATTTTGACTGGATGTGATTTCTCAAGCTGAAATGATTGTTGACCATGTTTATGTAACTGTTGATATGAAAAGGGGAAGGGAAGCCAATTAGGTTTTTATTCAATCTCTCTCTATTCTTGTGTTGCTGTGCAATAAGTGTGAAATATATTCCACCTTTGGGTGTCTTGATTCAAAGGAGTAACAGAACAATAATCTAATTAATTTTATCTCACAATGGTTGCAGCTTTCCAGCTGTGTACAAATTCCCTGGCAAGTAAAAGTCTTGCAATTGTATAAAACAACCAGTGCAGATTGAAATATGGAATTTGCTTTTGCATCAAACTCTTCACATTCTCATAATGTAAGTAAATAGTTATTATCAAAGCATAAGTATGAAAGCAACACTGATTACATTCCTGTTTTTTACATAGCATGCATTTTTTTTTTAATGCAGGTTAGGAGTACTTTGGATATTTATTTTTTTCTAGCCACAATGTATTTCCTTGGCAGCAGTAATGTCCATAATTTTCTTTCTTATTCTTTCTGTAAATCAGTAATAGAAGTTACTTTTACAAAAGAATGATTTCAGCTGTGACATAGGATTACTAAAAGGGATCAAGAATTTGTACATTGAAGGACATTAAAAAAGGAGAAGAAAAATAAAATACGCAGATTAAAGATAAATCTATTAACAGCAAAATAAGAATGCTTGAAACCTAAACAAAACCCAGACTAAGGAAGGGGTGATGGGAAAGGAAGAGTAAATTAGAGGGGCCCTCCAGCAGAAAATGAGTGGTGTGCCAGTGAGATGGAATCTGTAAGGACAACATTTTCTTTATCATTCAGCAGCTGATCTTCTATTTTCACACTATGTGGGGCAGCTGTGATAGTGTGCATCCTCTTGAAGCATTGACAGCCTACTCTGTTACATGGTTATTCAGTCTATTGCACTGTCAAGCAATGGCAGTGCAGACGGGTTTAAGCAAGCATGTATTACATGTGAATCAGAATACTTTTATATACTCAAAACTTTCAAGTCATATTTAGCCCAACAAAAGGATGCAACCACTAGAAAGACAGTGTTTCACTTTTTTTTTCTGTAGAAAATCCCATTTTCATTTTTTATCTTTGGATTTTGGCCCTTCCTTAATTTAGGGGCATTGCAGAATCCTGGCCTGAATGCAGGATTATTATGGGATCTCAGTGGAGCAGATGGGCATACATTCATCTGCACAAACTTAATTTAGACTGATAGGGAAAAAAAAGGGGAGACACACAGTGTCTCTAATGAATATGCTGAAAATAGTTTTTAAGATCAAGAAGAAATATTTCCTCTCTTTGAATTATTCAGTGGAGGCCTGAACCACAAAAGCACAACAACAACAAAAAAAGGCCAGGTTAAAAAGAAAAATGTTTTGTAGCTTCCTGTTTGATATATGAAAATTGTCTGAAAGAGAAAATTGCTAGGAAGTAAGGCCATACTTAAAAAGACTGACAATCCATAGAGGGAGAAACTGAAATACAGAAATGCAAGCAATAATTTTAAAATATCTTTTAAAATAATGTACTCTACATGACCGAACATGCTGCATGTGAATTTCTTTCATGCACATGCCCATAAAACTGGCAGCGAGTATTATAAAATATCCTATGCTTATCTTTATAGCTTCCTTTTGTCTTGCATTGTTTAAATGATCTTTCTCTGTAAGTAAAAAGATGATGGCACATCCATTGTATTTCTGAACAGATTTTACAGTCAAGGATATTTGCCTAAGACACTTAATTAAAAATATTATAAATTTTACATTTTCTGTCATGCTTTTTGGGACTGCTGAAATATTAGGATTATGTAGGGGTTTAGACATTTCTCAGTCAAAAGTACAATAATACCCTGGACTTGCAAATTCTTTAGACAATGTTGGTTTGCTTTACTTTTCTTCACATGAACAAACCATTCATCACTAAACTACTCTAATTTAAGTCAAAATTAGACGGTATGGCCTAAAAGCATATTACTAGTCCATTAGCATAAGAAAGGTGTGGATGATTACATGGTATTAAAAACAGGACTCCCTGTTGTGTTGAATTAATGTTGAACATGTTTTGTGTTAAATAGTTGACTGATGCTGACTGGTGCCTGGACCAAGAGGCAGCTCACAGAGACAGGCTGAGACAAAGTGGTAGCATGCACCAACAGCCAGTTACGCTAAGTGCTTACTAACACTTCTGCTAGCATTGTTTCATCTTTTATAGTGAGTTTGTGAAGAAAAGTTGTTTTCTCAAAGGAATTTACTTCGTCCTGGAATGAACAAAACTGCTGCTAAACAACCCTTGTCCTCTCATCTGTATCTCCCAATGTTTGTTCTCCAGCCCCTTCACCATCTTTGCTGCCCTTCTCTGGACACACTGCAGCACCTCAACATCTTTCTTGTATTGAGGGGCCCAAAACTGAACACAGGGTTCAAGGTGCGACCTCACCAATGCGGAGTACAGGGACACAAACTCTTCTCTGGTCCTGCTGGCCACACTCTTTCTGATACAAGCCAAGATACCATTGGCCTTCTTGGCCACCTGGGCACACTGCTGGTTCATATTCTGCCTGCTGCCAACCAACACCCACAGGTCCCTCTGCTGATCTACTTTTGTCAAAAAGCTTAGCAATTTCACAGGAGGACTCTTTCAGAGTGACAGTATAAAACCTGTTCTTGTATTACACCATCAGTGTATTCGACAGCATTGCTTTAATCCAATTATTTGGTGTTGGTTTTAAGGCAGTTTGAGCAGTAATCTATGACTATGAGAGATCAAGTTGGGGAAAACAAATTAATAAATCTTCTTTTTTTCCTATAAGATTTAAAGGACTAGGTGTTTACCAGCTTGAGCAGAATTGTGTCTTCAGATGTTTTCTGTCTTCTCTCTAATACTGACTTAAAATTGGGAAGAGAGCTATGTTTTGTACAAAGCGTTCTGCAGCTCAAAGAGAAAAAATATCAAGTCTTATATATTTCTCCTCAACTGCTAGTTGTTTGCCTGAGGCTTCAAGATCAGTGAAATCGGTGACATTATGAGGCACTTTATACAGCCTGTTCATCTGCAAATGGAATGGAGGTGATACATAAAAAAACCCAGGCTTATGCTGAATACTGTGAAGAAAATCAAAGGATAAGACAAAAACACTGAATTGTAGTAAGGAAAGAGTTAATATATTGAAAAATAAGGAATCAATTCTTGTGATCTTTTTGGATTTCTTTTACTGCTAGTATATTTACACAGTCTAAACTGTGGGTTTGTATTTCTTTACATGGCGAAATTTATAAGGTTTTTCACAGAAAACCATTAGTAAAAGAAATATATTTTGCAGAGGTAATAACTTATCTGTCAATTACAGGTTTTTTCCATGCAGGTGATTTATTTGTCTTATTTTGACACAAGTGTATTAAAATTTCCCTTTCTTCAAATGATGTCATATATGATCAGGTATCTTTACAGATGCAGATTCTGTATCTTTTCCTAGGGGACCGATTATGTTTTGCCTTTAGGGATTTTTTTTGACAAATATTTCACAAAGCTGTCGCTTGAAATAGTCTAACATAGCAACCAACAGGTGCATAATAACTAACTAACTTATGTGTAAGACTGCAAAGCAAAACTTTCCACCTTTAAGACAAATCTCAGTAAATGCCACAGATGTAAAATAGTTGCAGCAGGTGGCAAATTGCTGCAGCATTACCACCCCAGGGTGCAGTGAAGATGAATGTAGCCCTCTGTTTTTTCCAGGAGTTCAATATTATGCAATCACCCAAGTAAGACACTTGTACTAAAAAATAAGGCTGCTAAAAGTGTCTCTAAACCTCTTTGTATCAGCTACCTAACAGTTAAAAATGATCTGTCTAATAGCTATATTCAATTGTGTCACATAACTGCACATAAGGAAGGACGCCTTTATTTTCAACTGGAGATATTGTGTTTGCTGCTGTTTAGCCTATGAAGAAACCCGTTGTTATGGCTTGTTATACAATTTTCACCAGACTGTGGGTACCTCTAGGCTTGGTTTATTAACATCTCAGAGTCAGGCCACTACCTCAAGTGAGTGTCGAAAGCCCACACAAAATAATCAGATATTTATATACATTATACAATAGGTGTTTCTTCTTCGAGAAGTTCTTGGGGCACTCTTTATTTGAAAAGTTTCCATGGTGTTTTCCATGGGTTCTCAGGTCTGTATTGTTCATTATTCTTCTTTAAAGTCCACCTTAATAAATCATCTCCACTGTCTCATTTCAGTTCTCCCTCAGAAAGGATGCTTCATGTTTCTCCACCAGTCATAAAAATCACTTATATTCTTTCTTGGAACACTTCTATTTATTCTTTAAAACTTTTAAAGAAAACCTCAAGCAATTCCACAAACTTATTCCTATATTTAATCTATGCCTACACTCAAAGTAGTTTAACCTTTTGATCACTGGTTATCATTAAATCTGATACCAATTCTAAGTCTGACATTTCTTGCACAACCTGTTGATTCAGCTGGACTGGACTTTAAACCAGCCATAGAAAAGGCTATGCATGATTGAACAGTACTCAGGACTATGCATAACTAAGCAGCATTCTTATAACTGCCCTAAAGGTTACTTCCCCAATACCAGTTCTGATTACTCTTAACACAATACTCTATTTGTCACAATCCACTAGCAATAATACCTAAGTTTTTGGTTTTGTTTCTTTTTTTTTACTTATGGTTGCATTAGATCCTGTCAAAATATATTCTTTTTCTGTCACACTAGGAGACATGGTGAAGTGGAGAGGAAGAATTATTCTTCTGATATGATGTTGTGCTCTTGGTATATTGTGTTGTGAGACAGTGTGTGGAAGGAAAAGTATGTCAATGTGTCAACCTTAATGGAACTGTGAAATGAGTTTTTGAAACTACAAGTCAAATTTATAACATTAATTTATCTTTTTAAGCCTCTAATAAATATAAAAGCATAATACTTTATAAATTTTCATAAATTTAAAATTCAAATTAAGATTAGTCCATGAGGTTTGGTTCAGTTTTGGGGTTTTTTAAATTATAATTTCTGCATGACAAAAGAATAGTGAGAAAAGATCCTTTTGCAAGAGCATGAAGATGATATCCAATTATTCTTCAATAAATTTACCCGTAGAACCTATATCTCAGTGAAGGAGTTGATTAACCAAAGTTTGACTTGTTCACAGTAGATCATAACCACATATAATCAAAACTTACGTGACTCATACATCTACAGATCTCCAAAGGATGGCTGCAACATGTTTTATGTTTGTGAGATGAAGAACTATTGCCACAGTGGGAAAGGTTTTAATAGTCTATTAGTAGGTCATGATGATGATGAAGATGATGATTATGACAAAGAATTATTTTTTTCCACAGTCCAAGTTTTACTGATTCATAGAATCATAGAATTATTTATGTTGGAAAAGACCTTTAGGATGATCAAATCTAACCACAAACCTAACACTTCCAAGTACATCATTAAACCATATCCCTAAATGACACATCACAGAATCACAGAATCACAGAATAACCAGGTTGGAAGAGACCCACCGGATCATCGAGTCCAACCGTTCCCATCAAACACTAAACCATATCCCTCAGCACCTCATCCACCCGTGCCTTAAACACCTCCAGGGAAGGTGACTCAACCACCTCCCTGGGCAGCCGGTTCCAGTTCCCAACGACCCTTTCTGTAAAGAATTTTTTCCTAACGTCTAGCCTAAACCTCCCCGGCGGAGCTTGAGGCCATTCCCTCTTGTCCTGTCCCCCATCACTTGGAAGAAGAGGCCAGCACCCTCCTCTCTACAACCTCCTCTCAGGTAGTTGTAGAGAGCAATGAGGTCACCCCTCAGCCTCCTCTTCTCCAGGCTAACCAACCCCAGCTCTCTCAGCCGCTCCTCATAAGGCCTGTTCTCCAGCCCCTTCACCAGCTTTGTTGCTCTTCTCTGGACTCGCTCCAGAGCCTCAACATCCTTCTTGTGGTGAGGGGCCCAGAACTGAACACAGGATTCGAGGTGCGGTCTCACCAGTGCTGAGTACAGAGGGAGAATAACCTCCCTGGACCTGCTGGTCACACCGTTTCTGATACAAGCCAAGATGTTATTGACCTTCTTGGCCACCTGGGCACACTGCTGGCTCATATTCAGTCTGCTGTCAACCAACAAACCCAGGTCCCTCTCCTCCAGGCAGCTTTCTAGACAGACTTCTCCCAGTCTGTAGAACTGCACAGGGTTGTTGTGCCCCAAGTGCAGGACCCGGCATTTGGCCTTGTTAAACCTCATGCCATTGGACTCTGCCCAGCGGTGCAGCCTGTTCAGATCCCTTTGCAGAGCCTCCCTACCCTCCAGCAGATCAACACTTCCACCCAGCTTAGTGTCGTCTGCAAACTTGCTAAGGGTGCACTCGATGCCTTCATCCAGGTCGTTGTTGAAGACATTGAACAGGGCAGGACCCAGCACCGAGCCCTGGGGAACATCTACACATTTTTTAAATAAGTCCAGAGATAGTGACTCAACTGCTTATCCTGGCAACGTGTTCCAATGCTTCACAACATTTTTAGTGAAGAAAGTTTTCCTAACATCCAATTGAAACATCCATGGCACAACTTGAGGCTGTTTCTTCTTAATCTAAGGGGGAAGAGACCAACTCCCTGGGGGAAAAGACCAACACCCATACTGCTACGGTCTCCTTTTGGGTAGTTGTAAAAAGCAGTACGCTCTCCCCTCAGCCTCTTTTTCTCCAGTCTAAACAACCTCAGTTCCCTCAGCTACCTCATGACAGTTGTGCACTATACCCTTCACCAGCCTCATTGCTCTTCTTTGCACACACTCCAGCACCTCAATATATTTCTTGCAGTGAGGGATCCACAGGATTTGATGTGTGGCCTCACCAGTACCAGGTACAGAGGTACAAACCCTTTCCTACTCCTGCTGGCCGTATCATTTCTTATAGAAGCCATGATACTGGTGTCCTTATTGGCCACCTGAGCACACCTGTGGCCCGTATTCAGCCAGCTGTCAAGGAACATCCTCAGATCCTTTTCCACTCAGCAGCTTTCCAGCCACACTTCCCTAAGTCTGTACAATTGTATGGGGTTGTTTTGACTCAAGTGCCTTACAAAACACTTGGCCTTGCTGAATCTCATGCAGCTAGCCTCGGCCCATTGATCCAGCCTGTCCACATCCCTCTGCAGAGCCTTCCTTCCCTCATGCAGACCACAATTCCAGCCCACCTTGGTGTCACCTACAAACTTACTGAGGGTGCATGCAATGTCTTCATCTAAGCCATTAATAAAGATATTAAACACAGCTGGCACCAACAGTAAGCCCTGGCGAACATTAACCTCTTTTAGAAAGGTCTAAGATTTCACTCAGCGCCTTTTCCAAGTAGTATTATGTATTACCCGTTATAGTAAGGCAAGCAGAGAGAGAAGTTTAACCAAGAGTGACGGTAGCCACTGTCACAGTAAGGTAGCCTATATTCCATTTGCAAAAGAGGGCCTTTTCTCTAACCCAAAGCACCAAGAGCTGAGATTTGCAACTAGAGGAGCAGACATGGCTAGTGCTTTAGAAAACAAGTATGACACTAAAGAAAGGACAAGTCAATCATTTCTTTGGGATAGCTCAGTGAGAACTAGACCTGAAAAAATTCTAGTAAGCAAGCCTTCCCTGCAGCTGATAGCTGCAATATGTTTTGGAAAGATAATCCCTTGCGAACAGTGTTACTTACAACCAGGGCCATCAGCTTCATTTATATCTCCCAGAACAAATTGAATACCGTTCACAGATAAGTTTTTGGTAAGCTAGTGGTGCTGCACTTTAAGATTTTCTTCCTTATATATTTTAAAAAATGTCAGTTTACAGATGCATATTATGAGCTGTTCATTGAAAAAAAAACAAACAAACAAAAGAAACCATGCTGCAGACTTTCATCCTATTTTGAATGTATTAATCATAATCAGAATAAATGTCCCTGACACCTGAGACCAAGTGTAGAGCTATTTTACATGGCAGTATCATTAACCTTAACCCCTAAAATGGAGATCTTTTGCAGATCTTTTTCCACTCATTATTAACTAAGTGCCATTTTTATGAGTGTGCCAAGAGCAAAATTTCATTCCCGAACACAGGAGTCATCATTGTCAGCATTGCCATTGAACTTGAGGTCAGAAGTTAACCTTTAAAGAAAAAGGATCCACTAACCTGTTGCCTAAGAAGTATTTCAAAAGAAATGAATGCTTTTTTCATTCCATAAGAAAGCAGGAATTCTTTATTAACTATTACCAGTAGGAAAAATCAAGGGTTTAAGTTCTTCAATCGTATAAGCTCTGCCTTAACACATTGACCTCTGTGAAACTGCACTCAGTGAAAAAGCAGGATGCTTTTTTAAGCTGATTTTAATTCACATTAGGGTAACACGGTAGGAACCCACCTCCAGTTTGCAGTAATGTCCCTATCCTGCCTCTGAGCTGATTAGCAATTCATCTCTATAATTCACATGCACTTTGAGACAAAAAAAAAGTCTTTTCTTAATGATGCATGCAAGCAGACAGAAGAAAAGAAAGAACAGCTGAAAAATAAATGATCTGAGTGAAACATGGAGCCTTACAAGAGTCGAAATATGATGCGTATTGGAGGCTAGAAATGCAGTCACAGCATGGTACCAGGTCTGTGTAGTGATAGAACACATATGATGCATCATTAGATATACAAGTAGATGCATGCAGGGTAATTTTCCCATTTGCATTCAACTTCATGCAGCTGTACAAGCTGATTAAATTATGTAGAAAAAAACTTGATTTTTTTGGTTTGCATTTATTTTTTATAAACAATTTCATTGTTGTTTTGGGGAGGATCCATCAAGGTTTCAGGTGATATATGATAACCATTATTCTATACTCAACATATTTAGACTTGATCTGTCAGCTATATGTTGTACTTAAAGATGTTTTCTTTATGTTCCTTTTGATACAGTCAGTGATTAAACTGAGAAAATGGAGAACCAACTAACTGCAGATCAGTAGTAGTACATTTTTCTGACAATTCTTATGATAAAACAGCATATTCTTCTGACTGATACTAGTGTACAGGACACTTTTAAGGAGTAGTCTGTGTAAATAAGCAAGTAAAAAAGAGGGTCAAGTTAAGGTCAGAGAGATCACTCAGAAATTACCATTTTGGGCAAAACAGGCTCAGCATGGGGAATTCAATCTAATTTTTTAACAATCAAGTTACAGTAGGATAATGAGAAATAAAAAAAAAAAAATTAAAAATGCCCTACCCACACCCCTCCTTTCTTCCTGTGTGTAACTTTACTCCCAGGTTCTCTACTTCCTTTCCTGCAGTAGCACAGGGGAATGGAGAATGGGGCTTGCAGTCAGTTTGTCATACATTATCTCTAGGACTCCTTCCTACTCAATGAGAGGACTCCTCACACTCTTCCCCTGCTGCAGTGAGGAGTCCATTCCACAGGGGATGGTCCTCTACAAACTCCTCCAAACTGAGGTCTTCACTCAGGCTGCAGTTCTTCACAAACTGCTCCAGTGTGGGTTTCCCATGGCATCACAAATCCTGCCACTAAACTTTCTCCAATGTGTGCTGCTCTGTCTTCACAGGTTCACAGGGTCCTGCAATGACTCTGCTCCAGTACCAGCTTCCCACAAGGTCGCAGCTTCCACTGGGCATCTGCTTGCTCTGGCATGAGCTCCTCCATGGTCTGCAGGTGGATATTAATCCATCATTAATCTCCATGGACTATACATCAACCAGTCACCTGTCTCACCATGGGCTTCCCCACAGACTTCAGGGGAAACTCTGCTCTGTCTGTAGCACCTTCTCCTCCTTCTTTTTCACTGACCTTGGTGTCTGCAGAGTTGTCTCTCACATACATTCTCAATCCTCTTCTCCAGGTCCTGTTGTAGTTGAGCAGGATTTTTCTCCCCTTCTTAACTATGTTATACCAGAGGTTCTACCGCTATTGTTGATGGGCTCAGCCTTGGCCAGCTGAGGTTCCATCTTGTAGCCAGCTGGCATTTACTCTGTCAAGCACAGGAGAAGATTCTAGCAGCTTATCACAGAAGTCACTCCTACTACCCCACTACCCTCACTAATAACAACCTACCACTCAAACCCAAGACAGCATCACTGTAAATTACAATATAAGCATTAGAATCAGAAGGTCTGTCTTGCCTACTTCTAAATTACTTAAGAAAAATTAATCTGTCTTCTTATTTATTTCCTCTTCTATTCCCTATCCAGCTGGATCACATATTATAAGCAGTACAGCAAGTACCAGAAGAACCATAACAAGTAGCAAAGATCATTTTTATGATTCACATGTATTTAATGGCGTCTACAAGTCTCCACAGAGCATCTCCTGCAGTCCCTTCCAAGGTGAACTGGTGATCCTATATAAAACTATGATTTTGTTATTTCCTTGTTGTATTACATTTTATAACTCAGCTATGACTTTGTATGTTGGCATGAACAGTGGCTCCAGAAATGAAATAAAATGTGCAGAATCCTTGAACTTTATATTTGCCTTGAACTTTATATTTGCCCAAGCTGTTTCTTATCTTTTTGTCAAATATCATGATTAGCAGCATGCAGCACACTGTGAAACACTCACAGACATTGTAGAGTACTGGTTAGAGGGATGTCAGATTTCTGGAGCACTATGAAATGTGAATATTCAATCACTGTCATACAGACCATATCCCAGTGCTCTCATGATGCATACTGAATATTTGCATGTGATATGTAATGTTCTGTGATAAACCTGTTCATTATTCATTGTATTTGATGTTAAATTTTAAGTAAAAGAAAACCTGTGGATACTAGATCTATAGTCTCGTATCATCTTTGTCTGCTCATATCTGGCTTGTAAATGTTCTTTTACAGGATAATCTTAATAGTTTTTCAGCTTTGTTGTGCAGTGGAATATCAAATCCTTCACACTTCACATGTGGAAATAAATGCCCTTGATTTTAAATACTTCACAAGATGCTCCTCTCATATGCTTACACAGGGGCACTGTATGACTATGTATAAATGACACTTCTGAGTTCACAGCTGCATACTAGTTGGCCGCAATGTTCTTCTTATCATGAGTGACAGCAGTGTCCCAGATGACACCCCCTATTCCAGTGAACTTCCATGGTGTTGAACTGAGCAGTGTGACAGAGTTAAATATGTACCCATAGACACACACAAACAAGCAAAAGCCCCTTCTTCCATGACTGATTCTCCAGACATAGTATAATTTATAAAAATACTGAGAATCTTGCACAAGAAGAAAAGAGATGCTCAGATGTTAAGTGCTGGTATTTGTGTGAATGTATGCATTGAAGTACTTAGTGTGCTATGGGAATGCAAATGTATGAGACACACAAGTATGCAGGGTTTGCTCAGCAAGCAAAACAAGCAGGTTGGCTTGTGGGCTAAGTAATTTGGCCTGTCTATGTATGTTTGTGTGTGTCTGCAGTCCTGCAAATGCACTTTTCTAGGTGAAATAATATTTCTTTTCATTGACCTTTGTCTTGTTTAATATTTCTATCCATGTGTTTTCATTCATGCAATTCTTTGGAATAAATCCTAATGCAAAAAGTTTATTGTGCGCTTTCATAAGATTATAAATATTTATTTCAGGGATATACAGTGTACATATATACTTTTCTATCAAAGTTACCTGCCTTACTAATACCGTTATTTCCTTTGCAAATTTAGGTTATTTCCTTCCTCAATTGCTGGATCAAATTCAGTGATTTTTTTTTTTTTCCCCCCAAATGAGAAGGTGTTAGATGCCCATTTATAAACACTTCTAATCTTCCATTAATCCAAGGAGTCAGCATTCCCGGATCCCAACAAGCTTCAAGGATATTCGTGCCATGTTATTTTAATAAGTGCAGGAGTTAAGGATCTCAGAGGGAATATACCTTGAAACGCTTGGGTTAGGACCAGAGACTGTGGAGGTAGATGATGCATTAATCAAGTACATCAAGACAAAGGTTTATTGTCTTGGCCAATTCCATTTAAAAGCATCATCCAGGTGTCTGAAATACTGCCCATTTCTGTGACAGGGGTGTGACCAGTTTCATGGCTGCAGCTGGCAGTGCTTTACATTTTATGCAAACATTGGTCCTGTAGGTCCATACCATTTCTTTAGAGAGTAGAGGGCATATCACCTGTTCATTTGGAGATTTGCCTCTATAGGAGGATCCCTGTAGAAAACTACTTTCATTAGTAACTTTTCTATGTTTGTTGTTCTTAAAAGTCCAAGCGCCCACATGCCAAAAAATGACCTGGCAAGGAAGAAAACCAAGCTGGCTGAGTAGAGAGCTTTGAGTGGATTTCAGAAAAAAAAAGGAAAGTATATGAGCTTTGGAAGAAGGAGGAAGCATCTCGGGAAGATTACAAGGATGAAGTGAGATCATGCAGAGAGATAATCAGAAGGGCTAAAGCCCAACTAGAGCTTAAATTGGCCAATTCTGTGAAAAATAATAAAAAATGTTTCTACAAATATATTAAAAACTAAAGGAGTGCCAAAGAGAACCTCTACCATTTACTGGATGCAGGGGGAACAATAGTGACAAAGGATGAGAATAACACAGAGGTGCTTAATGCCTTCTTTGCCTCGTTTTTTTAAGAGTAAGGTAAGATGTTCTCTGGGTATTTACTTGGCTTCCTGAGCCAGAAGACATGGAGGGGGAGTGGAACAAAGCTCCAATGATCCAAGAGAATAGGTTAGAGACCTGCTCAGCCAATAAGACATTCACAAGTTTATGAGGCCAGATAGGATCCACTCAGGGGTATTAAGAGAGCTGGTATAGGTGCTCACCAAACCCCTTTCCATTGTCAACCAGCAGTCCTGGCTGACTGGGGATGTTCCACTTGACTGGAGGCTGGCAGATGTTGCACCCATTTACAAGAAGGGTTGGAGGGAGTGTCATGGAGCAGAGCATCTGTCACAAAGCACACACAAATATAACCAGGTGATCAGGCCCAGTCAACACAAGTTTATAAAAGGCAACTACTGCCTAACTAACCTGATCTCCTTCTATGACAAAATTACCCCCTTAGTGCACAAGGGAAAGGCTGTGAACATAGTGTACCTATGCTTTAGTAAGGCCTTTGACACCATTTCTCACAGTATTTTCTTTGAGAAACTCATTGCCAATGGCCTGGACAGGCGTACCCTCTGCTGGGTTAAAAACTATCTGGATGGCTGGGCCCAAAGAGTGGTTATAAGTGGAGTTAAATCCAGCTGGAGGCCTTTCACAAGTGGTGTTCTCCAGGGATCAGTGTTGGGTCCAGTTCTGTTCAATATCTTTATGAATGACCTGGATGAAGGGATTGAGTGTACCCTTAATAAGTTTTCCAATGACATGAAGCAGAAGTGTCAATCTTCCTGATGGTAAGAATACTCCACAGAGAGATCTGAACAGGGTGGACCTGTGGGCTGTGACCAATAGTATGAGGTTGGTCAACTATGCCGAGTCCTGCACTTGCAACAAAACAACACCATGCTGTGCAACAGGCTTGGGAAAGAGAGGCTAGAAAGCTGCCTAGCAGACAAAGACCTGGGGGTGTTAGATGGCAGCAGGCTGAATATGAGCCAGCAGTGTGCTCAAGTGGCCAAGGAAGCCAGTGGCACCTTGACCTGTATCAGAAACAGTGTGGCCAGCAGGACCAGGGAAGAGATTATGTCCCTTGAATTGGCATTGGTGAGGTCACACTTTGAATTCTGTGTTCAGTTTTGGGCCCCTCACTACAAGAAAGACATTGAAGTGCTGCAGCGTGTCCAGAGAAGGACAACAAAGTTGGTGAAGGGGCTGGAGAATTATCCCTACATTATAATTTACAGTTCCAGTAGCTTTCATTACATAGTCACCCGAATGTGAGGAGAAAACCTTAGGAGAAAACCAACATAAAACAATGACGTAGTCTAACATTGTAGAATACCTGCAGTAAATTTTAAGATAAGGTTCCATTAGAATCCAGTGATAATCTAGCATTAAATGGAATTTACATTTTTAGAGAAGCTATATTTCTGACTAGCAACCTCAAAATAATATTCAGGTAACAACTAGTTACTGACCTAAATATGTTGTGTCACCATATTCATATGAAGATCCTACATATCTGGGGGATATTCTGAAGTACAATTTACCAGTAATAATTGTACATAATAGGTATTTTCACCTTAGACCTTGCCTGAGCTATTTCATTCTAAGCAGTTGACAAACAATAAAAGTTTGTGCTGAGCTATTTTACATTCATTTCTTATTGTTCTTTACATGTGACACTGTGGATTGACTAATCTTTTATGACTGCAAATGTGCAATCTGAATCCTTTGCAAGCAGGGCTATTGGAATAACAATACAAAGAGTTCTATTAAGTGCATTTATTTATCATTAATATTAACTAGCCATTCACTTCTTTTTATAAAGATTGCCCTCTTTATTCATAATTGCTTCTTTTTTTCCTTACTGAAATCAATATGAGGTTTTCTGAGGACATTTGAGTGATTAAAGCTGATCACCTACCCTCTGTGATACTCAGATTATCTTCACATCAGCCCCCCTGTTTAGTTAAGGCATATTTTTTCTGTCATTAACTAGCGAATTACTACCAGTCTGAAAGTTGCATCCTTGGCATAAAGTGATTGTCTGTCTCTAGGCTGCTCGTTTGCTCAGAAATGCAACCTGTAGACTCTCTGGTTTGACAGAATAACACTCTAAATTTAAAATAAAGAGCATAGATAATAATTTAATGCAGAAGAACCAGATAAGCCCTAAGGACAAAGACTTCTTGTCACTTCATCTCTGGAGGATAAAGTCCAAGCAAGGCTGTAAAGAGTCCTTGCTCTGCCCAGAAGGAATTCAGTGTTTCCTCCTGTAATGATGTTTAGTAAGGTAGCCCAGAAGAAAGCAAGGAAAGAACTTGCTTTGCCGATAGAAATCACCACTCACGCTGTAGGTATGGCACTGAATAGGGACAGAAAACAGCCCACCTTGATAAAGAGGAAGAAAGGGAAAGAGGGAAGAGGGAAGACATTAACTTCTCAATTAATATACGAAAAGGGCAGAAAATCAGAACTAGGAAGTGAGAATTGTAATGTTATCCCATTCTTCAATGAGTTTTGTGGTTACTTTTTAATATTTTTTTTTCTTAAGCATAGAAATGAGAGCATTTGAAACAATTAAATTGGTTCTGAAATAAATAAACAGAGATTGAGGGTACACTTATAGTGCCTAACTGCTGGGGGAAAAAAAAAAGACCTTAAAACTATCTTTGAAAAAATGGTGTTTCTTCATGAAAACCTCTTCAGCTGAATAACTGTCAATTTTCTGTATGAATTTTAGAGCAGGACTGCACTTTAATTGAGTTCAGCAGCCCATAAACAGTCTAAATATTTCCTTTCATTAATGCATGTAAATTTGAAAGTCAAGACACTGCAATCCATACTTTTTTTATGAGCACTTACCCATACAAATGATCCCTACCTTGTGAGACCCTGTTGGAACAGATCCAGAGGAGGGTTACAAAGGCGATCTGAGGGCTGGAGCACCTTCCAAATGAGGACAGGCTGAGAGAGTTGGGCTTGTTCAGCCTGGAGAAGAGAAGGGTCCGAGGAGATCTTATAGCGACCTTCCACTACCTGAAAGGAGCCTACAAGAAAGCTGTAGAGGGGCTGTTTACAAAGACTTGTGGTGATTGGACTAGGGGCAATGGGTATAAACCAGAGAGGGGCATATTTAGACTAGACATAAGGAAGAAATTCTTTACTATGAGAATGATGAGTCACTGGTACAGGTTGCCCAGGGAAGCTGTGGCTGCCCCATCCCTGGAGGTGTTCAAGGCAAGGTTGGAAGGGGCCTTGGGCAGCCTGATCTAGTAAGAGGTATCCCTGCCCATGGCAGAGGAGTTGGAAGTAGATGATCTTTCAGGTCCCTTCCAAACCAAACTATTCTATGATTCTATATCTTTTTCAGAGGACTGTCAGAAAGATCTGTAAACGAGATGCATAGGCAGTCTATATTGATCATATCACATTGTTTTCTTCTCATTTTGGTCAGTAAGTGTGCACGCTTTTACCTGATTCTCAGTGACAGGGACAGAATTGTGTAGAAATTCTGCTGTGAATGAAAATCACTACAGCTTGCTCCCATTTCTGGTGTTTACATGTTCTGAAAATTTGCATGTTTATCTTGATGACTGAAAGGAGTAATTTTCTGGCTAGATTTTGATTCTGAATATATCAGCCAGCATTTGTTACAGACCAGATGAAGGCTCTACCTGACTAAATGTTGCTGAATCTTTTGTGTGTCTCCATGAACAGCTGTGTACCTGCCAGCTGAGGCTCTGCAGGTGACGAGTGCTCTCTCAAGGCTGCCAGTGCAGCTTTGTCTACATGGTGCTTGGATGGTGGTGAATGTAGTAACAAAAAGGATTCTGTGCAGTGTCTATCTCGCCATAAAAGGATTACCTTCTTTTGTTCAATAATCCCACAAAAATTTAGATATCTGCATTGCTCTGCTTGACAGCACATACAAATGATAAAAAAAGCTAGTGCTATGTAAGAGTCTGAAAACTGATGAAGGGTAAAAAACTTAACAGAGCAGTTAGTAGCAGAAATTTTCTTTCCTGTCAGAGAAACTATGTGATAAGCAAGGGCATAGATTAGGATACAGACGTTAGCAGTTGCTTCTGCTGAAACCCTGACTGGTGCCATGCCCAATGCAGTGTTTGGAAGGATAAGTCCTCCTTATGGAGGAGGTTCTGGAACTAAGCAGCTCTGGCTTCTTCTGTTTTAATCATTGCTTCCCTTATGACTGATAAGTATCTCTTAGCTTTTGTGTTGTTGTGCCTCTTCTACAGCATCCATGTGATGATGCATGTGCTCATACAGTCTCTGGGTGAAATCAGCCAAAACCCACAACTTGTTAATGTATAATTTATTCAGTTCAGAATAATATGCAGTTCACAATGTCGCTTTCTTCTTGGGAAGCTGATTTTATTAAGGTTTGTTGGCGTTATTTTTCCTATAAAAAGGTGTTTGGTGCTTGAAAAAGAAAAACAAACCCCAAAGCTGCTTCTGTCTGTTGGTATGATGCAACTTAAGGGTTTGCTTTCTTGTAAATTTAATGTTTTTGAGGACAAAAAAAAAAGCCCACCTTTTTAACCTATGTTGTGGTAGCTCACTGTTAGGCTCTAGTCACATAGTAACAGAGATTACTACTGCAGTGCTGGCATTCCATTCAAGCAGAACATATATCCTGACCAACAAGCGGATAAAACTTTCAAAATATATCCAACATGCTTCTGACAGAAAGCAGATAACATCAGAACTGCAGTCATGAAACCCTTTGGCCAGCAGGAAATTTGAATGCTAAATGTAACATGCTTTCCACTGCTGAACGGACAAATACCTTATTTCAGCAATATCAGTTATCTTAATTCACTCAGGGAAAATCTGACAAACTGCAGGTGGAGAGGCAACAAACAGTTTCTAACTTTTGCTTTGTCTCTTAACAAAGTTATTTTGTTAAACTTGTTAACTTTACACTATGATAGGATCAGCCTTCATTGTCTGCAAAGTACTAAAAATGCTTGGTTTACATATTACTCTCATTTTCAATCAAATTTGCATGGAAAACCTCATTTTTCTTCAATGTAATTATTCAGGTTTAAGCTATTCCAAGGAAACTTTATCACATAAAAGTACACAAGATGGGGAAGAAAGGAATAAACAGTTTCTAAAGGTACTGTCTATTAAGAGTGCTAATTAAGAAAATGTTGACTGTTTGAATGTGTTAGCAGTGTCAGTACTTAAAACCCATGGTTATTTATAACTGTTGAATTGGTCACGGGAGAGAGCTGAGATTATTCTAAACAAGAGACAGCTGTGTGTAAGCAGTGCCCTTTGAAATAGGATTTGTTGACAACAACCCTGAGCTATGGAAGACCATTGCAGGGTCCAGGCAATATTCTAGTCTACATCAACGTTAAAATTTTCTTCCTCACAAGAAAAGCACCGTATCCTGCATTTGGGTCACAACAACTCCATGCAATGCTACAGACTTGGGGAAAAGTGGCTACAAAGCCACCCAGTGGAAAAGAACCAGGGAGTGCTGGTTGACAGCAGGATGAACATGAGACAGCAGCATGCTCATTAGACCAAAAAGGCCAAGAGCATCCTGGATTGTATCAGAAACAGCATGGCCATCTGGACGAGGGAAGAGATCATGTCCTTATACTTGGCACTGGTGAGGCCACATCTCGAATGCTGGGTTCAGTTTTGGGCCTCTCACTACCAGGACACTAAGTCACTGGTGTGTGTCCAGAGGAGGGCAACAAAGCTGGCAATGGGTCTGCAAAATAGACTTATAAGGAGTGGCTGAAGGAACTGGATTGTTTAGCCATGAGAAGGCTGAAGGGAGAAGTTATCACTCTCCACAACTACCTGAAAGGACATTGTAGCAAGATGGGTGCTGATCTCTTCTCCCGAGTGACAAGTGATACAAGAAAAAGAAATGACCTCAAGTTGCTGAGGAAGTTTAGACCGGACATTAGAAAAAATTTCTATACCACTAGAGTGATGATGCATTGGAACAGACTAAGCAGGGAAGTGCTGCGGTCTCCTTCCCTGGAGGTATTAAAAAGCATATAGATGTGCCATTTCATGACACAGTTTAATAGTTATGATCATATTGGACTGACAATTGCACTTGATGATCTTAGAGGTCTTTTCCTAGCTTCATGATTCTAAGAATATTCTATGAATAGAAGTTTTTATTTATGAGGAGGGAAGAATTTGACTGGGGTTGTTTCGGTTTGTTCTGGTTTTTGACGTATCTGGCAGTTTAATGATATGGCTTTGGTGAAATTAATTGATGTTTGCCTCAAGGATGTGCATGTTATTGATAGTCTTGGACTCTGCAAAGGAAATTATTTCAGTAGAAAGGCGGGCTTTGTGGTTTTGTATGAAAGGAAACATCAGCCACAGTACTCACAACAGTCTTTTCAAAGCCAACAAGAGGAATGGTCACAGAAGCAGTATTCCCAGCAATTCTATTTCATCATGAATTTGTCTTTGGTTCATTTTTATCCCTCTGTTGTAAGAAGGCATCGCTGGAGGGACTGGCTTAATTTTTACTCTGCCACTGAGTGCTAGACGCAAAATAATACTACTAAGACCAGCAATACCCTACAACACTGACATGGGGGAAAAGCAAACCATTTACGCAAGCATAGTGAAGAAAGGCTTACCCAGCTGCACTCTGGCAGACCAAGATGCATCCTTATCCTGCACAAGAGGATTGTCTGCAGAGGACAAGTACGGTTGCTTGCCCTCTACAGAACCTGAATTGCTCATTTTTAGTCACAGACCTTTCCCCTGCATTTAGTCGGTTTCTTTGATTTCATTTGTTTTTCCTATCCACTTTAGGCCCTTGTCACCCTTTATTTTAATTTTCCCAATCTTCTCTATTGTGAGAGGAGAGGAACCAAAGCGGAATACTGTATTCAAACTACAGCTATGTCATGGACAAATACAGTGTAAACTGTATATTCTCTGTGCTGTATTGTTATCATAATACTTCCTAATATATCACTTATTTTATAACTCCGTGGGAGCACTGAGTTTTGTTTGCATAGTACTAGCTTTTATAATGATCATCTCAGTGCCTGTGATTTTGTACATAAAGATCTGTATGCAAAATCTGAATAGTAGGATTGAAGATGTGGTTCTGAGCTAAACATGTGATCTGCTTTTCATATTTCTACCTGTATTTCTGAAGCAGAAGATTCTGGAGGAAGAGATAAATCCATTCTACTGTTAATCAAGGAAGTGTACCTATACTGCAAAACATCTAACTTATCCCCTGTGTCAATTTTCACAAGTACATCTTTTGTACCGGGTGCCCACCAAACTGGCCATTTCCCTCCTCAACTTGACAGGGAGTGAAGGACAGGGAGGTTACTCACAAATACCATTGTGGGCAAAACACACTTCACTTGGGGAAATTAGTTTAATTACCAAACAAATCAGAGTACAATAATTAGAAAATAAAAATTAAACCTTAAAACACCTTCCCCCAACACTTCTTCCTGGGCTCAGCCTCACTCCCGATTTCTCTGACTCCTTAAACAGGATGGGGGAATGGAGAATGGATGTTGTGATCAGTTCATCACATTGTCTCTGCCAGTCCTTCTTCCTCACACTCTTCCCCTGCTCCAGTATGGGGTCCTTCCCACAGGAGACAGTCCTTCATGAACTTCTCCAAAGTGTGTTTTTCCCATGGGCTGCAATTCCCTACAAATTGTTCCAACATGTGTCTTTTCCATGTACTGCAGTCCTTCAGGAACAGACTACTCCAGCATGGTCTCTTTTATCCACAGATCACAGGTCCCACAAGGAATCTGCTCCAGCGCTGGCTTTCCATGGGATCCAAGTCTCCTTTGGACACATCCATCTGCTCCAGTGTGGGGTCCTGCATGGGCTACAGGTGGATAAATGCTCCACCATTAACGTCCATGAGCTGCAGAGACACAATCTGTTTCACCATGGTCTTCACCACAGGCTGCAGAGCAATCTCTTCTCTGATGCTTCGAGAACCTACACCCTTGCCCTTCCATCCCCGTTTTCATCGACCTTGATGTCTGCAGAGTTGTTTCTCTCACATTTCTCACTCATTTCCTCTGGCTGCAATTGCTATTTCTCAGTAACTTTCTCTTCATCTTAAATAAGTTATCAGAGAAGCACTACTGCTGTCACTGAATTGGTCAGCCTTGACTGGCAGCCTTGACTGGTCCACCTTGGACCCAGCTGGCATTGGCTTTATTTGGCATGGGGGAAGCTTCTAGCAGATTCTCACAGAAGCCAGCCCTTAGCCCCGCCACTTCCAAATCTTTGCCATGCAAACCCAATACAGTTGCTGAGTATGTTAGTGAATCACACTGAGTCAATGATTTCAAGGTGATAACAATGTCCAGATTCATCTGGGTGGTTCTGAGCATGACGTAACTCAGCTTTCTGCTCCACTGTTCCTGAAAATGTCCATCTCTGTAGTCTGTCTGAAAAACCTGTTGCTATAGCCACTAAAAAGCCTGTTGCTATAGCCAAAGAGAGTTTTGTGTTGATGAGTGGAACATAAAATATTCCTTGTAGATGACAAAATACATGTGACAGATGGCATGCATGTCTGGATGTTTTCAGTCTATTACCTGTAAACTTTCTAAACAAGATTCAAATATTTTTCTGCTGAGAAGCAGAAGACCTTTATGAAAAATTAATGAGGCCATGGAAATGGGTTTTTAAGTATATATCATTTGTTGTATGTAGGTAATTAGCAAGGGAAGAAATTCACATTTTTTCTTTCCTGAATGCTTCTGTATTTTTGTTGAAACTATTTTATGATAGCTAATCCTAATTCACATTGTAATTCATTCTTCAAAGACCTTTTTCTATTATTTAAATGTACATGCAAGTCAAACATAGATGCACACATGCATTCAGATGTACATACATATATATGAGAGGTTGGGTTTCAGGTTATCTTATCTAGTGACAGACAGCAGAGGGAGTAAGGTGAGGTGTGATGTCAGTGAGAATTTTAGTATCCGTAAAGCATTTGCATGCCACTTCACCTTGAGGGAGAAATTTCCTTTCACTATGATAAATTAATTGAGAAAACAATCCTGCTGCTATGGTAAAGAAATTGCTGGTTGTGAACATAAAGCCATAGGCATTAGAGAAATACTTTACTGCTGATTGGTAATATGGTTACATAGAGAATTGTGTAGAGTTATGTAATTATTCCTGTTCTTTTCTCATGTTTTGTCGTGTTTAATATCTTTTGGATCTATTCTTATAACTTCTGAGAGACCTACCTGCTTAGTACTCTACAAGGGTGATGTAGCTCCACTAATATGGATCCATTTGTTCAGTCACAGCTTGGACAACGTGCAACAAAATCTCTATCAATTTCATCATTATGAAGCATTTCCCTCTCATGGTTTGCTAGCTACCTTGGAGTCAAGAATAGCTGAAAAAAAAATTGTATGATTTCAAAAGGGTACACTGGACCAAAATTTCATTCTTGCACAATTGTATTCCTCTGGGGTGCAAAGAATGGCTTCTCAGCATCTCAGTGCTGAGTTTTTTATGGGTCATGCCTTCACAGCTCTCTGCCATTTGAAGAATACAGACAAGAAGAACACACCTGAGGTTTGTAAATTTTCAAATGAGATGAATATTTATTCTCTTAAGGTGACCTAAAGTTAGGACAGAATGGACACTTTCTCAGCAATAGTGTATGTATTGATATTATGCAAAGTGAACAGCTTACATCTGCTAAGAATATTTGGAGATTCTGAAGAAAAAATAACAAGAAACTCTCTCTCTGCCCCTACAAATGCCAAAATGTTCAGTGATAGAGATTGTCTTGGATCCCTAGGAAAGGCGTCATCTCCTGAGCCAGAACAGAATCCACGAGGACTGAAAAGATCTATCGAAGTGCTATGTGTTCAAGAAGAAAGGTAGGAGTAAAAAAATATTTTCAAGTCTGTGGCTGGGATTCAACACAGACACTTTTTTTCTGCCAGAAATACAATCTTGAGTGTTTTAATAACTGGGCTACTCTGTCACTTTTACTCCTGGATAAATGAATGTGCTGCCAACAAAGGTAGACCTAACCTCCTTAGTTTCCTTCTGGCTATTTGTGCTTGCATTTCCATTGCTGGGGAAAGGTGCCAAGGCAACTGACCTGGCTGAGGAATACTCTCTTTTCTGTTTAGGACAGTATTCAGCAGGAGTGTCTTCCTGATGTACTTGTTGTGACACCTGCCACATAAAGTATCAAGCTGCCTATAAGGCATGAAAATGAGATGAAGGAAGTTGGCATCATTTTTTTCTTTATGAATAGATAAAACACTTGGTGGGGCCTAGACTATCCCGACTACAACAAATTGATTCTTACTTTAATCACAGATACCTCTGTAAACAGATTGTGGTCCATTTCTTGAAAAAATTATATGATTTTTATCCTTCTACCAAATAATACCTGTAAAGTGAGAGATCACCATAGAACCTCAGTTTGCTTAGTCACTGCCCTTCACGTGAGAATATTCCTTAAGGCACTTAATTATCACTTCAAAGAAAAAGAAGCCACCTTAAAAATAAATTCAGGAGGACTGCAGACATGATAGAAAATACATAGAGTGTATTCAGTGCATTTAATTGTTCATGAAAAGTGAAACGTGGGTTCTGGACTTCAATAAGCCATAGCAGAGATTTCATTGTAACATGGGAGCAATTTCTCCAACTGTCTGAAACAGGAGAGAAAAATAAAACAGGTGTTTCCTTTGCAGAATTAAGACCAGAACATACACAAGCAGAGATCTAGATAATTTCTATCTCATTTTTATGACACATGTGTGAATTATTTGCATTGTACAATTGTCGTTAGAGGGCAGAGCAGATGGTAGATGTTTAAATTAAAAAAATAAAGAAAATATTTCTTTTCAAAAATGGTGATGCCAAGGTTTTACTACATCTGAAAGGTGTTTCTCCCTTCTCTCTGTAACTAAATAGTTACTCTGCTGACATCAAACGGGAGTGAAGTGAGACCTAAGGGCATGCCTACGCTTGAAACTGTGTAGTTTGTGTATGCATTCTTAACGATCCACAGCACACTGAGCGTACCTACCATTTGGTTTCTTTCCGATGGAAACATGTTTACAATGACAAATGCATTTTTGACAAAAAAACATAGCAACTCTGCCATATTTTGGAAGGTGCAGACAGCATTCTGGTCAGAAATCCCGTGTTTCATTGATCCAAAATTGTGCTGTTGTCACGCTGGGGTTTCTCATATTGCGTATTGCAAGGTGAAGGAAATCCAAATGATTGCAAGAAAAAGGTTGACCATTGGAAATGATATTGTCTGATCCGTGCAAGCCTTTTGCTTTTGTTAGCCTGTGTCATGTTGAAAATGTCAATGCACAGAAAAAAATCCCGCACTGGTAGTTAGTAGTCAGTTGCAGACGTGCAGATTATTGCAGACTAGACCATAATCCCTTCGCACTATCACATTATGTTAGAAAGTCAGAGGATTTAGAAAAATAAAAACTATGAAAGTCATAGATCGTTCTGCAAACATCAAGAGTTGCCCTAGAGTCATGAATACACCTTTTTCAAAGAGCTGTGCTGTAGTAAAAGTCATTAATTACAATAATTGAATAAAATGCAACAGCTTCTGGTATCTGTGAAATCATAATAATTCCATTTTAGCCATAATCTCCGAATAAGTATGGAACTAAGTTTCCAGAGTTGTAACAGTGGCCCTAGCACCATTTAGTGTCACAGCAGCAGTATAATGCAAGGTCATAAAAATAAGATATGCCCTTGAAAATGCGTATGAATCATATAGATTGACTTTTTATATTATGTATTAATGTGTATATCTGGAAGTATTTTAATACTAGGAATCTTTTCTGGCAGTTTTGATTTAGTAGTCATATTCAAGAAATTAAATTCACTTAGAGTTTGACCTCCAAAAGTGAGCAGGATTTCTTACCAAGATCCTAGTGGTCTAGTCACAAAACAGATTAAACATTAAGGAGAAAGCAAAACTGTTCTTAAAGGATATTCTTCATTTGGGTGGCATTGGGTTTTTTGTTTAGATTTTTTTTCTGAACTTTTTACCTCTTACTGTGATGACACTAAAGAAAATTACGTAAGTTCATAGAATGAGCAGGTTTTAAATGACATTTAAAAGAGTTGATGCATGGTTTCACCTCACTCTTCTGTTCACTCACTTTATCACAGAAGTATACTTTACAGATGAATGGCTCTGGAATATAGCTCTAGGTCATATTAAATAAGTCAGTAGAGGGGCATAGCTTATCATAATTTATCATAAAGTTTTGCCTCTAAAGGAAGATATACAGTTGTTGAACAAAAGGCACTTGGCTGTGAAATGGGCTATAAGGTAACAGAACTACTGTTTGCCAGATATGAAATTAAAAAGGATCATCTGCTACTTTCACTGCAGTAGCCAAAAACTACGCACCGTGTAAATCCAGAACCTGCAAAAATAAATTTCTGACACACATCCAGGACATATTTCAGTTTTGGGTGTGAAACTTGAATGTTGCAAGATGTGAGAGGTAGCTACCTCTACTATAAAAAATGAATCAGTTATCCTACTTCTCCGGTTTGGAAGTAAAGAAAAAAGATAAATGCACCTTGCAAACTTGGCAATTTTATATAAGTCTGTAGCACCTCTCTCCCTGCTTCAACATAAACACACAAATATAGACACTAGCTGACCTTTCCTGAGTGAAGAGTTTGTATGATCCCTTCAAGCTGGTGAAGTATCGGAGAAGGCAAACTACACAACAATAGCAATAACAAGCAGTCTGGCGACAGGTAGGTGTATATATATATGTATATATATATATGTACATTCACACCGTCTATTTGTTTTGTAAACATCCATCTCCTACCTGTACTGGCAGTGATTTGATATAATAAGAATATACTTCATAAGCAAAGTATTCTCTTCAGACAAAAACATTCCTGTGCATTTACACTAAAGCAACTTTGCTGGCACAGCTAGTTGAGACATTTATCAGATATTCACAAGATTTGTGAAGAGGTGAAATTAATTTTATCAGTATAGTGATGCTTGATATTGACACCACAATGGTGGCAGGATACTGATAGCAGGATACTGGACAGTTGATCCATCCATTTAACCATGTGTGAAGACACCCATCACCTCCTTATTCAAATGTCTAAAACTATGTTCTTATGCCACCAGATACAATCACGTGTATGTCTCATTACTCACAGAAAGTAAGGAGGCAGTTTTACATCCATGACTGGACTTCTTTTAGCTGCTAAATAGGCACTTTGAACAGACACACAATTGAGGTTGGAACTTTCTGCCTGGTTGTCAGACAACTACAAAAAGTCTGAGACTATAATTGTTAGATTGTGAAAGGGGAAAAAGGAAGAATCTCTTCACTGGCTGTATCATATAGCTTTCCTGCCTGACTACAACCGAATCTGGCTATTTGCTGGTAAAGACAAAGATATCTGCATATAAGACTATCCATTCCTTAAGCAAGTAAGTGATTGCCTTTATATTAATCATCCCATTATAGAGCCACTGACTCACAATCAGAAGCTGTCCTTTTATCTTCATTCTGTAAGCTGTTGACTCTTGTGGTTATAACACATATAACCACAGAATACTTCATGTTGGAAGGGACCTTGAAAGATCGTCTACTTCTGGCTGACCATCCAAATAGTTCACCCCCAAGGGTCACATCTAATTTTCCACTAAGAAACGCAAAAGAAGTAGGTTGCTTTGGTCTTTGTCCAGTCACATCTGGAGCATCTCCAGGGATGGAGAACACATAAGCTTGTATTGTATTGTATTGTTAATTATCTTTATAGTAGCTTGTATGGTGCTGTGTTTTGGACCCGTGATGAAAGCAGTGTTGATAATACAGGGATGTTTTAGTTGTTACTGAGTAGTTCTTACACAGAGTCGAGGCCTTATCTACTCACATTCCCCACCAGCAAGTAGGCTGGGGATGTACAAGAAGTTGGGAGGGGACACAGCAGGGACAACTGGCCCAAACTAACTGAAGGCATATTCCATGCCATATCTTTCACCGGGATCAGAGCAATCTTTGTTACCAATACAGGCTGGGGGATGAATGGATTGAGAGCAGCCCTAACAAGAAGAACTTGGGGATGAAAAGCTGGACACGAGCTGGTAATGTGCACTTACAGACCGAAAGACTAACCATATCCTAGGCTGCATCCAAAGTTGCATGGCCAGCATGTTGAAGGAGATGATTCTGTCCCTCTGCTCTGCTCTGGTGAGACCTCACCTGCAATACTGCATCCATCTCTAAGAACGCTCAGCCCAAGAAAACACAGACCTGTTAAAGCAGGTCCATAGGTAGGACACAGAAATTATCAGAGGGCAAGAACACCTCTCCTATGATGAAGGGCTAAGAGAGTTGGGATTGTTCAGCCTAGAAAAGAGAAGGCTCTGGGGAGACTTTATTGTGGTCTTTCAGCACTTAAAAGGAGTCTGTAGGAAAGTAGGGGATAAACTTTCTGGAAGAGGCTGTTGTTACAGGACAAGTGGTAATGATTTTAAACTAAAAGGGAGTAGATTTAGACTAGCTACAAGGAAGAAACTATTTATGATGAGATTGGTAAAACATGGGAACAAGTTTCCCAGAGAGGTGGTAGAAGCCCAGTTCCTGGAAACATTCAACATCAAGTTGGACAGGAGTCTGAGTGACCTGACCTGGCTGAAGATGTCCCTGCTTATTGCAGAAGGGAGTGAACTAGATGTTCTTTAAAGTCCCTTCCAAACCTAGCTGTTCTATGGTCCTGTGATAAGTCATCACACTCAGCAGTAAAGGCTGGGGAAAGGAGGAGGAAGGGGGACATGTAGAGTTGAGGCATTTGTCTTCCCAAGAAACCATTATGTTTGATGGGTTCTTTTATTTTTTTTTCTTCTCCTTATAAGCAGTCAGGATTTCTCTGCTGTAATTTCTGACAGTTGCTTCATGCCTTTCGCTGAGTATCTCTGTCTTCTCAAAAAAGTTCCCCTGCTTAGCCGATTTAGTTTTACTGCAGTTAGATTTCCACTTCACCTCTTCTTCTCCAGGGTGAACGATTTTGGTTCCTCCATGCTACCCAATGCATCTTGGCTGTCAATGATCTCCACTCCCTTGTGGTCATTGGCAGCACGTGTATGCCTCTGTCAGTTTATTCAGACATGGAAAGTACTTCATGAAAAGAGCAAGTACTTTAGGGGATCTGAGGGTGCTATAAACTTAAACTTCTTGAACTAGAGGTCAAAGTGATCTGTAATTAACTTCTTCACAGAAGAATCCAAACTTTGGTTCTATTCTTGACTCTCTACACTTTCTACTTATTGTGTTGCAATTTTGCTGTGTATTTTAAAGACATATAAATAGCATGTTAATAAACATTTGTAATTGTGTAAAATCTCCATTGTTGTGTTCTGTGAAAACACTGTCAGAAGACACTTAAAACCAGCAAGCTGTTGTGAGTGGTCTCCAGCATGAACTGGCAGTGAGTTACTGAGACTTGTTTTCCTTCTTTTTAATATGCAGGTAAACAGCTATGATTTCAATATTAAGCACACTCTTACAGAACCATCAGCAACAAATATTTTTTCTCTTATTCAATAAGTTTCATTATGCCAAATGTTTCTACTTTTTGTGTGTTTTTTTCTCTCTTTGAGAAGGAAAAGAAATTTTCCACTCTAACTCCACTAAAACTTCTGCTGGTTAAAAAAATTTACTTTAAAATTGTCTGTAAAAATTGTGTAAGAAATAAATGGACACACTGATATATAGGTCAAGTATGGAAAATAGACTGACAGTAATTCAGAATTCAGCTTTTAAATCCATTTCATTTAATCATCCTCTTAATGAGGCATGAACAGAAAATACACAATTCAAATCAAGCTGAAGTTACAGGGCTGGAAGTACAAAGAGAATCAAGACTAGTGGGAGCAGTTAGAAAGGAGAATAAATTGAAGTTTTGAAAGAAAAATTCAAAAGTTTAAATAAATAATGGAAGTAATATTTTCTAGTATTCTAATGCTGCAACTTGCTGAGTGGGCAAACGGATGGTATGTTTGGTTTTGCTTTTGTCCACGTGGAATTGAGTTTGATTAAGGAACATTTATTCTTAGACAGACTTGAAGAGAGGCATGAGCAAAATCTACATGTCCCATGATTGCACCACTGTTCCGTCCTGTTGGTGACAGCAAGGATGCAAGGAATGACCAGGCAGGTGCTTCCACATCCTGCATTACTTAGGTTCAAAGCACAGTTGCAGTGAAAGGACTGTTCCTGAAACTGTAGCCAATTGCAACTCAGTCCAATTACTTGCCACTGTTGTTTATTTTCATACTAATTTAGACATAATCTGCTCTAGCGTAATACTGAATGCAATGGTTCAAATTTCTTGTAAAAGCTGCAAGTTTTGTCGGGTGATTTACTGAAAGACCTATTATATATAGAGCAAAGATATGAACACTTGTATTTGGAAGTTGAGAAATTCTGATACAGTAGATGTTTTGCTTGTCTCAAATTAGATTCTTTTGGTTCTTCTGCATATTTGATTACTAACTATTTTCTACAGTTCTGTTTGGCTCAGTTTAAAATTGCTTGGGAGATCATAAATGAAGACATTAATTGCAAATGAGATATGGTATGCAATATATGTTACTCTAAGGCATTCTATTGTTTCAGCAAAGTATTTCTGTATTTAGGAAGAATTAGTATTTAAAATCTGATCTTACTCTTAGTGATGAGTATTTTGCACCTACAATAAGAATAAAAATATTTCCTATTGCTTGAGCTGATGTAAAATTTCCTCCTTAAGCAGGTATCTAATTTTTAATTCTTCCTCCCTAGGCAGCAGTTCATGAAAGTGCTGTTACCTGTGGTTGGAAAGATATAAGAGAAGAAAGGAAACAGCATGTTACAATATAACAAGAAAGAACATCCTAAAGAGTAAGCTAGACAAGCATTGCTCACTGCAAGGTGAAAATAATGAATTCAGGGTGCAGCTTAGAATTTAGCAATATGAAGAAATGGAAAGAAAAATTAACTGCAAGACAAAGTGAAAACTGATTGTGCTGCAATACACTGAGCAGAAGAGTTTGCCTAGAGAATTTACACTTGCCAATATTGCAGAAAATTAAACACATGACCAAGGGTTTACCAGTTTGAATTTTATCAATGTCAAAAATTGTTGAAGCTCAGCAAAAGCGGGGAAAGAATTTTCTGCAGTCCCAATGCTGTTCTTGCTATGAAGATTAGTAATTGAATGAAAATGGAGAAAAAAAGTCATATATTAATCGCACCTCTGAAAATAAAAATGGGGATGCATATTATAGATTTACTAGGGATGAATCAATAGAACAGGCACAGTACAGATCAACTCATGCTAGCTATAACAGACTAATATATTGATTATCAAATCAAGGTTTAGTATTGGTATTTCACACAGAATCTGCATAATGCATTTGCTTTACAAAGGCACTTTTCAGATTTAAAATTTACAGAATATAAGAAAAAGATTTTAAGTCAACTATAACTGACGCTTTAGTGCAATTAATTCCTGTTCCTTACCCCCACAACTCAAAATGTCTGCAATTACAAACTGTGATGTCACTCAAGTTTGTACTGGAAAATACATGTGTGCAGTCAAGCAAATACGGTGTCTTCAGTATTTTCATCTTTCTGAGAACAATGAGAAGGGAACCAGAGGTTATAGCAGGTCTAGACTTTTCTCTGTTCCTTTATTACTTTTCTTCTTTGTTACTTTTCTTCTTTTTTACTTGTATTTTTTTTTCAATTTTATTTTTAGAATTCCTCTTAATTTTTAAAATTGAAGGGTTTTTTTTCCATTTTGCATATGCAAAGACAATAATTCTTAAAGACACATATAAAGCAAGCTGACACATATCTTTGAGGATATATTTCTTGTTCATTCAGAATCTAATAGATGGGGTTTTCTTCTTTAAAAATCCCGGGGTTTTCCTAGTTTAACCTTGGAGTTAAAACTGACTCATAAATACCTTGAAATGTAACTGTTCTATAAACTGTCAGTAAAGATATCAATAGTTTTCTTTTCTTGGGGTTCTTGAAGAAATAAAACAGTGATGTGAATCACTATCTTTGCCCATGATACTTCTCCAGCACTGAGGAATCTCTGTGCCACAGCAAAAAGACAGTGCTTCCTTCTCCTGTGTACACAAAACAGACACATTAAAATGACCTGTGAAAGGAAATAAAGAGAATATGCAACTAAGGAAATCTCAAGGGAAAGAAACTATGCAAACACCTCTAGACTGCTTCTAGATGCAAATCATGTGAATCTAGTTTCTTACACATTTATAGTGTGAGGGATTTCAGCTCAGTTTAATGCAAGTATTCCGATGATGTTTCCTATCAAGGTAGCTAGGAGAAAAACTTTCAAAAGTACAGATGTGAGTTATGGGCATATTTTTTCATGCCTTTCACTGAGGTACTGAACACCTTTAGCAGTTCTACAAATCTTTGTTGCAAAGGTAACAACATTTCATAGCTCAGTTCATACAGTTTAATTAACTTTCAGAGATGATGCTGGAGAAAATGCAGTTTAACCCTTGGAGTTCAGAATGGATTTCAGTATTGGCATTCAAGGAAGAAATACATAGTATTCTTAACTGTATCTAAACATTCATATATCAGAAACAGAGTAGGATGGAAATCCACAACAGCATACTTACAGACTAACTTCTCAGAAAAAACTGTGTTCACCACTATATGAACACCAAAAGTTAGCAGAAATCAATATCAATACCAAGTTTTCTTCACAAGTGACATCCAGCCAGTGAGCTCCTGCCTTAATAGAGTAGGAATAGGAGTGCCAACACAATTACACATGATCTTTTGACTGTTAATAGTTCCAAGCCTTTTATCTCATTAAAAACTGATGGTATATGCCAGAAGAAGAGATATTGCTGCTGCTATTATTCAAGTCTAGAAACTGAGGAGGGAGAAGTTTATTATATTATTTTATTATGCACGTATGTTAATGAAAACACTCAATGTCTTAATTTTTTTATTCTCTCTTCATTGAATTTGCATTTTCATTGATACTTAAAAAACATTTATTTCAGTTGTGTCCTCTGTTTTGCAAGTTTAGATGTTCTGTCTGCATTTCATTGAGTTGTTCTATATGAAAGTATTGATTTAATCAACTATATGAAATTGACTTCAATTTCTCATTAATGCTGCAATAGGAGTGGTGCAACATTGTAGTGAAATGCTTTTTCAGAAAAGGTGTATTCTGAGCACGAGTTTATCTGATCAAGACAAATATTTTATTTGGCTTCATTACTTCATTCAGCTGTGGTTTTCCTTAATAATACCAAAGAGTACATTCCAAGTTCTTGTCTGTCTTCTATGGACATAAAACTTTTTCAATGCAAATTGAGAAACTCTTTGTACAACTAAAACAGTAATGAACTTAGTGTAAAATATTCTTGAAGGGATGACCTTACAAAGTTACCTTGCAAATATTTCTTTTGGAAACTTATTTTATGTTAAAAATTTTCCTTTGTTTGTTTCCTTTATTCATTTGATACATCACCTAGGGAGGATCTAGAATGGAAGGGATATGTGTGTGTACACATTTATATATATAGACATAAATGAAGAGTGAGGTGGTTTATTTCATTATCTTGACCAATAGGTGTTTATTGCTAAACATTGTAGATTGTCTCTCAGAAACAGATTTATTTTTTATTGGACAAAAAATATTGTACAAAAATATATTATTTTGTGTATCAGCAGCTTGCTCAAATTCTCCTCTGTTAAGGAAAGGGTTAGAAAGTATAAACCTGGTTCTGTGAGCTTGCCTAAGGTTATGGTACTTAAGTCATGAATGTGAAATTCAATAGTTACTCTGGCCTAACACAATAACAGAGCTGTGCCGTCTACATGATGAGAGCACACACACAGCTAATTCTTGGGTAATTTGGGAGTGCCTGGGAAAACATCTGCAAGGATGGGACAATGGACTGGCTGGGGAGAATGGACCAGCTTGGAACAAGGTGCTGAGTGCCCAGCTACCTTCACAATTAAAAGTCTGACGGATTGCTGCAGTTGCATTCCAGGTGGGAACTTTGGACTATTCCAGACAGTGCCCTACATGGTTCCTGCTGTACATAGTCCTCCCCCTTTTATGCATAAATCCACTGGTTAACACGTGGGTAGATTGACCTAGTGACTCCCAAGCAGCTCCTTCTGCAGAAGTGGTCAACAATTCATTGATCAGATGTTCAAATCTAAATAGTAGAATCTTTCTGCAGGTACAGAAATAACTTTATGGGACTTTATGGGACAGGCTCCTGTGTTCAGGATATGTAAAAAATGTTTTGCAGGTAAAACAACAAGAGGGAAGTATCATGCACGTGCTTGAGTATACATACAAATGTAGATAGATATATAGATATACAGATATAGATTTGTATACATCAGGGTAATAGTAACTAAGGAAAATAACAGTTTGAGGAGGTTCTCCTGAATCAGCTGAATATGTCATTGAGAGCACTTTTGCAATAGAGACTGCCATCATTATTTGGAAAACAACCAACCATCCTTTCTGCATCATTTAATTCCCCACACAAGCACTATCCCATGCCAAAACCACTGCCATTAATGGTTTTTTTAAGAAACAGTATCCATGGTTGACTTGCCAAGACAGCTCATGAGCATGGTCGTCTTAGGTTTTTCTATCAGCACAAAAGTATTCATTAAATGCCTGTGATAAAGGCTGTCCTTTCTTCTGGCAACTCTGAGCTGTATTTTTTTTTTCCTTTTTGGACAGCTGAGAATGAAAATCCATTTGTCTTATTAGACAGCTGGTCTAAAATTCTTAAGAGCACATTAATAGTCACACCAAAGATCTGTTATCCTAGAGAAAAAGCCTAATGGATCCGTCTCTTCTAACTCTTTCTACTCTGTCTGGTTTATGGAAGCTTACTCTTATTTTCATTTGAACTAGACTGAAAATAAACTCCTTGTGGCAGGGACTCATTAGGGAAAGGTAGAGGTTTTGTTCATTTGGTTGGGGTTTTTTAATTTGTTAGTGCCAACTTTCTACTATGTTATATATTAGAGAACCAGTTAACAGTAAGTGAAAAGGGAAAGACAACTATAACTGAATGTAAATTATTGCTGCACAACAAATATTCAATTTAGTTAACTATTAACCATCACCTTCTCAACTCTACGGTTGTGTTTGTTGTATTTTTATAGAGCACAAGTTGGAACGAGGGTGATGAACAACCTTCCAAAGTCTTATACAGACCCACCACTCAATGTGTTGAATGCTGTTTCAAGATAACCTGCCATGCAGAAGGTAAGGGAAAAAACTGATTCAGAGACACTACAGAATAAAGAAATATAGAAGAGCTGTAGGTAGTCCAGGGTTCACTCATGTAGCCTGGTTTACCTTGACAGGATTCATACTCTTTTACATCTTTTTATTCTTCTGGAATAACTTTTTATTGTGAGGAAAAATAAGTAGATTCACTACATGCAACACCATAAAAATACTTAATTGCAATTTGAATGAGCCTGTGCACATGATGGCTTTTTATAAAATTACTAGGTATTGACCTGTTGGTTGGACAAGGGAGATAAGCCCTTACATGTTATTGCAAATTAACCAGCCTAACATAGTGTCAATGCCTTATCAGTGTAAATACTTCCGCAAGACAGCCGAAACAGTGAGTTGGTGGAGCTGATTCTGAATGCAAAAAAAGCTCACATCATGAAAACTTCATCTGGAAAAAAGAAACAGCTGTTGAGCCACATTGATCTAACCCCTGAGAGACCCTCAAGGTGGCTAAGTGGTCTCTGTCATACTCCTTAAAACCAGCTGAGACGCTCCTGTTAGTCTGCACAGTTTTGACCTGTAAGATTTTTCCGTACACAATACTCCATATCTCCCAACATTCCAGAGACCATCCTTGGCAGAAAATACGTGGGAGAGGTCAAGCAAAATAAGGACCAATGTTCTTCTCCGATTCTTCAGGCACAACTCCTTGGGTGGAAATGGTGAACAGGCCGGTAAATTTGAGAGAAACAAGTAGGGTTGTACATCAGAAAGAATGTAGGGTGCTGAGAAAGAGATGTCATGCTTATAACCACAATTATCCTGCTTACTGTTGTACTGAAAATGGTAAATTGCAAGAAGTATCTACTCTAAATGAAAATTAAATACTGGTATAATTCAATGGTCATTTTCCTCCCTCTAACCATAAAACCCAACATTTCTAGGCTATCAGTGGAGAGACCCATTAAACTAATTAATAATATTACTTTGAGTGTTACAATATAATTTCTGTAGTTGTTAAACACTTGTCATTGTAGATTGGATTCACTACAAGCATTTGCCTTTGGTAGCACAAAAAAAAGCCCCATCTGCATGGCTTGTAAGAACCTTATTTAGCTAACAATTGTGTATTCAAAATCTCCCAGTTTCAGACTCAAGATCTTCACACAATCTGGGTGAGGAAGGAAGGAGCTGCTGATAAGAGCTCCTGAACTTGATATTATTTCAATGAAAAAATTGAAAATTACAGTGTCTAAATATCACTATATAACTTATTCCAGGTAATAGATTTTTTTTCTATAAAAATATAAAGATTGACATATAAATTCAGTATGTGTATCTGATGTTAAATTATCAGGTAAGCAAAGAATTTCAACCAGTCAATTAACCCCAACACCAAGAAATGTAGCCGAACAAAAGGCTTACCAGTAACCTTTCCTTGTAATGAAATGGCTTTTTTAGTGGCAGGCAGAAAAGCCTAATTTTGGAAAATAAATTTCTTCAGGGATGTGTAATATTCATAGATTTTATAGAGGTCTATGCTCCTTCTGCAGCTTGAGAAATTTCCAGCACTTTGCCTTGCCTTGCCTCCCCTTTCTTCCCTTTCCTCCCTTTCCTGCCTTTCCCTTCACTTCCCTTCCTCACCTGCCCTTCTCTCAAAAGGAACAACATTATGAATATACTTCTCTTAAAAAATAAGAAAAAAAATCTTTTGTTTGACCTTCTCCTCTTATTTTTATGTCTTTCTCCATTTTTTTCAAAAAATTGGTTCTATGATTCTGAAAGTTCAAAAAAATGGGTGTTGAGCAAGATGAGTGCTTTGCCTAAGTTATTTTATTCTCTTATCTTGGATTTTTTTGATACAAATCCCAGCAATTAAGATTCAAGGACAGGCATGCTATGGATTTTCTTGAGTCAGACTGCTGTAAGGACAGATTCTTACAACTTCCTATCTGCAGCTGCAGTCTCTGACCTGATATTTTACATTCTTCCTGTCATGCTCATTCCTAGAATTACATTCATCTACCATAGACACAAACATGTTTCTTGACTGCTTTGTTTCTGAAAAGCCAAATTTTGAAATGTGCACTTCATTCACCAATGTTCTGCTGAAATATTATTTATCTTAAAATGTAGCCTGGAAAAAATTATCACTTTGCTCAGTCTCTCTGACCAATACATTGATTACAGGTAACTGTTTAAAATAAATGCAAGGAACAGTAACTTAGCAGTCAAATACGTATTCTAAGGACAGATGTAACTGGTTTTACCTTCAAATTAGAATGGCCAAATTATGAATAAGTAGAGCTTCTGTATTCCCTTAGCTACATATACATACATCTGCACACAAGACGCATTCTGAAAAGATGTGCTATGCATTTGGATTTCTTTGTTTGTCTCTTTCTCTCCATATGCTTTAATGAGCAAATGGTACCAGCCTGACTGTGTGGAAGAATTCACAGACTGACTGTTGTTTCAGGCTCAGAGAGAAAAAGAGGAAGCACAAACATATACCTGTTATCGTTTTATATTTGTTTCAATAATCAATGCAAACCAGAGGACTAACAGTATTCTGTTGTCCACTAATGACATTTTCATTAAACTAGATTTCTTGTTCTATTTTTGCCAAACCCTTGCCCTCTGTTGCATGTTTTAACATTTTAAAGCAGCTTAACATGCCTTACCAACACAATTCTATTCCAGTTTGACAATGTTTGTGTTCCCAGAATCAGAAGAGCAAGAAGGTAATATTTGAGGTCCATTCAAACTCAAACCATTCTATGATTCTATGATCTCCAAAGATTTTAAGAATATTCAGAAGATTCACAGTGAAATACAAGGCAATGTGTGTTTCAAATGGTGGGAAAACTTTAGTGAAAACTTAAAACATTCTTCACTAAACAAAACAAGATCTCAGCAAATTATTAAGTAAAAAAGTTTTATATTTGCTTTGTATATGCTAACTTGCATTAAAAACACATTAACATACAAAAATTTTGGTGCACAGAGAAAAGCAATGTATGTTCTCAACTGGAATATTTAATATTTTGACTGTATGATATCTTTAAGGCTATAAAAACACAAAAATATGAACAAAATAGAGTCTGCATTTTATCTTAAGTAAACAGACTTCAAGAGACTTCAGTCCAATGACTGACCAAAGTCTTGAATATACTACCGAGTCTGAAAAATGAATCCCTGTTTCCTTCTTTCTGCAAAGCATAATGACAAACCCCACAGAGAACAGTCTTGTAAAGGTCTTCAGGAGCATGACTCTCACTAGTTTGGTTACCATGTGATCTTCTCTTTTCCCTCCTTTTCCCACGAAACCATTCAGAAGCAAACCAAGACCATATTATAGAAAAGTACTATCTTATGATAAGAAATCCTGAGCACCCAGATATTAAAAGCTAGGCTTTTAAATGAGACTGTAAACCAGTAGATGCACATAAAAACTTTCAAAATTGCTAGTCACATTTTCAAATGGAAGGCAAAATTTATAATTTGTCAGTGATGAAGTGTGCAAATCAAACCTGGTATGAGCTTTTGCCTGCAACATGTGACATCAGGTGGCTGACAAATGAAACACCTGTAGGATTATTCCAGGAGCACTCTTAATTGTAAAAATACTGATGAAGATCATTGAAGGAATTCATAACTTATTATTCAAAATCTGACAGACAATAAAGGTATAGTTTATTGCCTTCAGCATAGACAATCCAAATTTATAAACATTAAAGCCAAAAACCCAACTGCCATGGCATGGAGGCAATTCCCTCTGAACTCTTAATTTCATGTGTACTTACTGCAAACAATGAGCCAAACATTAATTTGAAACCATGCATTTAACTTGAAAAATAAGTCATTAATTTCACAGAAACTTTAGTGAAACACTTGTGTAGTTAGTCATATTTTTGGTATAGGATCAGTATAGTGCACCTTTGAGTCTTAAAATCTATACACTCCTCTTGATTTCTTTCTTTTATTGTTTGTCAAATTATTGAAGAACGTGAAATCAAGTCCCTTTTAAAAGACCCAGTGCTATTTCATCACATGTTGTCACTATCCATCAGGTTTACAGCAAAACAGAACACAATTTTTAGAAGCCCTTGACCTTGAAAGTCTCTGGAATACAGATCATGATTGCCTCAGTTTACTCTCTGGCAGTTTGCAATACTAGTGTCACTTGTGTCTCTATAAACCAGTCTGTGTGTGCTTTAGATGGGCTGCCCCCATGACAGCTTTTATGTTAGTATTCATCTTCCTTGTGCTCCCACCTGACGTCAGGCAGTTCCTTATGTCCACTGTAGCTCCAGTCTCCTATTATTAGGCATTTAGACAAGTTAGATGTTTACTCATTTTTTTAATGTCTGAGACCCCATCAAAAGCAGTTATTGTTTTCTCTGAAGCCATGATTCACTCCATTCTCAATCTCTAATAATGCAATTCACATATTTACTCTGTTTTCATCTTTGATAATTGCATACAGAGACCAAATACAATGTTAAAAAAATTAAACTAGTACACTACATTATTTTTATAGTGGAAAATGTAATGTAGCCTCAAAAGCAGCTATCCAGAGATGAAAGCAAAGTTAGCATGTCTCAGCTGCAAAAGCCAAGTACCTCTTGTAGCTCACTCCTGTGTAAATCTGGTGCTGAAAGAATCACGAAACACACATTACCAGCTTATCCTGGTGAAAGGGGAAGGGTTTTGTTTTCACAGGGTATTGGTGACTGTGAATGATTGAATTCTCAACCGAGCAACTCATGGTAAAATGAGTTCCTATGCAATTTTCTATATTACCTTTTCCTATGCATCACCTACTCAAACCTTGTGAAATATAAATTGAAACTACTATCTTCTTTTATTTTATCTCTGTCCTGGATCATCCAAACCAAGTGTACAACTGTGGAGATGGGAAGGCTGCTGTCAGATATTGGTTTCAGCACCAGAATTACCAACTTTCTCCTTTCCTAAGCAACAATCTTTGTTACTCAGATTATATGAAAAAAGATTATATTATCTGTGATGAAAAAAAACACTTTCACGATAGAAAATAATTAAAAAGCAGAAGATTATTTTTGTGTCAAAAATAATCTTTAAATCCAGATTAAAAATTACTTTAAATTTATCATTTCTGGTGTTGTTACTATAATTAATATTATTGTTATTTAACAATGTAAGTGCCTAGTTTAAATTAAGTGAAGTGAGACAGAGAAACAGTAATCCTCTATATATTGTAGATATAGAATAGTAACTACCCATTACCTTATGTATTATTATACTATATGTAATTACAGTAATTATATATTTGTATAGTGCATATACATTACATAAATCTTGCAATAACTACCGACTGGGTTGAGTAGTTTTTTTCCCAATGAAGAAATGAGGTAAACGTCGATTATAGAAATAAGCAAGAGATTTTAAATTAATGATATGGTCCCATGTCACAGTTAACAAACAGGAACTCTGCAATGCACAGCTCGTCTTTATCTGTCCCCAGCACCCATAAATGCCTCCCCTCCTTTGTCTGCAGTGTCTTTATTGTTTCAAGGCACACAGTTTGTGGCCAGATCAGCTATTTCACCTCTCTACCTTCTTCTCTTCCTTTCTTTTCTTATGTGGCTGAAAGCAGTCTATCTGTCCCATCATTATGTGCTCACCCTAACCTGATCAAAGTGTGCACAGAAAGGCTCCCAGGACACCACTAATTTGATTTTTCTACTTCCGGAACTGAGTTATGAAGTACAAGTATGAACAGCAAACTGAATTTGACTGTTAACAGTGAGGAAAAAATTAGGAATTCCACAACATCTTAAATTCTAATTATCTGTGTCAGATTTCATCTACCTGGGTCTGCTTGTCCTATTGCACCCTTAGCAAGTTTGCGGACGACACTAAGCTGGATGGAAGTGTCGATCTGCTGGAGGGTAGGGAGGCTCTGCAAAGGGATCTGAACAGGCTGGACCGCTGGGCTGAGACCAATGGCATGAGGTGTAACAAGGCCAAATGCCGGGTCCTGCACTTGGGGCACAACAACCCTATGCAGTGCTACAGACTAGGAGAAGTCTGGCTAGAAAGCTGCCTGGAGGAGAGGGACCTGGGTGTGTTGGTTGACAGCCAACTGAATATGAGCCAGCAGTGTGCCCAGGTGGCCAAGAAGACCAATGGCATCTTGGCTTGGATCAGAAACGGCGTGACCAGCAGGTCCAGGGAGGTTATTCTCCCTCTGTACTCAGCACTGGTGAGACCGCACCTCGAATCCTGTGTTCAGTTCTGGGCCCCTCACCATAAGAAGGATGTTGAGGCTCTGGAATGAGTCCAGAGAAGAGCAGCAAAGCTGGTGAAGGGGCTGGAGAACAGGCCTTATGAGGAGCGGCTGAGAGAGCTGGGGTTGTTTAGCCTGGAGAAGAGGAGGCTGAGGGGAGACCTCATTGCTCTCTACAACTACCTGAAAGGAGGTTGTAGAGAGGAGGGTGCTGGCCTCTTCTCCCAAGTGACAGGGGACAGGACAAGAGGGAATGGCCTCAAGCTCCACCAGGGGAGGTTTAGGCTGGACATTAGGAAAAAATTCTTTACAGAAAGGGTCATTGGGCACTGGAACAGGCTGCCCAGGGAGGTGGTTGAGTCACCTTCCCTGGAGGTGTTTAAGGCACGGGTGGATGAGGTGCTAAGGGATATGGTTTAGTGTTTGATAGGAATGGTTGGACTCGATGATCCGGTGGGTCTCTTCCAACCTGGTTATTCTGTGATTCTGTGATTCTGTGATTCAATTGTCTTTAAACTTATAAATACAGAAGGCAAAATACCCTCTGTATTCAGTATTTCTTGTTTTCATGTCAGATTTTATAATTTTTTGCTGAAAATCCATTAGAATTCTTTACTATATTTGAAAGAGACGCAAGTATTTGAAATTAGAGAATCATAATCTGTCTGACAGTACTGTCTTTTTGTTGCTACAAGTATGCTTACTCTGTCTCTCAGATAACATTTCTACACAAGTGGCTAGAGTAGACTATCTAACAGGACTGTCTGGTCTTGAAAACTTAGAAACAAAGAGATACGGCTTAGGACTTTCTGCCTCAAAATACCTGGCAGCCTTTAGTGCCATACCTGTAAATTTAAGAACTTAAGAAAACAAGAAGCTGTCTGTGTGAATAAAAAGACTTGAAAATATAATCTTCCCTGAACATTTTTGTAAATCTTCCCCAAGGCAATGGAAAGTGCTATATCCCAAAACCGCTGCACTGCAAACGACAGGAGTTGCATTATCATGATTATTTGAACATGACCAGGATCTGTATCCATACCTTTGATGTCCTTCATAATTCTCCATAATTCAAATTACCTGTAAAATGTAGCATGGCTAGGCTGTTAATATTTTAACAGGGAAGCAGCAAAGCAAATAGATAGGGAATCAGGATTTCAAGAGTAAATCCATGAAGGATCAAACACGTCTTGGTTTAGCACACAATGTGTGGCAAAGTCTTGTTGCCACCTAAAACCTGCAGTTTTCACAGTGGGAAACTTTACTGTCTATCCATTAGAACTAGAATTGCTTCGTTCACTCAGTTTTCCATCATGTGCTGGTGCTATTTTTAATGTCAAGATAAGGGCCTAGAGGAACATGTAACAGATACTGGAAATGTTTAGGGCTACATTACCACTGAGGTGCACCAACTTACTCTTGAAGGTGAGTCCTAAGTATAAGGAATATCAATTTTGTGACTAACTCTTGTAAAATCAGGGAAATGTTCTTGTGTTTTTAAGAAAATAAAATGAAAAGAAATAAAGAAAAATAGGGAAGATAGATACATACAGAAGATAGATACATACAGAAGCACTGTCAAACAGAAAACTTTTGGACAAACAGGCTTTTCATGATGTGTCTAATGAATATCCAAGACTTTGAAAGTCAGTGGCTTGCAGTATGCAAAGCCACTGATAATCAATTTATTGGCTAGTTTCTTAGCTTGCAAAAATGCAATTCCAGTGAAAAGCCACAGATGGCCTATTAGTCAGTCTGCAAAAATCCATCAAGAGCTAATAAAAGGTGACCATTTTACGGTTATTGATGAACTCCAATATGTAATTTACAGAGATGCAAAGTAGGTGTTCAAGTCAAGGCAAAAGGAGTGAGAGATGAAGTTAAACCATGGCATCTGGCAAAGGTTGTACTCCAGTTCCCTTTTACTATCACTTCATTATTATTCACTTATTCTCTCATGATCCCTATTCATATATATATTATCTTGGTTTCATATTTTGTAATACATAAATGGGAAAGGAATTAACTTAGTCTGAAAAAAAGGAAATGCAGTTTGGAAATTAAGTACTTCTAAAGCCATGCATTCAATTCTGTCTTTTCTTGTAATACCCAACTGTTGTTTCTATTAGACAGTGTTAAATGCAGGCTATGTTTTAAGAAACATGTCAAAATAATAAATTTAATGGGTAATGCAGGTTATCTGTTAAAATCTTCATCTGTTTATTTTCACCTAAAACCACAGAATTTCTCTTCTAAACCTTCTGCCTCTTAGTGTCTCGGCTCCACTCAGTATGTGCACTATCCATATAAATTACCTATAAATTATAGTTCTATAGGAGCTTCCTAATGTAAGAACAATAACTATACTATTTTTTGAAATAAAATTCCCACTGCTGCCATTCCTATGAAATTATTTTTGGAGTGTATTATAATATGATTGTAAGACTATATATTGTATTGAACCCAGAAAAAAAAAATGTGCAATGTATGCAATGAACAGATAGCAGTAAGGATTTTGGAATATTTTACTCATAAAAGGTAAATGCTTTGTCTTAGCTAACTAGACATCTGGCTAGCATTCTTAAAAGATGACTCATCCAGAAGAAACTTGGAATATTCAAAGAAAGCAGAAAGCAAGAAAGACAGTACAGAGCACACATTAATCTAATTACACTGGTTGCCTGAGGATTGTTATAATGATGTTTATCCAAGTAAAGGTCCCAAGATTTGAAGGCACTTGAGTAACTTCGGTGCTGTACATAGCTCCTTTGACTTGAAGCACCTTAAAATTTCTGCATTTCTGAAGCACAAGAGGTCTTGCTCTAAATAGAGGAAGAGAAAGCAACACCGGAAGCGCACATGACTTCATTATATGTTGCTGAAGGGTCATCCCCAGTAAATTCACAGCTGGTATGCTTATATGAAGCCAAATTATCACCCTTAGGGTTAGGTAAGTATGGGAACTAGAACTTATAAGTTAGAAAAAGAACTGTCAGTCTCATAAAATACATATGGTTTATATTTTTAATTGTGTTCCCATATTGATATGCTGGAAAAAAAAATAACACGCATTTTTGCTCTGTCTCCACATTCTTTTTCTGGTACAAATCACAGTGTTCATGATACTTCAGGACTGCATAAAGGAACAACTTTGGAGCTGCTTACCCTTTCGTGAAAGAGGAGATCGAGTCTTATCTGTCTGCCTTCTTTAGTAGTAAAAAACATAATTTAAAGTGTTTTTATTTTTCCTAGGTATAGAATCCCCAAAACTTATGGAAATGTTTTAAATAATTATTGAGAATTCTTGACTTTGTAGAAGAAACTCCAATATGCCAGACCATATGGAAGGAATGCCTTCAGGACACAAAAAAATGAGCAGAAGTAAAATCAAATTCAATCCAGCCTAAAAGTGATTTGTGTGAGATACATTAAACTATGTTTGTTTTTCTCGGCCTCTGCTTAACATGTGTTTATGTTTTCCCCCTATTTTTCGATCATATTTGCAATTGTCATAGACTTGCATATCTCTTTTTAAGAAAATCTATCTTCAAGGTATGTTGCTTCAGAAGGTTTTGAAGCTTGGATTTTTACTTTCTGAGAAGCAATTATAAAGAAGAAGATAGATATTGAAAAGACCTTATTTGCTTTTCGGCAGTGACTTAGTCCAAAAAGTCATAATGTTTTCCTAACAGCCTTTTCCTTACAATCTGACCTCGCTAACTGTAAGTGTAGGGAATAATCTTATGCTGATGCCATTCCCCTGGACACCTTAATCTCTGAAATATCTGTAAACATTTACATCAGAAAAAGAAAACAATTGACTCTTTGCCCTCCAACATAGTGCTGGAGAAGACTTGGGGTCTTTTATACTACAGAATATTCTGCAAGAGCAAACTGATGAGTTTGGAAACAAAATAAATACTATTTGTTCTAAGGAAGGCACTCATGCTTTACATCAAGTATTCCTAAGTACTTATCTAACAGAGAACAAAAAGACTTGACCGATAAAGAAACGTAAAGGAGACAGTGCTGCCCTATTTTCTGTTAAACCAGTAGTCAAAGCAGGGTTGTATCCAACACAGTGAGTTACAGGGCAGCAGAAGTAGTAAAATGTGTAGCCCTAGTGTTACAGGAAAAAGTTCATGCCTAATGGCAGCAACAACAAAGGCGTGGAACACAAGTGCATGAATAAGTGATGAGAGTGAATAAATGCTGAGCATTTATTCTCTTCTTTCATCCGGTAATTATACCAAACAGACTGCAGTTAATCTACATGTCTATGGAAAATTAAATTCATATGAGAATCGCCTGCCCATCTAGCAACACCTCATACAATTATTCTTCCAACGTAGTCACAGTGCAGAAAAGCATCACCGAATCCTCTCCCTTGCTCAGTAATGTTGGCATCTTCTGTTTCTTTAGAGCACCAGCAAAATTCTGCTTTCATGCTAATGAGGTCTCTTTCTCTCTCTCTCAACAAAACCTTCCTGCAGTTTTTTTAGTGTAGAAAAGAAAATCTGATTTATGGTATAAGAATAGGGTGCCTAAAGAAATGACCTGAAATGAAAGGTAAGAAATCCTAAGGATTGAAAACAAGCAAAAAAGAAAAGAGCATCAATGAGTAAAAAGAAAGTAGAAATTCCAAAGGACCTTGTCAAGATTAACTGCTTCTTGCATTATGTGATGACTCAAGAGACTGAAATAGACATACACACATAACCTACACTCTTCCATAGCTTCCAAAAGAAGGAATCCATCCATGTGATAGTAAAGAAGAATTACTTGCCTTCAACACGATCTATAGTCCATAGAGATGAGTCACATTAAATAGATCCTGGTTTTTTCTCGCTACTGTTACGTGTCATTCCTGAATGGTGAATATAAAGACAGTTTGGCTTTTCCATTCATTTCCACTGTGATACACACTATGGGGTGCTAGTGTCTGTTGTCCAAAAATGTAGCTGCTAGACTAGAGTAGCTTTACTTCACCTTTGTGTTTTCCATGAATACTTGCCATTACCTTCAAAGAAAGCAGTATCTGGACAGACCTTTTTGCAGTTTCTGTTCTTCACAGCTAACATGACTAAACAGGAAACTTATGAATGCCTATGTGTTTTTGACAAGGATGCTGTGCTTGTGGCAGTGAAAAAAAGTAACAAACTGATACAAGCTTCCTAGGTCACATAATCAAATCCTATAATCTCAGTCATAAATTACAGCAAGTTCTATCCTGCAATCACCAAGTTTTTTGTCTTCACTCTATTAGGAAACCTATTCTGTGACCTTCTTCCTCCGGTAATTAGAAATCATCTTATAAATTGCAGCCTAAGCTTTCTAATAGCCAGCTGATACCCATTTGTTCTAGAACCAGCAACGTTCTTCAGTTTGAATCATTCTCCTGCCCTCCCTCCTGCTGTAGCAGTTGACTAATTAGTATGTTGAGATAAGATGTTGAGGACGTGCAGGGAGTGTCAAATCACTTCATGCTGAATTTAAGATTCCTCCGCATTCTTCTAGTTTTCTCTTCAGACTCAGTGTGTATCTCCAATAGACATCTGGTAGATTGAAGTTCCCCACAAGGACAAGGGCTAGTAATTATGTGTTTTCTCCCACCAGCTTATAGAATACTTTTTCTTTCTCTTCATCCTGGTTGAGTGGTCTGTAACAAGCTCACTGCACAGTTCGCGTCTTGTAGACTGCCCCTCTGGTTCTTACTGTCATGGTTTAGACTGTTTTAGCCATAAACACTAAATCCTATCATCACCATCATCAAGGTTTAGACAATCCAAACACTCCCTGACATACAGAGCTGTATCAGAGCCTCTCCTTTCTTGACTATATCTTCTGAAGAGTTTGTGGCCATCCATTGCAACACTCCAGTTGTGTGAGTCATCCCGCTATGTTTCAGTTATGGCAAATATATCAGTTGTCCTGTGGCACAATGTTTTCCAGCTCCTCCTGTATGTTACTCAGGCTGAGTACACTGGTGTAGATGCACTTCAACCAGGCTGTCAGCTATGTGACCTTCTTAGAGGCACACCCTTTAATTCCTTTGAAGTGTTTTACTGGAGCTTCCCTCTTGGCTTCTATTACCTCAGTAGCCCATAGTTCATCTTTAGGCAACTTCAACTGTTCTCCAGTGTACCTAGCATGTCTTAGAGACAGAGATCCCTTACTAGCACCCCATCCCTCTAATCTTGCCATGTCATCTCTCTGCTTCTCTGGACAAGCCCGATATTATTCCAAACCCCTCTAAGTCTAGTTTAAATCTCTGTTGGTGAGACCTGCAAACTCCTGAGCAAATATACTTTTTCCCCTTTGAGAACGGCAAATGACATCATAAACCAGCAAGGCTGCAGCCAAGTAAGCCACCCATTATCAAAGAAGCCAAAATTGTGATAACACCAGCCACGTGTTATAAGACTGGGTGCATCTTTTTCTTGAAGTGTCACTACCCACAGCTGGAAGGAGGGAGGAGAAAACAACCTGTGCTCCAGATTCCCTTATTACCTGTCCCAAGGCCCTGAAGACTCATCTGATTGCCTTTGGACTACACGTTGCAGATTCATCACCTGCCACCAGGAGGAGCAGTAATAGGCAATAGCCAGAGGGCCATACCAGCTAAGATGCTTCCTAGCAAAGTCTGTAACCCAGGCTCTAGGAAGGCAGCAAACTTTCCTAAGGGGAGAGACTATCCAGCATATTGGACCCCCTGTTCCTCTCAAAAGGGAGTTGTCCACAACTATAATCCATCTTCAAATGGCACTTGAGAAGGACTTGGGTTTTTTGCTTAATGGTAATACATTAAGGATACAGAGAAATACAGTGATTCTCAAAACAATGAGTTAAAGCTACAGGGGTAAAAATGAACCACCAAGTTTTCCTTCTGGCAGGAGTAATTTCAAAACAGTCACCTTGACTTTTGTATCATTGTTGTTTACTCACATTTTAAATTTTCCTATTTAAACTGCATTGAAAGTTATAGTATTTATGAATCATTGGAATCACAAAAAAACCCAAAAAAACTAAAAATGCAGATACAAAGGCCATAATGCCAGAAAATCATTTCAGATATTAAAAAAAAAAACAAAACCCAAAACACAACAGCAACCTAAACTGAAAACAGATAGCTACGTGAATAAAACAAAATGGAATTTAACATGTACACAACAAAAAGACCATGTATTTGTACTATAGCGGACCACAGATTTGTGTTGACACCTATCAAGCACTCTATCTTAAATCAGTAATGTTTTAGTATGAGGAGTAAACAACCAGTCATGGAGGCCAGAAAGGGACTAGGTTCAGCAAAACCTCTGCACAGTGACATGCCCTTCTTTCCAAACTGCCCATATGCCAATAATCAATGAATTGAAACATACATTTCTAGACATAAAGCATACTGTTGTGTCATGCCGCTCACTCACTTCTCCCCCCCCATGCAATGAGGAGGAGAATCAGAAAGAAAAAGGCAAAACTCATTGACTAGGATAAAGAGAGTTTAATAAAACAGCAAGGAATGCACAATGCAATTGATCACTGATGGTAAATTGATGCCAAGCCCTTTCCTGAGCAGTGATACCCCACACTTAAGTCAACTCCACTAGTTCATATACAGAGCCGGACTTTGTATGGTATTGCATACCCCTTTGGAAAGCATGAGTCAGTTAACCTGGCTGTGTCCCTGCCCAGATTCTTCTGAAATCCCTGCCTTTTCTCTGGTAAGCTGGTATGAGAAACTGAAGAAAAGTAACTCCATCTCAGCTGAACCTGGGACATACGTAATAGGAGGTCCTCTTCGGATCAGGCAAATAAAAATCATGCAAAGTGAAAGCAGCCTTGGGTACAACTTGAAGATTCGTTCTGCAACAAGGTCACTTATGTCTTGCGTAGTCACTTCCCACTGCAGAAAATGCTTTATGAAGCAAAAAACCACCATTAGAACCATTTTACCTCTGAGGAAATGAAAATTCAGAAAAGTCAGTTTACCAGCTAATGGGGGAAATCCTTTCGAGTACAGGTTTTGGTCTGGTGCTTTAACCCTGCAATCTTACTCCTTTGTCATTGTCAACATATCATTCTGTTACAGCTGTACAGCTTTCAGTGAGCCTGTTACTACACTAAAAGCACCTACATAGCTTTCTTCTTTCCAGAGATCAAGCTGTTAGCAAAATTAAAGGGTCGTGCATGACCCACATAATCTTGGCACATCATGAGATTCATGTACATCTTTATGTTGATGGGTTGAATAAATACATGTTGTTCGTTATCCTAGATCTAATACACAGAGTAATAGAGAGAAAGCCTGAAAAAAAAAATAAAGAGGTTTAAAACAATTAAGAACATGCTGGAAAATTTTGGTGAGTTCGAGATACATTTTTCGTTATGTTGAGAAAAGAACTGAAAAAAATTAAGAAACAGAGTATGATGCACAGTTGTGAATGCTTGAACAGTTTTGTCACGGATGACATCAAGAGAAAGCAGGAACGTTCATTTCTCCTAGGCACCCTAGAAGGATTTTTCTCACTCAAATACACATGCACACGCACCACAGGCATGTCCACCATCCCCATACAACATTAATTGCATCTTCAGTACAGGTTTCTGTTTCTTGATAACCATCTTGTGCTTTTTATATTAACCACTGATTTATCAAAAGTAGAACACATTTAACAATAAGCAGTATATGGTTTTCAAGCTTCCTTTCAGCAACATAACCTGAAATTTTATAGATTTTCCTAGACATTTCAAGTAGTTAACTGAGAATGGAAAAGAGGAAATGGTTAAATAAAATCTGGGAAAACACTGTAGGTCTTTCTTTTTCATAAACCAGAGAAGAGGAAAAGAGGTCAGAGAAAGGATCTAATTTCATATAGATTTACATACTATGAGATTGCTTTGTATGAAGTAAGTTTTAAAGGGTATTAAGAAGTCCAGTGTGATCATTTTCCAAGAACTGTGGAAAATAATGTTAAAATAGTGAAATGTTATGAGAAGATACAAGCTTATTTGTTTGCTGAATCAAGTGCTGTTCCCCAGGACTCAGAGCTGGGGCCAGTTCTGTTTAGTATCTTTATGAATTATTTGGATGAGGGGATCAAGTGTGCCCTCAGGGAGTTTGCAGACAGCACCAAGCTGAGCAAAAGACTTGATCTGCTTGAGGGAAGGAAGGTTCTACAGAGGGATCTGCACAAGTTGGATTGATGGGCCAAGGCCAGCTGCATGGAGTCCAATGAGGTTAAGTGGTGGGTCCTGCACTAGGATCACAGAGGGCCCATGCAATACCACAGGCTTGGAGAAGAGTGGCTGGAAAGTTGTCCAGCAGAAAAGGAACTCAAAGTGCTGGTCAACAGCCTGTTGAATATGAACCAACAGTGTGCCCAGGTGACCGTGAAAGCCAACAACATCCTTGCTTGTATCAGAAATAGTGTAGCCAGCAGGATTAAGGCAGCAATTGTCCCCCTATACTTGGAGGCCACACCTTGAATGCTGTGTTCAGTTCTGGGCCCCTCACAACAAGAAAGAAATTGAGATGTTGGAGCACGTGCAAAGAACAACGAGGCTGGTGAATGGCTTGGAGGACAAGTGTTATGTGGAGTGGCTGAGGGAACTGTGGTTGTTTAGTCTTGAGTAAAAGAGGCTGAAGAGAGTCCTCATTGCTCTTCACAGCTCCCTGAAACAAGGTTGTGGTCTCTTCTCCCAAGAAACAAGCAATAGGACAAGAGTAAATGGCCTCAAATTGTGCCTAGGGAGGTTTAGACTGGATATTAGGAAATATTAGTTCACTGAGAGGTTTGTCAAGCATTGGAACAGGCTACATACAGAAGTGGCTGAGTAATCATCCCTGGAGGTATTTTAAAGACATTTTGGTGTGGCACCTAGGGACATAGTTTAGTGGTGAACTTGGCAGTGTTAGATTTGCAGTTGTACTCATTGATATTAAGGGTCTTTTCCAACTTAAACAATTTTATGAAGTATACATACACAGGCTTCTGGCAAAGGCTTTTCCAGCAAAATTTGCATAGTTCTTGACTATTCATGAAAATATATATTATGCAGACTTTTCATAGAAAGAAAGTTTTCTGAAAGGAAAAGGAAGCAGAGAATATTTGCTGACATTCAGTGAGTTTAGGGAGTGGCAAACTGCAAAAGTGTATTTCACACTTCCCTGCAAAACAGTGAAAAAAAAATATCTGTCTTCATTTTAAAATAGTATTGTCAGTTGGCAACTTAGACTCCTTTAAAGAAAGAAGGAAAAGTGGTGTATGAGTTAAACCCAAGATTGTATTTGTCTTACATCAAGTAAATCATTACGTTACTTTATACACTTTCTTTGCAATCAGCAGAAAATACTTTTTTTTTTCTGTTGATCTTTTCTGGTTTAGAAAATATTTTTTATGCAGGTTATTTTTTTTTTCTCTAGTCATACATCTCCTAACACAAGATCCTATGGCCAACCAGTGAAGCTGCATAAGGCAACCAGATTAAGAAAAAAAGAGTATACTAACTTCTCTGAACTTTGTGCTTAGTTTTGTTCTCATAAGAGACGAGGAAAATGAGGGGGTGGGTGAGATAATATCTGCTAAAGAGAGCAAGACAGTTAAGAACACGTGGCTGTAAAAGAACTACAGCAAGGAGAATTGTCCAGATCCTATCAGAAACTGTTGGGCTTTGCAAGTCTAGGAATTGCACCAAGGAATTTTTTAGTAATCTTTTTTGTCTTTTTCGCCATAAAATGCAATAAAGTGTTGTAAAACAACTATAATAATAATAGAGTAGTAATAATCTGGGTGCATTGTTGTATTGGGGCAAGCATTATGTTATAGGTACACAGCCAGTTTTCCAGCAGTTCCTGAGATGCACTGTCTGTTTGAGAGTATATACACTGAGTCAGGGCACAAGGAATGTCACCAGTCTGTGATGCTGAAAGATTTGAAGCTGGGTTTTGTCTTACCTAGAAAATCCCTAGGGATTTTTTTGCAAAGAGGAGGTGTCCATAATATTTTATTTGTGGGACTTCTCACTTTTGTACCAAGAGATAGAAGAAAGGACAGAGTTAGACTGCCATCTCTTCTTTTACTGAAGTGCATTATTTTGCACTTCAGAACCAATCTAAAAAGTGCATTATCAAAGAGTAAGCCCTAAAATCCTGGAATATCCCCCCTCATCCCAAGACTTCTTTTTTCCTATTAATTGAATTCTAGCCAGTGATTCCAAATGAATGGTTTGTCATTGAAGACACCAGTCTGCATGCTATGTTTTCATCTTTCACCTCTAATTAGCCTGATGTTACAGGTCCTGGTTTCCCATGCAGGAAGAAGTAAGGAACATGAAAAAATGAAGCATGAAGGACCACAGGGACATGCAGAGGTACATGGCATGCACACTGGGCTTATCAAGACTACAGCTACAATCAGATCCATTATTTTACCCATCATGGGGAGACATGATAAGGGCAAATCAGTGTAGCTCTAGGTTCTCCTTTGTTTGGGCTGCTCTAATTGCATCCAATTTTACTTCCCATTTTAGAAAAATTTAATTTTCAAATGAGGATAGTGTTAGTATGCTTGTCATCCAGCTGGTTTCATTTACGTAGTTCTTATGTGTATATGTTGACAGCGAGAAGAGTTAATTTAGAAAAAAACAGCAGAAACTGTTTTTCCCCATTCACCTTGGGTTGTAAATTTTTAAGATTCTCAGTTGAGTTTTCTGTTCCAATGGCAGTTAAATTACATCCCCACTCTCCCAACAGCAATTAAGACAGGTTAAATAAAATCTGCATAACTCTGCCCTAGGGCTACTTTTGGAGAAAAATCAGTATATAAAGGTCTTCATAGCAGTGTCTGGCATCTGTGTGCAGGAGAACAAAAAGGCATCAGGGGAATGGAACATGGCAGTGCCTAGGGCCTAGGTTTGAGTTTTAAAAGTATATACATCTTCTGGGATGTTTGTCTTCCCTGTGACAGGTACGGTTGGTGGGGAGGCTAATAAAAGTTGTCTCATTCATTTTCCTCAGGACAGGAAAATGCCGCAACTTTTATTGACAACTTTAGGAAGGGTTTTTAATGTGTCTTTTCTTGTAAGAAGTCCTTGCATGCCATTTAATCTTAACCATACTAAGTGCAGGTCTGTTCATCTTGTTAAATCCTTAAATATTAAAGAGATTTTTTTTACCTGTTGATGTTATACAGGGTTGTTTTAGTGTTTCTCTAGTGAGTAGAACAAAAGCATTTAGGTAGTTTTCTGAATCTGTGACAAAATTGACTGTCATTTTTTTTTGGTTTCAAACGAAGCTTTCTAAAATACTTTAGTCATATTGTGATTTAAACACCATAGTCATATCACTGGCTTAAATATCAGTTACTTGCATGCTCACAGATCAAGGCAGAACTGAGAAATATTCCAAATGAACCACCATGCTTGGCTGTAAGATTCAATTGGCAGCAAAAGGTAAGTGGTTTATCCAAATAGTATATGCAAATGAGCAACTAAATTTACCTAATTTTACCATGCACACTATGACTCACACAGATCCAGTGCAAGGATATTGACGGCAAGAACACCACTTTAGTTATTTAAAGCTAGCATTATGTACCATAATTGCAAAACACATGCACTGTACTCTCATTTTTTTCTCTTTTACTCCTGTCACAGAGAAAAAATTGTAATGAACAAGATTTTAATAAATTTTAGGATTAGATGTATTATAAGAAAAATATTTAACAAATAACTATAGTTACCTCTTAGGTCCCAGATTTTGTTTCTGTATGAAATGACACAGTGATTGCATTTGTTCTGTGAGGAGGTATGAAGGTTGGTTTTGGAAATTTTACTATGGAGTTTGGGGGTTTTTTTGAGGGAAAAAGTGCTGCCATGGAAATGCGTGAACAAAACCACACTGTTCCAGACTTGTGCAATCATAGTTACATGTACTCATAGCAAACACATGTCTAGTGAAGTCAAGGTTTGGTGTAAATTTGTAAAAACAATTTAAAAAATGAAAAAGGGGGAAAAAAGAAATAAATTATGTCATTGTGTCTTAGAGTAAACTAATGGTAATTCGTTAATGAAGTTTGCTTTGTCTGTTGTTAGCTCTACTAATTAGAAAATAAATACATTAAATGAGACTGCCTACCTCTCAAACACCAACCATACAGAGCTAGTGCTTAGGCTTTTAGAACTTTTTATTTAATTAGGCATTGTTTGCGTTTTTTTTATTTCATTCTAATGCGTCAGTTCTTAGCAAGTAAGGGATGTCCTGAGATACTGATGGCACCTCTCACTTGTGGAAAGACCTGTCTTACTGAAGGGAGAAGGATCTCGCAGGAGCTGCATTCCTCCCTTTCTGGAAGACCCATGCTCAGGGCTCTCCAGGGCAGGGTGGTTCTACCTCATTGTGCAGGTGTCTTTTGCCCCATTTTCCAGCTGTCCTCTGCCCACTTATCCCCTGCAGACAGCAGGTGCAGACCTTCAGGCTGTAGTGCTTGAGAAAGGAGAGAGGGAATGAAATTGATCCCATCTGTGGAGCACTGTCCTGATGAACTTCTCAGAAGGAGACATAATTGAAGACTGTGATATTTAATGAAAAACTCAATTTAGAGCCAGAAGAACTGTGGTGAGCCATGAGCTGTTACTAGAGCAGGAAAAACAAGACAATATTTGTACACTACATGCTGTCCACAGCCTTAGAAATTTTGCAATCTTACAAAAATTAGAAATGAACAAAAACTATTAAACTTCTGCATTTACTTGTTTGTGAACATTAAGGTTTTATAATTTCTAATGAACTAAAGAAATACCCCATTTCCAAACCACAGTGCTCAGCACAGTCATTGAAGGCTTGGATTTGACGATACATTTAAAAAAAAAATATTAATGAACTGGAGTATATCATCAGTATTAAGTATAGAAATCCATAAATGTGTAGACAAATGACTTGAGATAAGAGCAACTTCAATCATAATTTGAGCAATTTCAACATAATTGGAATAAATAAAATCCCTAGAAGTAGATGTATTTCTTCACATATAAACCCCAAATGATTCCTTCATTATTTCCTACAAGATTTTCAGCATGACTTAAGAGACTTTGCAGTGTCTCATTAAGAGTTCCTACGAAGCTTGTATCTAATAAAGACCCTCTGGGAGCGATAGGCTAAAAAATATTGATAGGAAATATAATGTCATTAGAAAATAAACTCCTTGTGCAAAATTGTTAATTTGACTAAATAAAGAAGAATTTTCATTGGTTTTGCTGATCCAAACTAATGTTTTGTTAGGAAATCTGGTTTGTTGATTGGTGTGGAGAGGAGGTGTATTTTGCCTGTACCTGACACTTTTTTCGATGTTTTTCATGGCACGTTTCCTTTTCACAGTCCCATGAGTCACTATGGGTTTTGTGTTTGTGTCCTCTCCTTTTTCAAGTGGTAATGGCATCATCCAGTTTTGTCGCCATTTCTGATGCACTTCAAGGACCTCTTAACAGGGATATGTAATGCAACATTGGAGTCACCTGCTGGCCATGGATCATGGGAGAAGTAGAATCAGGGAGCTTAGGCTATAAGAGGAAATGAAGAAATAAAGTACCTGAACTCTGCTTTCTTTGTTCCTGTAAAACATTTCCAGAGGTGGGGAACGTGGTGGGATGGTTTTCATGACTGGAATGCTGCACTGGGTGTCTATAAACTCTTCAGAAGGGACAGGAATTGAAGGAGCTGGGGTGACTCTGTAGGTTAGGGAGGGTATTGATCATATAGAGGTCAACAACTGCCATGATAAGGTCAAGTTCTTACAGGCAAGGATAAGGGGGAAGACAACATGGCAGATATCCTGCTGGGAGTCTGTTATAGGCCACCTGACCAGGATGAAGAGGTTGCAGAAACACTCAGTGAACAGCTGGCAAAAGTGTCACAGTCACTAACCCTTGTTCTCATGGAGTAATTCAACCTACTAATATCTGCTATAAATACAACACAGTGGTAAGGAAAAAGTGAAGTGAGGAGGGGGGCTGGCAAGATCATTATCACAGGCAGACTTTTGTTCAGCTGGTGCCAAACCACAATCTAGGTTCTGTCATGTAACAGACTTGCTAACCTGAAACAAACAAACAAACAAAAAAAAAGTAGGAGAAATAAAAAACAACCTGGAGACCATCATAGCAATAAATTTCAATTTCATCAATCTAATGGCATTTATCAAGCTGCAATTATGGCTTGCAGCATAAGCAAGGCATGTAGTAAAAGATAATTTAGTCCAGATTTGTCCTGATATAGAATAAGCAATAGCAGTAATGGGCCATTAATATTATTAGCGAAAGAAAATCAAAAGGGAGTCATTAATCCATGTGTCATTTCAAGTTACTTTGTGAGTGTCAAGACTATTCTGAGAAAAGCCAAGCTGGGGCAAACAACTGTATTTGCTGGTTCAGGCCAGCCTCTCAGAAATCTGAAACCAGATTCCTGACAAATTCCTGTGTGACACTTCACCACACACCTCATCCCACCAAAATTACACAGTCTGTGTGTGGCAGTCCCTGGAGGGGCAGTGTTTTCTGATCTGGGTAGGATGAGTTGTTTGCTTGCTGCAGAATCCAGAAACTAGAGTTGTGTATCTTCCTATATCACCAAGACAAGTTCAGCACATCCCACCCACCACGTTAGGGGTTGCACAGTTACAGTAATGCACACAATGCTGTTTGACAGTGTACGCTCCATTCCCCCACTACACGGACAGACACGCAGAAAATACATTCCAAATTATTTGGAAATGTGAGACTTAAAACCCAGCCAGAAAGAAAACTCTTTATTTTAAAAGACTTACTTGGAACTTCAGGCAGATAGAGGCAAGTCATCTCTTGCATTACCAAAGGCACATTTGCACCACTGACAGTGCTGAGACCCTGCAGTAGACATTAAATTTTAGATCGACGGATCCAACGACGACAGGAAGCAGAGGCTGGACAACTGTCCAACATGCTGCTCATACTGATAGGCTATATCTCTTTTCTTGTAATGTTTATGATGCAATGTTGATGACAAAGGAAGTCCAAAAAACTGGGTTTTTCTTTAGTCATAGTAACAATTTTTGCAAATTTTTTTATGATGTGTAATTTAACATCGAAATGGCTACATGGTTGGTAGGAAAGCTGTGAAAACAGGTGTGACTGTAATTATTCAGTGCTTTTTAGCTTTTCATTTCTTGTCTCACTGCTTGATAGGAAAGATTGACCATTCATCTGAAACATGCCTTAGGCAGCATCCTTTATGAGATTTTTAGAAAATGACTGCAATGACACTATTTAATGGGAATCTGGATTTTATTATTATCTTTTGTATATTAGAATAACAGCGAATGAGAGAACAAAAGAGGGAGCACTCAAGAGTGAAAAGAAAAAGCTTTTTACAATAACAGGTCATTAGAGAAGCATCATGTCCTTGAGTACATATGCTGTTTAGTTCAATATGTCCAGAGGAAAAAAAAGTATTCATTTTTTAAAGCTTTAATTCCCAGTTGAATCAAAGTCTACAGTCACAAACTTGGGATCAGAATAAAAGAAAAGGAATTCAAGAGACTAATTTCCATGTGAATTCCCCTGGGCATGGAGCAACAAAGATCACATTCCTGGGACACCTGGCTCAGCAGCTATTAATACTCTTTCCCTTCTTGTAATAGTCACAGCAGCGTTATAGATTTAAGATGCTAGGCAAAATAGGGCATGTCTCGAAAGGCTTCAGTCTTGTTCATATGGAAGACTTCAGTGTTAACTCTGGGTGAAAAACAAGCCCTTCCTTTCCTTGTAAGTGAGCCAGGCAGCATCCTCAGAGCAAATGAGACTGGAGAGCCCTGGCCTAAATGTTATTCCAGTGGCTACCATCCTCTGTAGGCTGAGAAGGGCATTGCTAGAAGTACACAGCTCTTTCTTCTCCCAAAGACTTCTCCAAAATGAAAGGAAAAATGTACACCTCCTTTTGAAGCTTTTTGTTTGTGCACTACTAGCTTTTCCTATTATGATTTTCCCAAGGATGAAAATATCCACCCCTGCAGAGTCACATCACCCTAGGTCACTGTTCTTTTTGGTGGTCAGTGAGACATGCAGGATTAATTAACACTTCACTGCAACCCTGGAATCCCCAAAGGCTGTTGCCACCATAAAACTGTTGGAGAAAAATTTGCTTTGGTAATTCCATTCAATTAACTTTTGAAAAAAAAATGATGATTCGGTATCTCTACACAGCTTTCTCTTGCAGTAGTGAACATTCATATTTAATACACTTCCCTCACTTAATCTGCACTGCAAAATTGATAATGTCTTATTTATGGGAAAATATTAACTTCAAATGGGTTTGGTTTGCTTTGGTTTTACAACAGACAACACACTTGGGTCCAAATTGCCGTAGATTGGAGATGATGAGATAAGGTTTTATTAGAAACTTCAGGAAGCTTGGGTTGTTTTTAGAAATTGGTATATCACTTGTACACATACCAGATTACATTACTTAAGTACATACTACTGAAACTTTGACTAAGGATGTCCTTAACTCTTTTGAGTTAGAACTTTAATTGTGAATGAATATCTGTTAAAGTGTGAGAGGTAAACAGGGCCTTCTCTATTCTTCTGGGGTTTGTCATTCCAACATGATTTTACACCCTCTGACACATCTAAAAGGAATCCAAATGAAGTGACATTTTCAGGAAAAGAAACAACTTTGCTAAGTGTGTTCAAATCTGCTGATAGTTTGATTTGAAAGCAGTGAAAGATGCAGATAAATTCTTTCATAAATATTTGACTGCCCCTACTTGCATCTGAATTACCACTCAAAGTTTCTGAGAGATCTCTTTTAGCACTAAAACGTTAAGCAGCTCAATTGAGTCATCCAGATAGATATTAACTGGCTTAATAAATGTAATAGCAGCACAGAAAAAAAAAATAGAAACAAACAAACAAACAAAACCAAAACCAAGAATAGTTTTACCACTTCTTTTTTCCTAATCACCTCAAATGAAATTTGTGTAGTTAAATATTACATTCAAGTCATTACAAAATAAAGTGACAGAGTCTAGTATAAAAGAAATTAGTAAATGATTCAGTATGTTTTGAAAGGATGCCAGTAACATTATGTGGAGGTTTTTTTAAAAATACTGGTGTAAGAAATTTGCCTAAATTCTTAGGTGGAAATCAATAAAAGTGTTTTATTTTATTAAGTCCTACATGACCTGAACACCCAGGGGCCACATAAAGCCATTGAAAATTTAAGTTTACCATGATGATTTTCTCCCATATTTATGGAAACTACTTAACTACTATATAGTACAATATACATATATGTATATAGCAATATGTTCCACTATTGTTGTTGTTGTTACATATTTAAACAAACTTAATGAGAAGCTATCTACAAAATTCAGTTTAATTTAAAATGTCAGTTTGCTCATTCAAAGTGTTTCAGCTGAAGTACCTAATGTTTAAACTCCTGGTGAAGCCGGGATGTGGCAGGTATCTTCTAATGGATCAGTGTCTGAATTATTTGAGAACTGAAAACCTGAATTTCCTAGGCAGACCTGTGAGGCAAATTGACCTAAACTGTGGAGCTGAAAAGAGCCAGTTTTGAAAGCAAGGTGAGTTTCCTGGGGATCTCTGTTCTCAGCAGTGGCAGGACTGAGAAGAGTATCAGTTCAACTGGGCAGTAGTAATGACAGTATATGTGCGAACATCATTTTCTTGTTCATTCTGCTCAAGAAGGTAGGAAGGGGTAGGACTTGCTTTAAACTTAAGTTATCTGTAAAATTCTTCAAAATTATTTGGTTTGAATATAATTTCAATAGAAATCTCTAAAGGTTTCTTTATGGATGGAAGGCAAATCTGTGTGTACACTTCACAAAAATTAATAATTTCACTAAATAAGCTGCATGATAATCGAACACTTTCCTAAATTTCCAGATCCTCTACAAATTTTTTAACCGCTGTTCCTTGACATGGAAGATAGGTCAGCTAAATAAAATACAGAATATCCTCATGACATAAGCCAAAATATCCTGGGTTTATTAAATTTATAGGCAATGTATACAACTGAGCAGTTACAAAAGGAAATATACTTGACATTTTGAGTGCTTGTATTTGATTTACTACACAAGATTATTATTATATTGGTGGAGGGATGTTGTACACCATTATAAACCTCTTCCATGAACAAGATTATATGGTAACATGTTTTAATCATGGAGGGTCTGGTGAAAAAAGAATAGTTCTTTCCCTGGTAAGTTCTTGTGTATGTTTTTATTGACATTTTTAAGCAGACATTGTCACTTCTGAGCAAAAGAAAGGGCATACCAAGAAAACACTGTATCTATTTTTTTTAAATAGAATTATTTAAGAGCACGTGATAAAACAAGCAGGGAACAGTGGAGGAGGAAGACTTTGCAATCCTCCTTGGAAGACCTTTCCCTCAATTTATCACATTTTCTGAAAATCATACACAAATCTCTGTTTTCATGGACTAAAAAATGAGTTACTGAGGCCTGTGTGTAGAAAAAGCATTGGAAAGTTTTAGATTATTTAACTAGCTAAGTGAAAGGTACAACTTACTTAGATTTCCAACAATGGTATAGAAGCACAATAGCATAAATTTAATCAGAACTTATGCTGAAAAACAGGGTCAGGAAATCCAAGGCACAGCTAGAGCTGAACCTGGCAAGGGACGTAAAGAATAACAAGGCCTTCTCCAGGTATGTTAGCCAGAAAAGGAAGGCTAATGAAAATACACCCTGCTGATGAAAGAAAACGGTGACCTCATATTTATAAACAAGGAGAACCTTTTTGCCTCAGTCTTCACTGGCAATCATGATCCTCATCCCTTCTGGGTCAATGAATGACAAGATGGGGACTAGAAGGGTAAGACCTCTCCTACTGTAGGGGAAGATCAGGTTTGTGACCACACGAGGAACCTGAACATCTATAAATCTATGGGCTTTAATGAGATGCATCCCAGAGTCCTGAGAGAACTGGCTGTACATCAGTTGCCAAACCGCTCTACATGATACTTGAAAAGTCATGACAGTCAGGGGAAGTCTCTGGTGACTGGAAGACAGGCAACATTGTGCCCGTCATTCAGAAGGATAGAAAGGATGAACCTGCGAACAAACAACCTGTCAGATTTACCTCTGTGCCTGGGAATATCATAGAATGGATCCTCCTATAGTCTCTGCTGAAACATATGGAAGACAGGGAGGTGATTTGAGACAGTCAGCGTGGCTTCACCAAGGGTAAGTCCTTCCTGAACAGCCAGTGGCTTTCTATGATGGAGTGACCACACTAGTGGACATGGGAAAAATAATGGATGTGATCTATCTAGACTTCTGCAAAGCTTTTTACACAGCCCCCCACACCTCCTTCCCTCTAAATTAGAGAGATGTGGATTTGATGAGTGGAATGTTCAGTGAAAAAGAAATTGTTTGCATGGTCACATCCAGAGACTAGTAGATGTTAAACAGCTCAGCATCCAGATAAAGATTTATGACAAATAGTGTCCCTCAGGGGTCCATACTGGGACCAATGTTGTTTAATATTTTCATTGATAATACAGACAGTGAGACTGAGTGCAGTCTCAGCAAGTTTGCAGATGACACCAAGCTGGGTGGTGCAGTTGTCACACCAGAAGGATGGGATGTAATCCAGAGGGACCTGGAGTTGCTGGAGAAGTGGGCCTGTGTGAACCTCATGAGGTTCAACAAGGCCAACTGCAAGGTCCTACACCTAGGTCGGGACAATCCACAGTTTCAATATAGGGTGGGGGATGATGTGATTGAGAGAAGTCAGGCAGAGAAGGACTTGGGGTTGCTGATTAATGAGAAGCTCAACATGAGCCAGCAACATGCACTTGCAGCCCAGAAGGTCAACCGTATCCTGGGCTGCATCAAAAGAAGTGTAGCCAGCAGGCTGAGGAAGGTGATTCTCACCTTCTACTTTGCTCTCATGAGACTCCACCTGGAGTACTTTCCCCAGTTCTGCAGTCTTCAGCATTGGAAGGGTATGGAACTGTTTGAACAGGTCCATAAGAGGGCCGCCAAGATGATCAGAAGGCTGGAGCACCTCTGCTGTGAGGACAGGCTGAGAGAGTTGGGGTTGTTCAGCCTGCAGAAAAGAAGGCTCTGGGGATCCCTTAGAGTAGCCTTCCAGTACCTGAACTACAAGAAAGCTGGAGAGAGATTTTTTACAATGTACGTATTGATAGGATGAGGAGGAATTGCTTTAAATTGGAAGGGAGAAGATGTAGATTAGACATTAAGAAGAAACGAGAGTGGTGAGGCACTGGCCCAGATTATCCAGGGAAGCTGTGGCTGCCCCATCCCTGGAGGTGTTCAGGGTCAGCTTGAATGGGGCCTTGACCAGCATGGTCAAGTGGGAGGTTTCCCTGCCCTTGGCCGGGGGACTGGAACTAGATGTTCTTTAAGGTCTTTTCCAATCCAAACCATACTACAATTCTATGATTTAACTTTTTTTCAGCAATGAAAGCAAAGTTTGGACTTAGCAATTTGTCTTTTTACCTTTGCAGATTTTACCAAAAAACTTTCTTGCTGCTTAACTCTAAATAGTGCAGCAGGGAAGTGGACTCATATATCATGCTCATTCCATTTAGAGTGATTTATAACCTGAGCTGAAAATTAAATAAAAATGTTCTATATTTAACATGTACTCTTACTGGGTTTACATTTTGCACTAACTAATTCTTAGTCCAAATAGGTTGAATTCAATGCTATTTTCTACTTTATTGACCTTTTAAAATACCCATCATGATTACTAATCAGAAGAGGTTCTTTTTTTCAGATTAGAGTGAAAGTGTGCCTATACAAATTTACTGATTCATGAGAGATGGCCAGCTGGTTCATTTCCCCAAAGCATCATTGTAACATATCATTGTAACAAAATCAAACTAATGGTTTGCCAGAATACTCAAGTAATTCAACTATTTTACCATTAAATTGTATCTGTATTCTGTTACTGGGTGTCACTGTTGTTACAATACTGTTAAGGATAGAGATATACATTATATACTGTATTGTATCTGAGCAGCATCAGGAACAGTAATGACACTAGTCACCAACTTAAGAGCCATCTACATGCTGAAGTCTGGTAACATGGATCCTAAGAAAGCACATGGATGGATTTTCTTTGGCTCATATGCCAACATATAAAAATCATGTGGACAGACATATTTGATTTATTTTTATCATAGTTCAATGATATATAGCAACTTTTAAACTAAAAAGGACTATCCTTCTTTGGATGAGGAACCATCTCAGAAAGTTTTAACGTTTATTCACTTTACTACTTTATGTCCCACTCCAGTTTTTACCCATCAATTCACTCCAGGCTTCAAGACTTCCGCTAATCTTTGTTAGAGGCTGAGATCTAGCATGGGACAGATTACTCCACATATTTTTGGCTATAGGATTGGTTTTGGTTTTGGTTTTATCTCTGAAGTACAAGATCCTGGACAGCAGCAGGCAGATTCAGTTGATGTATTTTAGGTGTATGCCAGTATGCTTATGCCCAAGAAAGGATCCTGAGTTCTCTTGTGTTATTTTCCTTCTAGGATCCTTAAACAAGTGACAGACACAGGTTCTTTTGTTGTTTTTTTTTCCCCTTCATACCAATCTATGCATTTACAATTAGTTTGCATTCACTAATTCTTCCTAGTAATTAAGGTGTTAGTGCAACTGTGACTCCAGAAAAACAAAGCAAAACAAAGGAAAGAATTTGTTGCATATGGGGTTCCATTAAATTAGGAATAAATCATCTTAATATATACATGAGATGCAATAGCTAGGACATTGTGTTAGGTTTTTGAAATTACATGCTCCTAGACAACATGTTTGGGTTTTTTTATCTTGTATTACTAAAAGCTTCACCTAACAAACAATGGTTGATATCCATCAGGCTGGTCAAAGAAGAAGTCAGTTAAACCATCTCAAAACCATTTAATAGTCTGATTCCTCCTTATTTTATTATAGTTTTATATAGTTACAGAAATACATTAATGTGAGAATTAGTCTTCTCTCATTTAACAGTAATAGATTTTACACACAGGAAGGAGGATAAATTTTTTCAGGATGAAATCTCCACCTGAGGCACACATAAGAGCAGCGTTAATGTTAAAATAATAACTAAGAAGTCTCTCCCTGAGGCATTCAGTAGTCTGGGGGTGAATTTATCAATTCCTAGATGTCTCTCCAAAGGTTTCAAAGGTCAGAATAGTTTGGAAGCCTTCTGTATATACATTTTGTGTGCTATAGGACCTACTAGATTTGCTTAAGCATTATATTAGTGATGATTATTGCACCAGAATAAATGCTTTCTTAGGCAGATGAAGTCCCACTGAAGAGACTTGTTATTAACGAGCCTTTACTCTGTGGTTGTAGAATTCACAGCACACTACAAATCCTTCTTCTCATGTTCAGAAAACTGCTTCAATTTCCTATAATTTGTTTTCTCTTATTCAGTGAATAATTCACCTCTTCATGTTAATAAGTATTTCAATTACCACTGCTTTGCAATATACTTAGATTTCTATCAAGATATTTCATTATAATTTAAGATGTAATTATTCTTCAAAAAAAGGAAAAATTATTCTTATATTAAGAAACAAGTTTATATTGCTTTTAAATTCTTTTTCTTTATATTTAATCAATGATCTAAACTAAATTTGAATCTAAGAAAATTAAATATTTAAAATTAAAAAATTGGTTGGCAATAAAATTATGGTACTAACGTAGAATAATAGAATCATAGAATAATTTGGGTTGGAAAGGACCTTAAAGATCATTTAGTTCCAACACATCCCACTAGGTCAGGCTGCCCAAGGTCCCATCCAGCCTGGCCTTGAACACCTTCAAGGATGGGGCAGCCACAACTTCCCTGGACAACCTGTTCCAGTGCCTCACCACTCTCATGGTGAAGAAATTCTTCCTTATGTCTAATCTAAATCTGCCCCTCTCCCATTTATACCCATCCCACAGCCCTCACTGGCTTAAGCTTCTCTTTCCCCTCGTGTTCTCTCTCTCAGGGACGTGGAACCAACAGCTCCTGTGTCAATGGTAATCAATCACTTCAGCAAGCAGGTGCAAATCCATTATCCAATCAGGCTTCACTTTCCTAGTGAAAGAGTGATATTATTTTTAGAGAAGCCATCAACAGCACACTGAGGGTTTTTTTTAAAAAAAATACTGTTTATCTTATACTTGCAATACTTGCAAGTTTTTGTCTATCTGAGCACTTGCGAGTATATTCAAGTATCTGAGAGACTTAAAAATGTTCCAGCTGGCTCTGTCATATGGAGTTCTACAACCTTTTCCAGATAGCTGACAAGTCTGCTTCTGCAAGTAATAAAAGCCTTCATTAAAAGTTTCTTCCTGATTGCTTCTTCTGAAATTCGTTGCTGAAAAATATGTTTAGATGGTAGCTATCCATTTTCCAAATGCACGTCCTTTTGAATAGAGGACTACAGAAGTTAATGAATGGCTACTGCTTACTGTGTGCTTACCAACGTGGACATCCATAATGGAGGCTAGAAGATATGTCCACTTTTCACGTGAGGCCAAGCCAGCTGATGAAGAAATTCACTGTTCGTTCTTTGAGATCTGGATGGGATTAGCATCATGCAAAGGCAAAATTGCTTCCAGTTGATTTATGGCCAAACTCCTGTGGATTACATTTGAACAAAATCAAGAACATCTAATGTGTACATTCAATATGTACTATCCAGTGCAAGGAGTGATTTTCAATCCTACGAAGTGTATATAGATCCTCTAAGGAGTTAGGTGGGCAACAGAGGAACTAGTAGTACTAAATGTCTTTCACATCATATGGCTATTATTCTACTTTGGATAATCCCTGTGTATCCAGAAAAGCACATTACAGAGCTCTTGAAAGTGCTTTTGAATTGAAGCCATGGAAAGCCTTTCCAAAGCAGAAGTTTAATGAGTAAAACTGTCTTCAGATGAATGCACTGCACATAACTTGTGTATTTTCACTTCTAAAGGCAATTTTCACCAGTCACCATTGAAATCAAAAGTTTACTAACAATGTTTTTAAAGAGAGGAACCATGTCAGGGTGCAAAACAATGACAAACAAAGAAGAGTAGTCTCATATATAGCAACATGAAAGCAGCTGTTGATGAGTGAAGTAAAAGGAAGTTGTTATGGGCTACTAAACATATTGAATTAATCCTTCTAAAGGATGCATTCTATCACAGAAACAGTATAAAGAAGCAGAGCTATTTTTGACATTAACTTAAACCCTGTATATGAGTGCATACAGAAATGAATATTAATACAATTAGTTTAATTATATTAATTAATTTAATTAATCTTCCATTCCTCCCACTTCCTTCACCCCCTGAAAACTTACTTCAGCATCTTTTTTCCTTCTTTTTTACATCTCCACCTTATGTTGGCTTCTGCACATCTGGCAAAAAAAGTCTTTTCTGCCCTTTTCTTATATCCATCTCTCAATCACCATCATTATATAAACGTTTGGGCAAAAGGATGTAAGATCATTAAACTTTCTGTGAACCAAAATACTAACTTGGGGAAAAATTTCCTCAGGAATTCCCTTGTATCTCTTTAAAACATGATGCAGATTCATTTCATAAAGCTTTCAGGATCCTCCACTTCAGCTATACCTGCATTCCTAGGGTCTTGGGTTTGCATCATTGAATACATGTTGGTTGAGGTACCACCTAATTATTTCTAACCAGAGAGGAGGCAATTCTCAGAAAACTGTATTCAACAGAAGCATATTCTTTCCCTGAGAAATAAGATGAGCCATTTGCATATCTAGTATAACTGGGGGGGGGGGGGGGGGGAATAAAATGGTTATTAATTTTAGCCAGGTAACATTCACTCAATTTTTAAGGCAATTTGAGATCAATATCTGTCTACATTCAATTCTCAAAAAAATGTAGACATCCATGCCATTATATGTGACAATGGTGACTATGCCCACAAACCACAATGGAAGCAAAGGAAATTCATATCTGTTAGAGATGGCTGAATGGTATTTATCAACTAAATCAAGAAAATCATTTAACTCATTTTGAATGGCAAATTGGGAGTTTGGATTAATACTGTTTGGTATTTATGTAGTTAATTCCAGTTGGAGGCCAGTGACAAGTGGGGTTCCCAGGGCTCACTGCTGGGTCCAGCCCTGTTCAATGTCTTTATCAATGACCTGGATGAAGGCATTGAGTGCACCCTTAGCAAGTTTGGGGATGACAATAAGCTGGGCAGAACCGTGGATCTGCTGGAGGGCAGGGAGGCTCTGCAAAGGGATCTGAACAGGCTGGACCACTGGGCTGAGTCCAATGGCATGAGGTGTAATGTCAAATGCCGGGTCCTGCACTTGGGGCACAACAACCCTTTGCAGTGCTACAGCCTAGGAAAAGTCTGGCTGGAAAGCTTCCTGGAGGAGAAGGACTTGGGGGTGTTGGTTGACAGCGACTGAACATGAGCCAGCAGTGTGCCCAGGTGGCCAAGAAGACCAATGGCATCTTGGCTTGGATCAGAAACGGCGTGACCAGCAGGTCCAGGGAGGTTATTCTCCCTCTGTACTCAGCACTGGTGAGACCGCACCTTGACTCCTGTGTTCAGTTCTGGGCCCCTTCCCACAAGAAGGATGTTGAGGCTCTGGAGCGAGTCCAGAGAAGAGCAGCAAAGCTGGTGAAGGGGCTGGAGAACAGGCCTTATGAGGAACGGCTGAGAGAGCTGGGGTTGTTTAGCCTGGAGAAGAGGAGGCTGAGGGGAGACCTCATTGCTCTCTACAACTACCTGAGAGGAGGTTGTAGAGAGGAGGGAACTGGCCTCTTCTCCCAAGTGACAGGAGACAGGACAAGAGGGAATGGCCTCAAGCTCCACCAGGGGAGGTTTAGGCTGGACATTAGGAAAAAAATTTTCACAGAAAGGGTCATTGGGCACTGGAACAGGCTGCCCAGGGAGGTGATTGAGTCACCTTCCCTGGAGGTGTTTAAAGGACAGGTGGATGAGGTGTTGAGGGGCATGGTTTAGTTATTGACAGGAATGGTTGGACTCGGTGATCCTGTGAGTCTTTTCCAACCTAGTTATTCTATGATATCTTGAGATGCACATGTTTGCCAAGAGGCTAGACCAACCATTTACAAGCAAAAATACTTTGGTAGTTTGTGAGCCTCCTCCCTTCAGAAGCAGCATAGGTGACTATCACGTAGCTCCGCTTCACCTTGATATGAATAATCCAGGAGTGACCTGATCTACTGCTTTGCATCCCTGCACTTGACCACACTCCTGTGTGGGTCTGCTCCCATCTATTTAGAACTACCTATATCTGTTATCAGGCTGTGTAAGGACGCGGGGGGATCCTGAGAGGTCCATTGGGACTGGTGGCGCTGTTTGCATTGCCACAGCCAATTGGATCTATATTCACTTGTGTAGAAATCAGATCTAGGTTTTAATATCTGGCTCTAAGCAGGTCATCCCAGACAAACCAGAAATTACATCTGTGACCAGATAACATTTTGATCTAAAAACCTTTTAAGACCTCTGGTTTTCCACAAGAACATGCCTTTCAGAAACATTTGTCTCAACTGTTTTCAGAAAAGCAGACTAGTTAAATATTTTTTATTGATCAGCTTCATAAGTAGCTGAACATTTTCACAGAATAATATGAAATGGAAACCAATGGAAAGAAATTATTGAACGCTACCTTTACAGGATGAATGCATTAACCCTTATAACGCACACAAAATTTAATTAATCTAGTGCCATATTAGTGACCTTAGTAGCTTTACATTCCTAACTGTGAAAACTTTTTTCTTTTGGGGGTTAAATGAAGCTGGGCAGATCAATTTTAAACTTGGCTGAATACAGAGGTGTTTGGAATCAGACAACTAAACAAGTGGCTCTTTTTAAATATGTGCTGAGTATTTGTGATTATTATTGACAAATATAGGGATTGTAATACTCAGCAGCCCTTGTAAATAAACCCTTTAAGTACCTAGAAGTAGACATTAATAGTCATTTTCTCTGCACTTTCTTTTTATTAATTTCTCCCATATGATGCTGTCTACACAGAAAAAGTAAAAGATTTTATGAGTTGCAGTTGTACAAGACTTCAGCGCTAAATTCAGCAAAGGATTTTAATTTCAGTACTTTAACTAATACTCACACTTACCAGACTCTGCAGACATAATGATCTTGATGAGAAAAGACCTATCCTGGGATCTAACTTTGTGATCTTATTTCATATTTTATTTCTATTTTTAGTAAAACGTATTATCTCATGACTTCCAATTAACCTCACAGACCAATCACAAACAGCAGTGTACAGGAAAAATAATGGATAAAATATGAAATTTTTTTTCCTCCTTTGAGACGTAATCCAGGGTTTACTAAAGCATCTGTCCTCTTTGCTACAATCTATTATGCTTTGTGCTTCTTGTCTGGAATGGATTTATGTTTTGATTTTTAGTAAAATAATACACCACATGTTAAAGATGACTGTCAATTTCACATTACCATGCTGACAGAATTAGAACTCTCTTATAATTCTGGTTCAATTTAAATCAAATGCTGCTCAAACTGTTCTGAACATCAAAAGTGTGATGGTCCTTGCTCATTGGAAGTAGTGTTTTCAGAGGGGAGCTTCTTAACCTTGAAAGAGACCATTGCTTTGGTTAATATTCTCCTCTTTTGTTCTAGTCTTTACAGCAGCTCTATCAGCAACATACAGGAAAAGCAACAACAAAGCAGAAAGACTTATTTTGCAACATGATGCAAAATTTTAGCTTAGTACCTAAAACTAACTACTAATGATAACTGCATTGTAACAGGGGATGTTAGTTTTCAGAACTATTTTCTGAAGGATGCAAAGCCAAATTGCTAAGCAATTGCATAAAAATTGGTTGTGCATAAACAGCATGTTTCACTTCCATCTAAGCATTTTCATTTACATCAAGCAAAATGTGTGCTTTCACACTTGTAGAAGTTATTTGCTACAGAACATTAAAAATTAGATAGTCAAAGGACAGATATCTAAGGCTGTAGTGTAAATCTAAAGTAAATCAAAGATTGCCTTCTGTTATTATTTAGCAACTATTAATTCCAGTGACTAAAGTTCTTGTTATAGCAAAAGTAATGAAACTGGAATATACTAAAATCAGTTCAAATCTAGAGCCAGCGTAACCGAGATGATTGTTGTCCAGTTTGTAAACACACCCAATACTATAAAACAAGCTAAGAAAAAATTGCCTGATTGGATGAGAACCTGACTGTCCTTCCCCACTGTTTGCTGTGTCAGTTTAGTTTAACAATACATATGATTGTACTTAAAAGGATGGTTTTAGGGTGCTGTAGTTTACAGCTTTACTTGGGCAATGGCTTGCCTCTGTACTTTCCAGGTCATTTTGGAGAACGTCACTTCCACATTCCAAACACAAAAGCATGTTGTTTAGATGTTGCATAAACATTTTCAGGTTTTTCTTATCTTTTCTATGATGAAAAAAAAATATTATTTATGAATGTACTATCATCTTTTCTTTCCACCAAGAGCAAAGAACTCTTTTCCTCCTTTGTGTTTAAAACCTGGGAAAAGCTGAGTCTGTTTCTCCACCACCTTGTGCTCCTAATACCCCTTCGCTCTTTATGTGTAACATACAAAACAGCCATATACTACACACAAAATAGCATCTTGCTGTTATTAAATAGTATTACAGAAGAGACTAAAAGATGCCAGATGTCTGCTGGAAGTATAAGGCAGCAAAGAGGAAACAGTCTAGGAGATTCCTGGAGTGTGTGGAAGACAACTTCCTTACACAACTGGTGAGTGAGCCAGCTAGGGAGAGTGCTCCACTGGATGTGCTGTTTGTGAACAGAGAAGGCCTTGTGGGAGATGTGATGGCTGGAGGATACCTGGCACATAGAGATCACGAGATGATAGTGTTCTCATGTCTAGGAGAAGTAACGAGGAAGGGTGGCACTACAGAACGGCCACCTTGGACTTGCAGAGGCCAGACTTCAGACTGTTCAGAGGCTGATTGACAAAGTTCCATGGGAGGCAGTCCTAAAAGGCAAAGGAGCCTAAAAGGGCGGCATGTTCTCTAAGAAGGAAATCCTGGAGAAGGAAGAAGATGTCCTCTTGTGCCAGAAAACAAACTGGTGGGTGAGAAAACTATCTTGGGCGAGCAGAGTGAACTGGGTGTATATCAGAAAAAAAGATGAAAGAATACGAGCTTTGGAAGAAGAAGGAGGCATCTTGGGAGGACTACAGGGATGAAGTGAGAGAAAATCAGAAGGGCTAAAGCCTGATTAGAACTTAGGTTGGCCAATTCTGTGAATGTGTACACAAAAATCTTTCTTCAAAGATATCAACAAAAGGAGGGCCAAGAGATCACTTTGAAGAAATTCAGAAAAGAGAATTTTAAACCTTTGTTAAACTGATAAGTGTTCTAGTCCTTGAAGTCATTTCTAAATATTGAGTGCTGAACATAAAAGTGATATCAGGCATGTCACAGGCAACCTATCTTTGATAAGGTATGTGGAGTCCGTGCGTGTGACTCACTACAATATCTCCTTGGCATTGTTTGGAATATTCATCTGTTTTGTTGCTGTTTCAATAAAATGTTTTATTTCCACATATCATTAAATACATGTTTTGTGTAATCAAATGAGCCAAATCAAATTGCAAGGGATTTCTAAGTTCGTTTTTTAAGAAAGACAGGGTATAGGAAACATCCTATATTCTGGATTTTGCTGTTGTTGTTCCATGCTCCTCATTTACCAGGAGTATACATAGTGTGTTCTTGAACATGGAAGTAGTCAGTCCATGGGATGTAATTTTTCCACTTATATTTCCAGGTTTCTTTCAGTTACCGGGTTACTGGGATACTCTGTTTCTCAACTCCTTTGAGGGTGACAGTGTCATTGCTTATCTAGGCTGCAACTTCTGTCATAGTATCTTTTTACTTATATCCGTTGTGTCTCCTCCTGCCTACCCTTCTCCCATTGTACCACCCCCTCAAGTGAACACCTTGACGTAAAGTCTCTGAGTGGGTGGACACCACTTATTAAAATAAAAATGTAGCATTCAAAAAAATCATCATTTTTATATGGAGAATAGGGCAAATGAATCCTGATATGATAAATATTTTGAATCATTTGTCTCTGAGAGGCTTTTCCTGAAATTATTCCAGGTCTCTCATATAAGCTTTTCAGAGCACATTTTAGCTTGTCCAAACTATGTGTGTCCTATTTCCACAGCTAGTGCAGTAGACAGGATTGATTGATCAAAATCTCATTCCTCCTCTTAAAGATGATCTCTTTCTCATTACTTTCCTTGACAAGAAAGAGAAGGTCATTTTGTGGATAAAGGAAACCCACACCTCCTACCACGGGTACCTGCTCAATTTTATGAGCCCAACCACTTAACTTTGATTTTTCACTTTTTACTACCTTACTAAGTGGGGGTATTTTCTCTACTGCATGTTACTAGGGAGGTATAAACTCCAATCATTACATACCTTTTCCTCTGTCAAAGGTGAAAAATGTTTTTTCCCTTCTGGTTGTTATTAATGTACCTTTTATTAAAATGCTATGAATAGTAGATACAAAATCAGTTGTTCTGCAGAAGTAATCCTTTAACATAAAATTGAAGTTTTAAAAGAGACAGTTGTCAAGAATGGAAGTAATTCTTTGACCCTTAAAAGGGTTGTAAATAAAGCTAAAGTCCTTCAGTACTATAATATCTGCATCCGCTATATAAGTGATTTATATTTTGAAGTGTGCAAGCTAGAGAGGAGTCTAAGAACTCCTTATATGTTTTGCAGAAAAGTTGCTCAGTTTCTTAATTACTTCATCCTGTTTGTTGTTGTTTTGCTTTGATGTTGGATTTTAAGGGTAATATTTTTTCTGTCAATAATTGCTGGGAGAAACATTTAAGTAGATGCTAAGGTAAAGAAAGGCCAGGAAAAAGGCCATGATAGCAGTTTTATATTGCCCAACATGTTGCTTTTCCAAGTCAAAGCAATATAAATGTCAGTTATCCCAAAATGTTAGATAACTGTCTCTCTCAATTGGAACCAGCATAAACAAATTATACACTTTCACCTTTTTTCTACATAGCAGTATAATATTTGCTTATCAATATGTGGAAATTTGGCCCTAGCTGCTACTTTCAGGGTACAGCAGAGGTCTTTAAGGGAAGGATTTATTTTCCCTCACAATGTGTTAATGACTTACTTAGAGCTGGCTAAGCACTCTGACTTTAATATGTTTGTTTAGCAGGCTTTTCCTGAAGAATACTAGCATTTCTAAAAGTTAGAAAGTTAGTAAGGTTTGAAAGGCAATATTAAGGTAGAAAAAAGATAAATATCGTAATTAAATCACCATTACAGACAGACTGGACAGGTATGACAGAACGTAGGTTTTAAAGCTGAACAGAACACCAAGGGAGATTTGGTTGTGAAGGGGGCAGTGGATTTTGATCTACCATGAAAAACATATGATATTTGCTTAAGAAATTAATTTTTAGCCAAGAAGATGGTTGAAAATCCATTCCTACGTGGAAAGCACCTGAAAAAAAAGAAATAAACTAAACTCCATTAACTGTGCTGTCTACATTTGACTTATATCTGAACTGAAAGAGAATTATTATAATTTTTAAAAAGACAAAGAAGTATTATTTTTATAGATATGTTAGTCATTCGAGTAAAAGACTGATTTACTCTTGAAATTCTCAGTCTTCTTCTGTAGTTTGCATATATAATGAAATCGTGTCTCAGTAACAAGTCTAATTGTCTTCACTGTTTCCCTAAACTGTTGAAATACTTTGCTCCATCTCTGTGCTTACTGGATAAAGTGCAAGGAACTTCTTACCAGAGGTCTTCTAAGTTATGAACAAACAAACAAACGTGCAAATGAGTAAAAACTAAAAACGGCTACCAGATCTGTGCCGATTTCAGAAACATTCAGGATGACCATCATCGTAAGTTTCAAAAACAATTGAAAGGGCTAAACTTATTGCATATTGTGTTACAGACTATCATTACCAAACGAAATTCCTCTCTGCAGTAAATTAAACGACCTGTTGTAAGGTTGGCTGTTATTTAGCATTATGATGCACATACTACAAGAGAAGCTGAGGTATAAAACTTAACCAAATGCCTGTAAACAGTAGCACTAAGCTAAATTTGAGTAATACTTTCTACCCCTTTATACTGTTTATTTGTATTCCACTTACACTCACAACTTTAGTATTAATCATTCTTCTCTGTCTGGTGAGGGGAAGGTCTGTCTCTTTTTAACAGATTTCTAAATGATGCTAAGCATCCAGGCAACTGTAACTAGCAACAAATTTGTGGCTATTTTGCATTTCTAGAGATCCAGAACCAATATAGATAAAATACCAGAGTTCAGGAGATTATTTTGGGCACTTCATCCCTTTCTTGACCATTGAAATCACAAGAAAACTCAGCACATGCAGAAGGACTGCAGGGCAATAAAGAATCTGCAATGAAAATTAAATATTAGACTAAGAGAATTGTGTGTCTGTATATATCCGTGTTTGTGCATGCTTTTTGTGTTTTGTTGTCGCTTTTTTTTATTATTTTTAGGGGAGTGGCAGAGCTAAGTGGGGAGTATCTGAAGCTTATAGCTTTTAGTGGAAAGAAAGTAATTTCACAAGGTAGGGGAAAGATTAAGGGAATGGTCTTTAGACCCAGTCCTAGGGCAGGAAGAAAGGATTTTATGCTTCAATTAAGTGTTTGAAATCAAAGTCAAACTCTTTTGAGGGATGGTGGGTCTTTTCTTTCTCTGTGGGACACAGACTCTATGCCTCACCCAAGAAAGTCCTTGGAGTGGGATTTGTCTGGGGTGTTCAGCTGCGAACTTAATGGGAAATCAACCCCTTCTGGATGTAATAGATTTCTTTGGAGTTCGTTACTGTTCATCGGTACAATGTCACCAACATTTTAGGGGAGGGCAGGGGTATTTTTATGCCTGTGAACTTGTGCTCTCAGCATGTTCTTGTTTCTTTATCTGCACACAATTAGCACATTGACAGTTGAAATTGCTAAGTTGCATATTGGGTAGCACATGGAGTTCTATATGTGCTATTCAGGTGGTTTTAGTGTTTGGACTGTCCCTCAGTTTCCCTCGTTTCATGCACAGGAAGGATACATTCACTGTGGAAAACATTCCTTATTTCCAAATATCCTTCCCATCACAAGCTAGACCTTTCTTATAGTAAAAAGCTTTTTAAGATTCAGAATTATCTTGTTTCAGACAAAAAAAAAAAAGTAGAAAATTAAGTCATGAATAAAAGAACCAAAATGCACAATCAAATTTCAAGTACCTAAAAATTGAAATTTCAGTTTCCAGGCTATGCAGCATGAGTAAATAAGAACAGTCTCGTACCTATTCTTGTCACCTTTATTGTCATGGTACTTTAGCCACTGATGGTCCTCTGGGTCATCCTAAGTCTCCTTCAGCCCCACTAAATGCAATTCCTAAAATAACTGAAAATTAAACACTTGAATTTTATTCTGTCTACCTAATGACTTTTCAAATTAGATACTGTGTGTGAATTTTATTCAGTTGCACGTCATTTCCTGCTGCCATATTTTATAAATGTCTTGCTAGCTCTTGAACACTTTTTTTTTAAGATCCAGCACTATTTCATAAAATAATCTACACTACATTAAGCAACACTGTGACAGAGCTGAAAGAGGGGATGAGTGGCATAAAGCTGTTCATTCTGACCTAAGGAAAGCAGAAGAAAAATGCTTGAGGAGAATACAGGAACATCTGCAGCTTCAGAGGTGGATTTCCCTGAAAAGCACTATGCAGATTCAGCTCTTCAGCTACATAGTCAAAAATTTTAATATCCTGTAAATATGACGGATCATGGGCAGCCTGTAGAATCAGCATTAAGGAAGTGGGTGGAGGAGCAAAGGTCCTTTCCTCACCTTTGCCATTCAGCAACGGGTTTCATTTGAGGATTGTTGGACATGCTATACTGTTCTATACTAGTGCTCCCAAACTCTGCCCCTCCAATTCTTCTCTACCCTGTTCAGATCCATCCCAAAGCTGAATCAAGAATGAATGAAAATTTGAGACTGTTTAGAGACTTCCAGTACCTGATACTCCTAGTCTAGGTCATCTGTCTGTCTACCTAGATATATATATATCACAGGAGAAGCTCTTCATATTTATGTGAATTTGCCAAATGTTATCCACACAGGAAGAAGTACTGTAAGTCAGAGAGGAAAGTATTGTAAAATATATTTTGGTTGGATGGATGGGCCCAGAGACTGGTGGTAAATGGAGTGAACTCCAGCTGGAGACCAGTTACAAGTGATGTTTCCAGGGCTCAGTGCTGGGTCCAGCCCTGTTCAACGTCTTTATCAATGACCTGGAAGAAGGCATTGAGGGCACCCTTAGCAAGTTTGGGGATGACAATAAGCTGGGCAGAACCGTGGATCTGCAGGAGGGTAGGGATCTGAACAGGTTGGACCACTGGGCTGAGACCAATGGCATGAGGTTTAATAAGGCCAAATGCCGGGTCCTGCACTTGAGGCACAACAACCCTATCCAGTGTTATAGACTAGGAGAAGTCTGTCTAGAAAGCTGCCTGGAGGAGAAAGACCTGGGGGTGTTGGTTGACAGCTGACTGAACATGAGCCAGCAGTGTGCCCAGGTGGCCAAGAAGGCCAATGGCATCTTGGCTTGTATCAGAAACGGCGTGACCAGCAGGTCCAGGGAGGTTACTCTCCCTCTGTACTCAGCACTCGTGAGACTGCTCCTCGAATCCTGTGTTCAGTTCTGGGCCCCTCACCACAAGAAGGATGTTGAGGCTCTGGAGCGAGTCCAGAGAAGAGCAACAAAGCTGGTGAAGGGGCTGGAGAGCAGGTCTTATGAGGAGTGGCTGAGAGAGCTGGGGTTGTTTAGCCTGGAGAAGAGGAGGCTGAGGGGAGACCTCATTGCTCTCTACAACTACCTGAGAGGAGGTTGTAGAGAGGAGGGAGCTGGCCTCTTCTTCCAAGTGACAGGGGACAGGACAAGAGGGAATGGCCTCTAGCTCCACCAGGGGAGGTTTAGGCTGGACATTAGGAAAAAATTTTTCACAGAAGGTGTCATTGGGCACTGGAACCGGCTGCCCAGGGAGGTGATTGAGGCACCTTCCCTGGATGTGTTTAAGGTGCGGGTGGATGAGGTGCTGAGGGGCATGGTTTAGTTATTGATAGGAATGGTTGGACTTAATGATCCTGTGAGTCTTTTGCAGCCTAATGATTGTATGATTCCATTTTAGCAGCTGAGTTTTTGGAAAATGATTCAATTCTTAAACAAGTTTCTCCCTTTTTAATTTAGGTAACTGTACACTCCTTCCTAGTTTATCCCTAGATGCCTAATAACTACAATTAGGTTAGGATTTTTGAAAAGGTAATGAGAATTGATTAGTTTTATTATACAAGTTTAAGGATGTTTTCCTGAATTAGGGCAATACAGAACAATTGTTAAATAGTAAATATAATAATCTATTCTCACTGATAAAAAAAACCTATTCTCAATATATGTTTTATAACAATTGAGTTTACCCTGTGTATGCTTGTTAGTTTGATGTCCTAATGAGCTGAATACCATTAACTGACAATTTGTGCCATAATTTGCTATTTCATAGGGCCATTTTCTCAGATGTGAGCCTTCTGTAGTGAAGAGGTTTTTTTTTTCCTTTGTTCTAGTTAAGTAATCAGTCATTTTCAGTTACAGTTCTGTTCTCGCTGGTATCTTCAGAGGTAATCTTCCCAGGAGGCTTTCATGGGTATATTTTAAGTCTGGTTTGGGTAAGTAGCATAGACTGTTAGCCAGTGAAATAACCACCCTTTTTTTTTTTTTTAAGCAAATGTATGAGTTTAAAAATGCAATCTGTATACATCAAAATGTCCTCAGTTCCTGATCTTAAATTAAGTGAAGTCAAGAGTTAGTAGTTTGATCTCAGGAACTCTTGTTTGTATGTTCCACTATCTGTTAATGTTTTCTCTTGTGCTTGTTAACAGCATTTCATTATCTGCAATTACCACTGTTCCCCCAGGGAAAAAATAAAATTAAATAAAGCCATCAACTAACCTTATTTTAAAAAAAAAAGAAAAAGACAAATGTTTATAAGCCTTTCCTGTGTACTATTTCTAACTTGCCCAAAATCTTCTAAAACTAAAGCTTTGGACAGTTCACACACCTGTTTGAAAGAATCCCAGGGGAAACACCCCAAAGGTGAAAAGTGTAGGAGAGGTGAGTGATATTCAAGGGTCCTCTCCTGCAAGGTCAAAAATAGTCCATGCCAACATGCAGGAAATCAACCAAAACCAAGAGGCTTGTGTGGAAGACAGATGTCCTCACTAAACTCATGTAAAAAGAATGCACAGCCTTCTATGGTGGCAAGTGGTACAGCTGACCCAGGAGAAAAAAAGAGGCACTCTGAGACTGCACAGGGATTCAGATAGAAAAGTTGAAGTCCATGTGGAGCTAGGTCTGGTGACAGACCTAAAAAGCACGAAAAGAGGTTTCTACAGACATATCCACCATGAAATGAAGATTTTCCACATCATTTGAATTTTGCTGAATGGGAAACAACCTTTAGTGACAAAAGCTATGGAAAAGGCCGAGATAGTGGATGATATCTTCTCAATCTTTACCAGTGAGACACACTCACAAGAGTCCCACGTCACAGTGAGCATTAAGAAAGTCCAGAGCAAGGAAAATAACCTTGGTGGTGGAGGATAAGGTTAGGGATCATTGAAACAAATTGAACGCAAGTTCAGTTTGCACTCACAAGTGATGAGGAAGTTGATGGATGTCATTGTAAGGCCACTGTCAATTATTTCTAAAGGGTTACAACAACCTGGGGAGGTTGCTGAAGACTGAATAAAAGCAAATGTCACTCCTGTCTTCAGGAATGAAAAGAAGATCCTGTAAACTACGGCATGATCATTATCCTGAGATCTTGCTCAGCTTTCTGTCTTTGTTCCTCTCTTTCCTATCACTATAGTCTTATATCACTTTTCACTTACCACTTTTTACAATAATAAAAATATTCTGATGTACAGCATCTGACCTTGGTGGTGTCTTAATCTCAACCTTGGAGATCACCAAGCAATCCTCCCAGCTCTGGCTCAGGACACAACCTCAGCAGGTTTGCAGGTAATAAAAAAGTGGAAGGAATATTCTACACAACCAATGTTTCTTCTGCTGTCCAGAGAGACCTTAACAGATGAAAATAGGCTGGCAGAAACAGACTAGAGAGATAGACTGGCAGGAACCTCATAAAGTTATAAAGGAGAAACACAGTCCTGCACCTGGGAAGAAATAACCCCATGCATTAGAACAGGCTGGGTACAAACTTACGGGAGAGTAATTTTGCAGAGATAGATTTGAGACTTCTGATGGTTATCAGGTTGAGCATGAGCCAGGAATGCACCCTTGCAGCAAGAAAGGCCAACACCTTCCTTCGTTGCATTAGGCAGGGTGAAAGATGACTGAGGGTTTGAACCATCTCTCAGACTAGAAGCTGGACTAGTTGATCTCAAGAAGTCACTTGACTATTCTGTGATCCTGTGGTTCTGTAGCTCCGTACCATGTATTTCAGTGTTTCCTGTATGCACTGAAAAGAAGGAAGGATAGCCTTCTGAAAAAACAAACCAGCACAAAGGTAAAAAAAGACATGATATGCAAGAGCTGACTTGGGAAACATTCCTGAATTAGCATTATACGATAATTTAGTTCTGTTACTTTGTTTTAAATTGTGTTATAATTCTTAATATCAACATAAGCTATGTTAGAAACTGAAACAGGAGGATAAAAAGATAAAATAAGAACTCATTTTGAGGATGAAAATATTAAGTACTAAATATTCAGCACTGAACATGCAGAGAATCATGCACAGTATTTTAGATGAAGTGGAAGAACTGGAATGTTGCCTGATCTTATCTTTCTGTATCTCTAAGCTATTGAACCTCTCAGGAAATGAAAAATACTAGTAGCACATTTGAGGCCATGTTCCACTAATTCCCAGACTCTTGTCCACAACCCTTGTCCAAAACTCTTCATAAGCTACAGTGAAAAAAAACCTTGATAAATATTGCAATACGGCTTGAGACATCAAACTCAAAGGGGTTTTTTATTATTATTTGTTATTGTGGTTAGGAAATTTATTTGGAAAGGACAGCATGATTTTTCACATGCGGTGTGTAGTCTGTTGCATCATCAGTTTTTTCTTAAATATTTGAGTCTGAATACAGTAAAAGCATATTAAGAAAGATGATAGGTATATGATTCACAGATAAGTAAATACATCACAATTGTGCCATTTAGTGAGTCAATGCTTATAAAGTTAAATTCTATTCCTCTTTATTGTTAATAAAATCCTCTCTTACTGTGGCATAGTAGCAACTGTATCTATCGATAGTGTTAAAGATTTATCTAAGATATTTAGAGTGACTGAAAAGCAAGGGCTCTTCTGTTGGTCTTTATTAGGTTTAAAAAATCTTCTGACCTTAAAACATATGCAAATTACTTTTTGCCTTTTCTTTATTTTAAGTACTACAGAAATATGACAAACCTTGCATCCTTAAGCACGCTCAGGGCATATAAAACAGTGAAGCATTAAGGGAATGTATCTTGCACACTAAATGCCAGAAGTTTTGTAAGGCCACTGCAAGAAAGGTACTTTTTTGAGAGGTCATTTTAGGGATCAATTTTACCACAACAGGAATTCAAATTTTCAGATTTTTTTTTCTTTCATCTTCAATTACAGGGCTTTTTATTGTTCTCTTCCACTATTTCAGACCTGTTGCGGACAGTACTAGATGTTAAGGAATGTATGAAAGAGAAGGGCAGGACCTTCTCTTTGTAGATTATTACAATTTCCAGCAATCAATACCTACAAATTGTGCACAAACGCTGAAAACTTCCCACTGCAAATGTGATGCACATATATATAACAGATGCTACATACAGTTAAGCACTGCATATATATATACATAGGAGAACAGTATGTAATTTTTCCTTTCTCTTAGCTTTCTAAAGTGTCTGGCACTGATAGACAATTTGGTTCTTAACTACCCAAAGTTACTGATTTTAGGCCATCTGTTTAACAGATGACTGTATTTCATTTAAACATGCAGCAACTCAATGTAACCAACTCTATAAATCACACGCCAAAACCAATTTATACTTTTATCTTTCTATTTGCTTTTTTTTCTTTTCTGCTTCTTTTCATTTTTTTCTGTTTTCTTTTCTTATTTCTCTTTCCTTTTTTTAATTTTCTTTCTTCTTTTTTCCTTTTTGTTTTATCATTTTTTCTTTTTTTTTCAGTTTTTCTTCCATTACAAATTTGGACTATTAGAGAATAGCTGAGTAACAGAAGCTATATGTAGTTCTTGATAAACTTCCAAGCACACAAATGAAAGCCTCACTCAGGAACTAATGAGCAGGTGAGGTCTTAACATCAGAATTCATATGAAAGTGCCTGAATTTATGTGTTTTCTCACATTTCTTCTAACAGTAAAATGTCAGTTGAAAATATAAATTTTAAGAAAATTAGTATGGATCAGTGATTCCCTTGAAAATTTGTTCCATTTTTAAAAAAAAAAAAAATTGAAAAGAGCTGATGCTTGGTGACATTACTTTGATATGTTTAATGCAGTCTAAAATTTAAAAAATAAAACCCAAATATACATTCCCTCTGCTTTGGTTGCTGACAACTGAAATGGTACCAAGAATCTCTAAACAATGAAGTAAAACACTCTTTTTGAGAGTATCGTACATGTTTTGAGTGATTAACCTCTTTTTCAGGCACAGTAGAATATACTTAGACATAGAATTAATTGTCATTTTACACCAGAAAAATATTTTGCCTTGCTAAGGTTACAAATACTAAATGTATAAAGCAGAACTCTCTAAAAAGTAACAGAAAGGAAGAAAAGAAAAAAAAAAAGAGCCTTCAGGGAGTTTGTAGTGATACTAGAGTGTATTAATCCATTCGTTTTTTTGGTGTTACTCTACTTCGATTTCATAGCTATCACTTGCAACAAGGACATCACTCATACTTTACATCCCCAAAACTGTAAAAATAGATGAGTTCTGACCAGCATTGTCTCCATAAACTTGCATATTTAGGCTCTCTGATATGTTCCACTAGTTTTGGTAAATGCTAGGTAGTTTTTTGTCTAGCGTCAGATTCTTCCCTCTCAATGTGCGCTGTCTTCCAAGAACAAATACACTGAGTTTCCGAAACACAAGGTGTTCATGAATTCAACATCAAGCACTCATCTGAGATTGAATGTTGTTCAATATTCATCACTAGCCAGTTGCTTCCAGCTGAACATACAGTACTTCAGCTGAGTCAGAGCACATCTGTTGTCTAACACAAATTTAACTTCTTAATATTCTGCTGATCTGAACTGGGTACAAGGAAAACACTGGCAATGAGCGGCAGCTTTATATGAAGATAGAACAATCAAAATGCTCTTTCAGGAGACAATTATGTCTTTCTGTTTGTTTACATTAGATTTTAATTAAGAGGCAATTCTAATTCATAAGGCATTCCATTGTAAGCATGCTGATTTATCAGCCAAACATTCAGTAATGCTATTGAGTGTTCTTGTATACAGTGGATTAATTACAAGTGTGTTGCTCCAGTCTGCCTGAAAAATTGAATGCCTATCTGTTTCAGCATGCTGCTGAAGTCTTTGGGTAAAACTGTTTCAATGGGTTATGCAGCAGACTGAACAGCAGGGTCAAAATTTTCTATGCTTCAATATTTCATAACAGTTTTTTAATTTTTTTTCCCATAGTGTATTTTCCTATTTCAACTTTGAAACCTAATGAAAGTGGCCAGAAAACATCTTTTTGCTACAGAATTAGTGAGAAGAAGAAAAATTAAGTACCCCTATAGACTAGTTATTCAAATATCATTTTTTGTTAGAAATCATCTTACATTGTGAACAAAACTATAATTATTTGCCCTCAGAAAGACACGCTTCATATTTTCCTTCCACACTTTTTACAGGTAGATCAGTTTCAGACCTTCTAAGGATAAAATATTATTTTTCATGGATTCAAGAGTAGACTTAGAAAGAAACTCCCTAGCCCCAGTCTTCTTCAACATGTTCAAGGGCAAGATGGATTAGGCTTCAAGCAACCTAGACCTCTGTAAAGCATCCCTGCCTGTGGTAGGGGAATTAGAACTAGGTAATCTTTAAGATCCCTTCCAATCCAAACTATTCCATGATTCTTTGATTCTATGATTCCAGAATTCTATAATTCTTCTTTTCTAAGCAGACACAAATATGGCAGTCTCATTATCACCAGTGAATGTATTTTGTAGTAGTTGGAGTACAACTCCTTGTGCTTTCATCTCACAGTCACTCCTTCAGTGACCACAATCTAGTCAAGAATGAGTCTTTGCAAAAATTACATCCAAACTCCGAGCTGGCGAAGACAGGCAGAGAAATAAATGAAGATCATATTTCACTGGGTGGAGAATGTACCCATGCCAGAGTAAGAAATACTTGATATTATTTCAATACAGGTACTATAGTCCTCCCTTTCCCTTTTACTTTACTAACTTTTGAATTTTTCCCAAATGTACCCTAGAGGTATTGATTCACTGAGCTGTGCAACTCTTCCATGTAATGTACTCTCTCAGAAATAATTTTTAATAGGCACCATCCTAATCACGCTCCAACAAATATTCCTATCTGTGAAAATACCTGCTAAGCTTTTTCCAAAATACCATAATGCATTTCAGGAAATCATGATCTTTTCTTACATGGAGGTAGGCTGCGCTCCAGTCCACATTCAGCAAGACATTGTTAATGGAAATTGGGGGAAAAGTGCAGATGTGAAAATCACTGCCATCTTTTGATAGGAACGGAGGTAAAAATAAACTCTATTAAACTTCTATATTTAAAGAAAAAAATAAGAAGTAAAATTAGTCCTTATTAACTCCTCATAACCAGTGGCAGGAAACTGTTTTGGCATTTATTGTACTGTCCAATATTCATTTTCTGGTGGTGGGCTGAACTCTATGCTAGCATTACTATGGCTAAGTGACTCTTTCTCAAAGTGTAATTCTTTATTCCCTTAATCAAATTTCAGGAACAGTGGAGTAATATTTTTGCCCATCTTGCTATCATAGGAGTAAAAGTTACTTATATAACAAGCCGTAAGGACATTTGGATTAAGGTGCATTGCCACTGCAGACTTTGTGAGGATTATAAACAGGATAATAGGGAGTGTGAGCTTGCCTTAGGGCATCTCTTACTCTCTCTAGAAGATGCATAAACAAGACTGGGGTGCCTTGTACCCTGCTGAAGAAAGGTCACGTGGAATGAGAGGATTTAGTGAGCAGGATATTGTGAGGAAATCGACTCTAGCTGAAAGCTGAGATTCAATGATCCGTTTAAATAAGGGTTAGAGTAACCCATATCTTTGCCTTTACTATAGCAAACAGAAGAGGCCAGGAAGGCTAGCATGAATCCTGCTTCATTATCCCAACTCTGTCCACTAATGACTTTTGCTGATACCTACCTAGATCTCTCTCTAGATCTCCCATGAAGTTCAAGGAGCATCAGGGTAACAGGCAAGAATCTGACCCTTTAGTTTCCCTGAGGAGGAAAGGCTTCTTAAAACTGAGAAGAGTCAATTTCATTCTGCTCAGAAATAAATACAACAGAAAAAATTTAATCTGAGACAGGTTTCTGCAAAAAGCTCTCTACTGCTTCTACTTTCTTGATGAAGACAATGTGTAAAGTTTTACCTGCATACTGTAAAACCAGATATTTGATAAGTTAATGCAGCAATGGAAACATCATCAAGAATCTCAAAGAGGTCATAGCCTATACCTCTATATTGTCATCTAGACATGAGGAAAGATTTTGCTAGGAAAAGGATGGTTTTGCAGTCCTGTTTAACTTGTTTCCTTAAGGGAAATTTCTAGATCCACTCCCCATTTTCTTGTTACTCATCTCCTTCTGGGGAATTGATAGTGAGGTAAAAAGGCCAAGCCTGCAATGCCTGCTGCAGATGGGTGCTGTATAAAGCAAGACTCATCAAAAAGACGTCAGTGTACAGTGATTTAGAGCACCCAGAAAATTATCTTAACTGACCAGTTAAAATTGATTCTGACTACAGTGGAACATCAGTCAGGAAGGGTAGATCTCTAAAATTCAACATTTTCTTGGAAGTAGCAAAATGTTGGAGATGAAACTATAGTCATGGCTTTACATAGAGGGGAAACGTGACATGAAAGTGAGTAACATTCAAGTTGTCTTGTCATTCTACTGTCAGACAACTAGAGGTTATTAGGCTCATAGCTTTGGCTTACCTCCTTGAAGTTTCTCCTGGTTTCTCCTGCCTCTACACTACAGAGGGAAGGGATATGTTTCCTTTTTCATAAACACCTAAAAAAAGACTTAGAAAATCATACTGTAGAAAAAAAGTTAGGGCAAAGATAGGGGAAAAATAATTATCTGAATATTTATTAATGCAGTGAATTTTTGCTTTTCCTTTACAAATACTCTTTGCCTTAAGCTACAAGGAGCCTTTTCCTACCTCACCGTTACTGGAACAGTCTGCCCAGGGAGGTGGTTGAGTCACCTTCCCTGGAGGTGTTTAAAAGACGGGTGGATGGGGTGCTGAGGGGCACTGTTTAGTGATTAATAGGAATAGTTGGACTTGATGATCCAGAGGGTTCTTTCCAACCTAGTGATTCTATGATTCTATGATTACATCAATTGTCTTTGATCTGATAGCTGTACTGCAGTAATACTAGGAGTACAATTGAGGTGGGTTATCTAGGGCAATTTAAGATGCCCTCACACAGCCTTTTTGTCTCCTGTTGCCAGTGCAGCATTTTGTTGATATCTGTGCTATCATTATGCTGTTGTGTATGACTGTGTGAAGAGAAATCAAGCCAGTAGAACACAGTCCTACCAGTGTGTCTGAGTGTTAAATTCCATTCCCCCATAGGTTTAAATGGCTCAGATGTCATTGCCAAAAGCAACACAACTTTAGACTTAACGCGCATGAGCTCAGGTTTATTATTTAGCTTTTAATTTTCCAAACCCATAAGCTAGTTGCAATATATTGGTGGATTTTTCATTCTCTGGGTTCTTTACACCATCTTTCCAGTGTAAATCCACAGATTCAAGGTTTGTACTGTTAAAACAGGAAGACTAATCAAAAACATCATAAAGTTCAAAAGAGCCTGGGGCAGAGAATTTTTTCCTAGTCTGCTCGTCTTTCCTAGTCTACCAAAGCATGTATCAACTGACTTGACTACAGCTGTATCAATTGCAATCATCTTAAAGAGTAACAGCCTTGTGCTGAATGCTGCAGACAAATGTGGTAGTAAATATCTAATGTTTTTTTCATCTCTATTTCTTGTATGTGGAAAGTGAAAAATAAATTTAAAAAAAAAAGAAAATCCTTTCCTTTTTCTTGTGACACCTCAAATATACTATCCTATAGATACTATAATTAAAAGCACATACAAGAACTATTCTAGATTTTGTGCAAGTTTATTTGCTATTCTATCATATGTTGAAGTCCTCTTAATAACATTACTATGCTCTTTTCTGCCTCAGAAAGTCCTTCAGCATGACCTGTTACAGCTGAACCAACAATCTGCCTCTCAGGTCTGGGTTGTGAATATTCTGATAGTGATGCTGTCCCTCAAAGGGATTATATTTGGTTTCATAACTTCATTTCCCTTATCATCTATACTATGGTATTTTTTTACTGCCTCTAGACAAATGTCACCAGGAACATTCAGATGTCCCATTGACAGAGCAGCCCTAGCACACTCTGCACCAGAACTGAAGGTAGAGGGCTTGAACAGAGTATTAAAAATACTACTAGCATTTCTTGTGCTGCTGTCATGGACTTACCAAAGTGATGAGTGATGAGGAAGAAAGTAAGGAAACAAAACCAAAGGAGTTCTAAGGATTTTATGAATAGCTATCTGGCATAAGCAGGTTGTCAGAGATACATTCCACACAAACTGGAAGACCGACCTAATTTACTAGGAAATGACCCAAATACTGGCATGATTTCTGAAGACTAAGTCATCAGCCAACAAGCCAGTTCCACACTTGAACGGTAAAACTGTGAGAAAATTAATTTCCTGGGCATGGAATCCAGTATTTTTTAAGCTGCCCTAAGAAAGAGACTCCAGAACTTGCTACCTTTGATCATCCTGTAGGCTGGAAAAACGCATTTTGGTGTATTAGGTGTGGTAAAGACTATTTTCACGCTATAACTTCAGGAATGTCTACTTCAGGAATCTTCTATAAAAAAAGAGGGAGAGATTCATTTCCTTTGAAGACGCAGTTACAGCTAAAGTTAGTGCTTTCACTTACACCCTTTTTGATCCTCACTCTCTTCACTTACTATCTAAATCTTGAATTTTCTCTTTCATGTAGGTAGTATCCTAAACTGTATGCCTCCAGCTTGAGTTTGCCAACACCTTCCTATGTCATTAGGAAAGTTATTGTCTCTTTCTTGACAAAACTTAGTGTGTATCTCCAGTGAACAGACGTTAATCTCTGTCAATTTTTGCAGTACTCTAATAACTTCACGAGGAAGCTATGACTTCATTTGAACTGGCCAGAAACCAAGGCACTTATAACACCAGAAAGGTGGTGCACTGAAATGGAGTTAATTCACAGAACAACAAATAAATGTCTCACCATAATTTCTAATAAGGAAATCTATTTACTTGCCCTGCTAAGAAATTGTGTCCTAGTCACATGCTGTTATCACAAACAAGATGGTCAACTAAGGGGAAATTTAGTCCAGCCCAGGGAAAACATGCTGAGATCTGTAATTATGTTAGAGGAAGTGACCGATAAGAAAAAGAAGTTTTGAAATGAAAATACTCAAGTTTCAAGAGTGATGTTTAACCATACTGGATAATACCACTATTAGAAAAATATTCATTGGATTTGACATCTCAGTCTGCATCTCTGTATGTTATTATTATAGCATGTAACTACAGTGTACAAGGAGTTCAATTCTTTCCTTACAAATGTGATGATTGTTTTGGAGAAGATATTTTTGATTAAAGGCAAAGTAAATTATCTTATTAAAAGACTTCTTAAGACACTCTTAGTGGCCGTGGATCTCAATGAGACTTCCACTGTTTATAAAGAATACCTAAAAGCTTTGATGAAAAGTGTGATATAAATATTAATGAACATATCGTTACATTTAAGTGTTCAACAATGACATGACCCCTTTCTCCTTTCAAAAGATCATAGAAGAACTGAGCCATTTATTGATCTTTGTAAAAAGTCAAATACCTCCACAAGTACAGTAAAAATGCATTTTGCAGCTACATATAAATCTGTTGATTGCTGGACTAATAAGATTTGATTCCTACCATCACTCATTTAATAATTTGGTTCAGATCCTCTGAAGTGAAAAATGGTGAATTCTAGACTGACTGCTCTCAAGATTCACTGATGTTTATTCTGTTCAGTTACTTCACACAAGTTATGAGGGATGTTTGGCAGTGGACAAGCTAAATAAAACATTATTTCCATTATGAAACTTTTACTTCTGAGTTAAATAGTCATGTTTAATAACACTTAGCTTATTCCTATGATCAACATTTCCCTAAATTAAGATTTCTTGTTGCAGTATTTACTAAAGAGGTTGGGGGGGGAAGAAAAAGGAAAACTCAAAGTAAAATCTGTATGAAAGTATAATTTTAACTATTGCATGCTAGTATTCTACCCAGTGCCACCAGCATCCCACACAATCATGGGGTAAAGACCAATTCTGCCACCATATCCATGTTCCTCACATACCTGAATGTGTCTTTCACAATCATTAATCTACATTAAAAATAAAGGATGCTTGTAAAAATAAATCCTGATATACGAAATGGAGCTGCCCTACAGCAAAGAAAGAAAAGTCTGTAATAGTGTACCTTGCGTGTCAAGGTGCCATTACTAGTCAATCAAAAGCTCTCATCAAATTAATTGGCAGTATCAATATAGGTAGTGCATTAATCAGTCCTTAAACACACCTGTTTTGTTTTACACAACAAAAAATGAAAACACCAATCTATTGGTAGATCCTTTGCTATAAAAGTGTCAAAGATGTGTGTGAGTTACGCACATTAATTGCCTGCACAAATACAGGTAGGGGTGAGTAAGAAATCTGGTTTACTGAAATAGCAGCAAATGTGATTACATTGCTGATTATTGATTTATCTTATTTCAGTCATGTTTTTTATGTTCACCTTTTCTTGATCTTTTCTATAAACATTAATAACAAGGTATAAGAACTTCATTCACTTCATTTTCAGTGTAATTGATTGCTAAGTACACTTGCTCAAGTTATTGATCAGAATAAATAAAAAAATTATGTATGTAAGTGTTAAAAATTTGCTACCCTTAAGTTTTAGAAGTTGCAGACGTTCAGATCTAAACTTCCTACATCTGGACTCCTAAAGTCAGTACAGCTCCATGCAGGCTCATTATTAAAGTTAGATTGAAGGATGCAGTCATAAGGATCTTTGAGGAAGAGGTTGTGTTTCTGGTAAACTAGCAGACACTATCATGAACAAGACCTTCATCTTAACAAATCTTCAGCTAGAAGTTCAGTTTTTCCTTGTTCTTTACAAAAGTTCACTGATGTATGCCCAGGTAAAATGCAGGTAATATTTGTTAACCTTTTCAATAATTTAATAATTCGTGTTTACACTATTTCTTCATTGTTATTGACGTTTATACAGAAAGATCATCTGTGCCTTACAATTTTCATGTCAAATTAAGCTTCCCTTGTTTTTTTCCTAGAGATTTAGTAACAGATGATTGATTGGCAGTTCCCTTCAACACCTTAACCCGTGCAGGCGTGGCAATAATTTCCTGTGATGGGATTGTCATCATTGACATACTCAGACAGACTTGCGCATTCTAGATGGGAGAGGAGTTCAGGTTTTCTGGCATTACCAAACATTGTTAAGAGGTAAGATAGTGCTAAAGTGTTCTTCGAGCAGAAATAAGAGAACAAGTTAGAAAAGGAAAACTGCTCTTTAAAACTCTTTTTAACATATAAAGGATGTTTATATGCTTGTCAGATTAACAGTTTTGCATCACTATAATTTTAGGAATGTAATTTTTATTTGGCTTTCATGTGAACCTGAGATTCCTTAGGTGTTAAATGCAGATGTTATGGAAGAGACAAATGCAGCTTTGACAAATGTGTCTGAATATCTAATGTTTCACTGACACTGGGGACCTCCTAAATCACACATAGATTTCAGCTTCTTCTTATGTCCAAGGGGTGAGATGGATTTGGGATATTTTTCAGATGAAAACAGTAGAATCACTTCTTACCTTTCACAGCTTTGGGGTGGGCAGGGAATAGAATGGAGAGTAAATCCTTCTCACTGGCAAAACGGCAGAAAGTTCTAATGGTTAATTAGACAATGCTCTGAGGTCATGAACTACAGTCTTACCTCAAATTCTTGCCACCCAGCAACTAACTCTAGCATTAATATCAGAATATAAGATGAGGTAATATTTCAAGATGGCAAAATTCTTTTTGCCTAACTCTGTGTTTTTTGGAAAGTGTCACACTAATTAAATTAATTCCAATACTTGTCACTGTACTTCCTGGCTAGTTTCTAAAGCATCACACACAGGTGCCTTAATTTCTTCTTGCTTCTAAAAGTGAAATTAGCTCCCTTCTCATTTGCTTCACAAAATAAGACCAGAAATTAGGAGGGCCATTTTACCTTTCCAAAGCTCTTTCATGATCATTTAATACGAATTATTAACATATAGTGTTAACAAAAATTGAATTTCTTGATTTCAGTATGTATTGTTTAGAATGTACATCCATGTGCACCAAATATGTACTTTTAAACTGGTTAAATTCGTGGAATACTTGTTAGAGGTACAAATACCCTTCCTTGTCCAATACTTCTTTGCATGCATGCAATAACTTATGTATGGTATCAATAAGACGGTTGAAACATCTTGAATCATGATATAGTTAGCAAACAGAAATAAGCCTCAGTCCTCTAACTAAACTACTTTAAGGCTGCTGCCCACTTTTTTTCCACTGAATACTCAGTCTGACGCTTATTTGATTCTCGGTGTTGGGGCTCTGGGTGGTTGGGGGTTTTATGTTTTCCATTAAACCTTTCAGGCTTTGACGTTGTGCTGTGAAGTGTTGCTCTTGTATGACTTTCACAAGAGAAAGCCATCCTAGAAAAGAATTACAAAAGGTATTTTGATCAGAAGATCCTGATAGACTTGATACAGTTCCTTCATGACTGAACACGACTTCAGTGCTAAAAAACACTGAGTCCACTACAGAGAATTGACTGAGACTGAAATCAGTGATGTGTTAACAAAAGAGAGGAGTCTTGCAGAGAGGCAAAGACCTTGCTGAATCCAGATGGAATACAATCAGGGAGAAAATTTCCTTTAATGGGAAAAGAGGTGTTTTACTGCTTATCTAAGCTGAGGGCACTAAGGGTTATTCCATGCATTGTGCTAGGAGTAAAGGTAAGCTTTGAAATAAGGTGAAGACAGATAATTTGAAAATTAGCATTACTTTAAACTGGAACAACTTTTCTAGACAGAGGAAAAAAAGGAAAATAAGAAGGAATATGATATTTGTGGCAATGGGGAGGAAAATAGATCTAGTTTTAAAAGGGGGGTGGAGCAGGGGGCACTGTGAAGAAATTCTGATTTTTACTTGTATCACCTCCAAAGTTTTAACAAACAGACCCATGCTTTTTTCAGGAATCCATGAATATTTTCTGTATATGAATGGGACAGTTCTTTCAGGCATCCTGCAGTCCTGAGTTTATTTGTAACAAGAACAAAAATAATGCAAGGATGTGATGATGCTTGTTTTCCACAAACAAATCCTGGGAACAAATACTGAAGTACACTTCAGAGAGACCTCTCAGTCCCTCCCAGAATATCAGTCTATGATGCCAGACCAGACATGGCCACTGGACCAAAATGGTTTTGCCAACAAGTTCCATTCTTGGCTGGTGTATTTATGCACAAACCAGAATATCCACAGTAGAAAATTTTTTAAAGCTTCGCTCTGTTTTACTGAAAGTTGAACAAAGTAATGAAAAGTCAATCTGATTTCTACTCTTGAGAGGTTTTCATTCCTGAAGTTTCTGTGTTTGAAGATGTCTACTGCTCTGAGCTAATTCTGAGATTCTTAATCACTTTACACAAAGACATGTACAATACCAAGTGAAAAGTTTGAATTAAATTCAAACTCTAGCCAAGATACTGGCTGGAAGAATGAAATATTTCATAGGGTATGTGAGCAATTTGCCTTCAAAACCTACTTGCTATGCAAAAAATATAACAAGTCTCCTTAGCAACATGTATTTCCTTGCTGAAGACTTGTTCTTCTCCAATATGTCCATTATTGATTATTTACCCCATTATGCCTATGTAAGACAGTCCTTAAAAGAAGTATTCATTACTGCTGAGTCCCTACATTTGCATATTGTTCTTAATTCTCGGATATATGAACAATAACAGCCTTAATGGAGGATAGTGTAATCTTTTATTACCACAGTTAAGCTATTGTGTCTGAATAGAAAAGCAAAATGCTAAAAACCTCTTTAAAGTATTAATTAATCTTTTCCAAAACTTCTATTGAGACTATTTTTTTTTGCTAGCGACCCATGACATAATGGATTCAATTAGTGTTCTGCTATTATTTCTAGCCATTTGAAAGCGCTTCAGATTGTTATTTTATCCAAAACAGTTATTTATTTCACATTAGAGACCAACGATTTTACATTGCTAACAGCAACCAATAGATGTTGATGCACAGACAAGTAATTCTATAGATTTCAAAATTAAATATATTCATTCACTGCCTGTGCTTTTTCCACTATGAGGGAAAATCGATTAGTAAAATCCCTGGAAAGAATTTTTCCTCAGTAAAGCAGGCATCTGGCTAGGAACCTTGAAGGACTGTCTGTGGAGGTGTTCAGAGAAAGTAGGCTTGATTTCATTTCCCACATAGTCCTCTTTAAACTGGGGCATGATGCGAGTCCTGTTCCCCTGCCTCCTCATTAGCTATTTGCACTATTGCACAAATACAACCTGAGCAGCACAGTATAACAGTAAGCCTCTCTGTGCTTAAACTTTATGGCTTCATCCAGCTCCCACTGAACAGTTAAAGCGTTTCCAGAAACTGATAATTGAGTTTATAGTTTTGAGGACCAGAGAAAAGCCATTTGCTGTCGCTTAATCTTCAGATTGCACTAGGTACTTCTCATGATAAAAATTTCTAATTCAATGTTTAGGTATTATTTCAGTTGTTAAAAAGGTGTAATGATTTACAGGTGAGAGGAAAGAAATTCCATGTTTTTCTGATACTAGGACTTGAAAGTGATAAACACAATCTCCAGAAAATTTCAGATATTTCAACAACAACTGAATTTTCCCTAGGATGAAATACAAACTTGAGATATACATGCACTGAAGGAGAATTTTTGAGATAATTGCTGCAGAAAGCTACAAATAAATCTGTGTTTTATTCATGACTAAAGAATTTCCTAGCAATAAATACTTAGACAGAAAATTTCTGGTATGCAGCCTTTTTCCGGATGAATAAACAAAATCAATACATATACAGCAATTTCCTTCTGTGAATGTGAAGCAAATTCTGGTTTAGGACTGAGACACCTGGTCTCCAGTCTCTAGCAGAATATGTGCTAGAACACAAATTGCAATATTTGCAACAAGATAAAATCCTAACTTTTGAAAACGTATTTTTTTTTCCAATTTGAGAGGATTGTATTTTAAAGTAACTGGAAAACTAATATTTTTTCAGGGGATGAAGAATCTGGGTCCAGCCACAAGGGTGAAGCAGGGCTAGGCAGCTCCAGGGAAGCAGGAGATGAAGTTGCATCCTGCTGAGAGGAACAGAATCCTTAACGGTAGGGACACAGCAAGGAAAGCAGGGCAGACAGGGCTGTAGTAGCCAGAATCAGCCAAGAGATCAAATGGCCATTAAAGTCTATGGCAGTGAGGCAGTTTATACCAAGGATTTGTGTCCAGGGAAGGTCTGGGGATTTACAAAGTGCTTAAGATAATTTCTATGTACTGAATGCTCTATAACCCAATGAGTTTACATTTCTTGATCTTATTTTGTTGGCAGGATAGCAGTAGTTCAACTCCACAAACCGCAGTCTGAAAATTGGTAAGTAGGAAAACCTCACTCTGTCAACATTTAATACTTACCTTTTTTTAGAAGTTAATGGTAATTTGATTATGCAACTCTCTGTATAATCTTTGCATAAGATGTGAATTATCTTAAAAAACCCTTTAGACCACCCTCACTCAATTAATATTGTCCATGCATCTTCTTCAGAGCATGCTCTGCTTCTAACAGATCTGAGTTTTCGTGCCCTCCAGTGTCAACAGAAAAGGATTTTCAGAGGAATAGTTACTTTAACCATTCCATTACTCAGAAAGCTGGAGTCTTTTTAGCTTGTTGGTCCATCCCTACTGAAGAGATTTCCTTTTGTTTGCTATTACTGAGAGAAAGTTCTCAGGTTGCCTCTGGAGCCTTGAGTTTTAGTAACAGCTTGACAGATAATAGTCAAGTATAAAGGAAGAAATGCATACCACTCTGTTCTATGTTGTAGTGCAAGTCCTTCCTGTAGGTAATGAGAAGAGCAGCTTCCGTACCAGTTGTGGTGTCTGTAAACCTGGCCATAGAGAATATAACAGGGTACAGAAAAATCAAAACAGAGGCAAAAAGCTCTTTTTTAACAATTCTCTTGAATCTTGCCCTTAAGTACACACCTATATTCAGCTGCCGAGGAGGTTTGTCATGAACAATACACAACAGACGTGCAACATAGGGTACAACAATATTCCTAGCAGCAGTAGTTATTGAAAATTCAGAATCTAAATCCCAGAAAACAAATTTCTAAGAATGTGGATAGATTTTAATTTTCTTTAATCCTAATATTAACATCAAGATTAAATATTAATGCAATTAATACTAACCTATTAATATAAAATAACATAAATATTATTAATTCCAAATACTTACCTACTTTACCTGCAAAAATTTGAATGCCTAAAAAAGAGACATCTAATAAATTACTAGTGGAGTAGAAGTAAGACTTCCGTATAATTTCAAATAACTGCCTCTCATCAAAAATCCCCAAATCAGCTTTTGATAGCTTTAAAATACCAGCACAGGGTGGGGTTTTTTGTTTTGGTTTTTAAATTTGATGTGTTTATTTTGAAACAGGATACAAATCCAGCAAAATATTTGTATCTGGAGAGGGTTGTCAGTCTAAATTTTTCCATTTGGATTTACTAAATGTACTTCTCCCTAATCCTATATTTATGAGATCGAATAGTACTCCTCAGGAGTACACCTAATGCAGTCCTAACTATCTCTTGATGTCAACACAAATGAATAGCCAATGACATTTTCAAACTGCCTTCATGACTAATTAACTTCAGCTAATGATTTTAAAAGTACTCTAAAAAAATCAAATACTATTGAATACTCAATCTCAAATAAAGAACATAATCCTCAGTCCAGTGGCGTGCAATAATGTTGACTGATCTTAGTCCTTCATCCACTGAAATCAATAATAACATCTGGAAAGATCAGGACATGTTGGTGTCTGAGAGTCAATGAAAAGGGGGATCTGTGGTGTGCTGTTCCTATTGCAAATTTTACCCCCCTTCCCTTAAATTATAGGAAAAAATCATCTAACAAACAGGTGAAAAAATATGTGATAACACGGAAAAGCTAAATTGAAGTATAACAAATACTTAGGGTAGGACATTGTCAAACACAGAGGAAACTTTCAAAAAATATGTTTTGGTTTAGTTGATAACTGCTGCATGAAGTACTTTGATGATTCAGATTGTCAGAGAAGAATTATGGCAGTGAAAGCAAAAGCAGAAGGAAAGAGTGCATAAACATCAAACACATCAAACAGGACATAAAATTATGTCATCCAAAAGATGGAAAACTAATTAAAAATGAAGGAGCTAAACAGAAAGAAAAAAAATCCTCTAAGGAGCTTTACAACAGTGACATAAAAACCTTTTTATCTCCCTCAAAAGTTGTACTTTGCATGGTCCCATGTGTCATATGAATCTCACAGTAATTTACTGACTCAATGTTATTAAAATTAATCTTTTTTTTGTGCAGAGTATCACACATGAGGGCTCTGCAGCTAATACAGTGATATGCCTGGGTGGAGTTTGAATGGGGTCCCAGTTTCAGCCTTGGTATTTCAGAAGCCTCGGCCCTTTCCAAATGACAAAGGGACAAAACAACCATCTAAATCTTGATCCAAAATGGTCCCTGAGGCTGGGTCTGGAAGTGACAGCAGCCTCACATGCCAATGGGGTTGTGCTTCAGTCAGTGTGTGACAAGGTAAGAAGTGAGCCAACTGCACTGCATCAGGGTGAGAAGTGGGAGATTAACTGGATGTTTACTTGGACAAGCGTCTGAATCTCACACTGCAGAAAAGGAGGCACAGCAAAAGCCTGCATTCAGTTGAGCAATGTATAGAGACTCCCAAGACACCAGGGGCTGGAATTCTGTGACAAAGGGTAACAAGAGGAAAGTTTCTTCTCTGCCTGTAGATCTCTATCTGTGGCAAACATTTGTGGAGCACTAGTGGAGCATCATGAGAGCAGGTGAGGAGTAACAAACTCAGTTGGTGTGATGTCAGACTCATCTGAGCCAGTACCAAATCTCTGCACTGACTGCAGGCAAGGAGTGATGACAGCTGGGCACTCACTCTTGCAGGGGACAGAAGCACCCATTTGACAAAAAGAGTTGCAGTCTTGTGAGTTTTACAGTACACTGGGTGATCAAATCCAGGGCACTGGAGATAGATGTCATCAGATGATGTGGACCTTGAACTTCTAGCCCCAGTGCCAGTCCCTGTGCCAGGCTGGCAGCAGAGGTCTTCATGGAACGCACAGGACACACAGCAAGCATTCTGGCACCCCATGAAGAAGCTGCTCTGTGGCTGATGGTAGTGGAAAGGGATGGGGGAAACCAAGCTGGAAAGATGGCTGAGTAGTCAATACTCTGAGGAGGTGAGACGTAACAAATGTTTGCAGAGAGGCAGACCCTGGATTTCCTTGGGAGTTGAGATGCACAGTCAGATGGCTCACAATACTGGCATGCTGCAGCAGATGAAAGCAGACTTTGCAGCAAGGGAAGGTGGGAGAGCAAAGATGTGATGCTGCAGTAGGTGAAGATACTAAAGCCTTCTTCCAAGAATGATAGCCAACCTGATGATTGCAGGTCCTACAACCTGGGCCTGGCCTGAGGGCAACTGGAAAGCCAACATGCATGTGGGTCCATAAATCTAGCAGATTTCTAGAGGGCACTGAAGAGAGTGTTTGGATGCTGGGGCAAGCTAGGGGAGAGATTCTGCTGGAATGCCTGCCCATGGCCAAGGAAAAAGATCTCATTTATGTAGTGAAGGTGAAGGAAGCCTTGACCATGAGATGGAAAAATTTCAAATCCTGAGAGAAGAGAGCATGACCAAGAATAAAATGGCTGCCCTGGACATCAGGACAGACTCTTTCACCTGTGCAGGCATCCAGGTAGAATTTCAAGGAAGGCTGCCCAAAGGTCAAAGTATCTGAGAAGTGATGCTTGCCCTTCATGGGTAATCTCCCTACATCAGTGAGGTTTCTTATGAGCATACAAACAAAGAAGCATCACTACAGGCCAGCAGTGATCAGCATTAATGCTCTAGCATCAGAGCAACTTGGTAACCAAAATGTGAGAACCAATGCTCACGTATATTTTAAAAAAGACGGGAAGCCACTGGAGACAGGAAACACTGAAGGAGGCATGTCAGGAGATATGCTTGTCTTTACTCAAAATGGGGGAGGAAGCAGAGAAGACATGTGAAAGGAAGGTTACTGGGGACAAGGCTGTGTGCACACGCCTGGAAGGCAATGCTCTGTGCCTGAGTCAGGTACACCCCTGAGGGACTGCAGCTTGCCAGGCACGGATTTAGGGAGCTAGGAGGAGGACAACCCTAAGGAAGATCCATGCCAAGGTAGGGACAATCCTGAAGTACTGTAGCCCATGAAGCCCTTGCAAAATGGGAAAAAAAGTGTGAGAAACTAAGACCCATGGAGGACCCACATCCAAGAAGAGGATCAGGAAAATGAAGGAGCAGAAGAAGCAAACACATAAGAGGCAGGCTGTTGCAAAAGTGCATTGTCACCTTACTGAAGGGGTTAGGAACAACTGAGCATAACAAATATTGAAGGTGAGCAGTGTTAAGACTGAGTATGGGAGGTGTTTGAAGTTAAGCATGTGAAGGGGAAGGAAATATGTTTTCATGTTTGTTTAATTTTGTTCTTTTCCCCATTAATTTTCTATTAATTTAGAATTTATGTTACTTGACAATAAATTAAATTAAATTAAATTCTCAGAGCTCAGTCTGTTTTGCCCAGCAACATGATATGAAATCTTCCTCACTAGCAAGTGTATGATTATGGCTTTCAAGCTCTCCTCTCTTTCAGCCTCCTCAGGATGCCAACATATCTTCTGGAATCCCTTCTAAGCCCACCCCTCAACCCCACCCCATTTTGAAATAGGAATGTCCCGTAAAAGTTTTTGAAAGCAGAAATGCCATCACTGTATGGTTTTAAAATAAATGCATATTTGGTTCTAGAAGTGTAACCAATATCTAAGTCTAATTTAGGCACTGGGAGTTTTAGCATTTTCAAAAGTCTGCTAGTCAGTGATGTATATTCATTTCCTCTATGTGCCTCTGACAACCAGTGAGTTGGAAGCATCCTTTTTGAGAAGGTGTCTTGCTAGTGGATATTTTGCAGTTTGAATGCTACTCATGCTATCTGGATGTTCAGCCTAGTACTTGACAGAGAGTAGAATAGAAAGTAACATATCTCCAGGCAATAATTTTATTTGTACAAACAAGCATTTTTGCTGTACAAAAATACAATGTGTACTTTTTGAAGATTTAACACTTCCTGGAAATGTTGCTGGAGTAGAATGAAAAATACAAGGACATGCACTAGTTGCTAAAGGGAATATACATGATTTTCATTGCATGTGTAGTTTTTTGGAGCTTTGGGAGTGATGGAATGATCGAATCCTCTAAGTGTTACTAAACCACATCCCAGCAGAGTCCTTGCTTCTGAGCTCCTTGCAATCCAAATAGATAAAAAAATAAAAAAACAGTTTTATATCTGTTTTTACAGGTGGCTGCTAAAAGCCAGATATTTTAGGTCTTCAGGTAAACTTTTTATCTGTTATTAGGCCTAAGGGATTTATCTCCACTCAGATTTCAAAGGACTCCAAGTAAAATCCTAGAATTCACTGCAACTTAACTGTGATTTTAGACATCCTACAGAACTGAAAGTTAAGAGAGCTTGTGTGGCAGCTTAAATGAAGGGAAAAAAAGAGGTATTTCATTTTAATATATTTAATTAATATTAAACTTTTTCCAGATTTGGCCATAAAGTTACATATATATATGAATAAACAGAATTTAATTTATAAGTATTTGAGAAGACATTCTGAAGTCATGCTTCAGTCTGCACTCTCTATATGTGTTTGTAAAAGCAAATCATATGGTATTCAGTATTTCTTTTCCGGTGATCTCTGTAAAATGCTATATGTCTAAAAAGCTTTAAAGGAGCAGTGCTGAGATTAAATTTATTTATATACAACTAGAAATCTGATTTTGATGTAACAAAAATCTCACAGCAAATCTGTTAGGGAATCAGAAGCTGAACACAGAGTTCTATTTCGGTAAGGTAGCAGCAACAGAGCTGCATAATGGGCTAATGAGATGTGCTCTGTAAAATATATTGTTGCTTCTCATAGTATTAATAATAGAAAGAAAAATGAGATAATTTTCAATAAACTATCCTAGGTAAGAGCTATCAATTTTCTGAAGGAGTGTCTGTCTTCTAGCAGCTGTTGGGTTTATGTTCCTGTAAGCCAAAGCTCATATTCTAGACAATAATTTTTAATAGGCATTGAATGGTTTATCTCCCATGATTTCATCTGTTCTGGTTTTGATTCCACCAATAGCTTCACCTTCACACTTTTGTAAAGAAAAGAGTTACAAAATTTTGTTCTGCACTGTATGAGCTTATCCTTATTTGCCTTAGAACAACTGCCTAAGTAACTACTGTATTTCTGACATACATGTGTTGTAAATCAACACAAGTTCCTGATAGTTTCTAGTTAATTCTTTCCAACTGAAATGATACCTGTGAGGTTCAAACATGCCCCCATGAGATTTTTTCTCTTAACAGAGAAATGAAAATGAATAAAGGATGTTGTAAGAAAGAGACTAATACTCGCCATAGCAGGTCTTTTTCTTTTATTGATTTTAAGATTTTCAACATTTGTCTGGCTAAGCCCTCAGGGAAATTGTATTATGGAGATGAAAAGTACAGAATTATGTTGTCTTCTCAATCACATGCTACAAAAATCTCAGGCAGATTTTGTCATAAACTGTACAAAATATTTCTGCATGGCTTTACTGTCCTAATAGGTGGTAGCTTAAGCTTGTTCTTTGGTGCTATGTCTCTCTAAAAATGTTGGATATCTGAGCAAAAGGCAGAGCTACAACTTCCAGAGATTTTCTTTTACTGTGAAAGTTTAGTCCAATTATTTTGAGTACAACTCCTCATAGAATTTTATCTATGCTTGTAAGTCTGTGATTTACAGTATATCTCTATATGGCCTGTACAGAAACTGTAAAGATTTGATAAGTTCTATGCAGTTATTGCATGATTAATACCATTTCTGTAAAATTCTTCAAGTGTCTTCCTGTTCCCAGCACTCCTGCTCTCATTCCTTAACTATCAAAAACGATCTGCAAATTGTCATTCTGTATTGACCTGCAAATCCACATTTTTCCCGGTTCTGGTAAATACTTAGAAAAAACAGGTGTTTATGTAAAAGATATGCTCTTTACTGCATTCCTTATTTCCTCTACTTTTAGCATTAGTTATTATTAAGGAAAAAAAACACATAATCTCTTGAGCATAATAAATTATTTAAAGCTTTGGTAAAACTACAAGAATAAAAAATACATTGTTTTGGTTCATATATTGCTAGTTTAAGTTAAAAGACAGCATTCATACATTAAAAACAAGTCATGATCATGATAGGATATTTTTCTTTAGCAGTATTAAGGATTTGTATCTTTTGGAGACAACTATAAACTTGGAAATCAATATGTATATAAACGAAAAGCACATGACTTCCACACTGACACAGTTCAATTGACATAAGAGAAAGGAAGAAGCAAGGGCAGTCAGTTCCCCACTTTGTGCTAAAACCTCTTCCAACCTTTTTAGAATTGTTAATAGCAGTGAAGACAAGGACTTCTGAAAATTCCATTTTTTTATTTACAAATACTTGCGGCCTCCAAATCTTCCAAAATTCTGAGGCTTCAGCATGCCTTAACACATGACTCAGCAACTGCATGAGCTACCTCAGCTCAGATCCAAGACTCACACAAACCAACAGTTCCACCTTTATATGACTTATGATTGCCCGCTCAGGACATCCATTTCGGTTTCAAAGCAGAGTAGTTTGAATAGTTCTGTCAAGGACAAATTCAGAATGGTCATCTGTGCCTTCAAACAACAAAATGTCAACAGCAAAACTGTATGTGATGTATCAGCTTGGTGACAGCAGTGGAAAAAAATTCACCTGTAATTACTAAGGAGTCTTTGTTACTGTGCCGGCCACATGTAGGGGACAATAGTCCATTGTTTTAAATTGAGATACCCAGAATAAGATGGAAAGTGACAGGGAGAAGTGGAAATTCTGGAGGACTCCACTGCTACCAAAAGACAGCACTGTCCCACTCCTGCCTCCTGAGGGAAAGTAGAGGCCAAGAAGGAGAAGAGAGATGGATCAATATATTAAAATGAAGATTAGCTCACGAACCACCTTTCCGGGGACACGACTGGAAAGAGCTAAGGATTTACAATGTTATTTAAAACCAACTGAGACATACAGTCCTCTCTCCAGTAGATTATAAATTACTCCAACAGTCTGTTATAAGACTCAACTGGTGTAAATTTGCTGGCGAGAGGTATGGACCATTACTTTACTGCACTCACATTCTAGTTAGGTTTTGTTTTTTTCCCTCTTAAAATGACAAAACATTTTTGTGAATAACACGTTAGAATAAAATTTGAACCTCAAGGATGTTAAAGTCTAAATTTAAAACTGATGCTTAGACAGACTTCTACTGTGAGTTTTCCTTTTGGCTTCAGGTTTAAATCTGCATTACTTAAGCTGAAATGAATAATTATTTCTAGAATTGCACCAGTGGAAAATTTTGCTCCGATATTTGTTATATTTTGACTCAAAAAGTATAGTCCTGAATGTAAATGTTAAATATTAATATTGAATTTAAATATACATGAAGGGAATTGCTGCCATGTGTTCATATTATGAGTCTAATTTAAGATTTCATTTTAGTAGATTAAGTCACAATGTGTGGGATTGTTTCGCTCTACCATTAATCTCAAAATTCTAGAAGCTGAATTTAATTGTCTGCATTAAAATTGCAGGCTCACTTTCTATTTCTGTCTCTTAATGCAATTGGATCTTTTCCCTGTGTTGCCAATGCCAAAATCTATTTACATTGTAGAATGGAATTTAACCCTACATTAATGTGACATCTGTATCAAGTTGCATGAGATTCCATAAGAAATATCTCCCAGCACTTAAATGGAGACATTTGAAACTGTAGAGGTAGGAGAAGGAAAGGAGAAAACATTTCAGATCTGTACCATTAAAGTATATGGAAAAGTTGAATTTGACATCAAGAGAGGGCTGAACATTGGGTCTCAAGCTAATCACAAGAACTCAGTTCACACAGTTAGGCAGAAAGGAAGACAAACAAAGATGGAATTTAAAAGAACAAGAAGTAAGGTAAAGGTGTCTGATGCTCACCTTCTGATATGGAAAACAGCAGGCTTGATAGAAAAATGTAAGAATTGCTTAGATTAATTATTACAGGTGGAACAGAACATCAAGTTTTCAGGAACAAAAATCTTGTCATCTGGGCTGCTAAAACCAGCTAAAGTCTTTTCTGTTAACAAGTTTGTCCATATTGCATATAATCTTTATGATTTGGTCTGATAAAGAGATTTGCTCTTCCAGCAATACACGTCTCTGCTATTTCCTCAGTCCATTCAGCCTTCAGGATGTCATACACTGAAAGACAAGGATGGATACAAAAAGGAAGACCAAAGGAATGAAAGAAGGGGAATGCAATGGTAGTAGACTGGGTCTAATGTTATATCAACTACTTCAGTATCAATTCTGCGGCTGACTAAGATTGTCATAATTTATAAAAAAATGAAGGGGAGGGAATGTGAGAATAGAGGAGTGAGAAAAAAAAAATGCAGTCCTTACAAGGCATGACAGAAGATAAGGTTGTGGATCCTAGAAATATCAAGTATTTTTTGACAACTATCTGCCAGTAAAAGCCTGACCTGCCTATGTTCTCAGGTAATTTATTTTCTTTACGTACTTCTATAAAATATACTTTTTTCCCATGCTAGCACAGTGACGGCAATTTGTAATTTATTAAAAATCCTACAAGTGAAAAATCAGAGTAATGGATATTTAACAACTATTTTATCTCTGAAGAAGTTCAAACACAGTTTACTGGGCAGATAAATAATATGAAAAATTATAGTAAGAAATCAAAATCGAAATCAATTAAACAAACAAATCCAAATGGAGCATCTTAATCTCTTCTTCTCAGCAATAAAACTGATGAATGGGTCAAGTTTATGCTTTTAAATGGCAATTTTGTTTGTTTATTCTAGGTAGGGGGTTTTTTTGACCCATACCTTCTTTTCAGTAGTTCGTCAGTTTGTAGACTACCAAGCAAAGGGGAAACATGTTTACAAACAGCCTCTCTTGAGCCCTGTTTTGTGTCATATTTCTTATGCATGGAATACATGGGAGAGAGTTTGGGGGACAAAAACGACAAAGGAAGAAAAGGCACCCAGACCTGGGTCCCTATTCAGCATTGACTCAAATTGAATCTCTTCCAATGTGCTGTCTATGATCCTTTTCACTATAGTCCACTGCTGGAAAAATCTACCCTATATCTGACACCAGTTAGCTTTAGAAAGGCTTCTCTCTGATGGATTTTAGTGTTTGATGGGAACGGTTTAGTGTTTGATGGGAACGGTTGGACTCGATGATCCGGTGGGTCTCTTCCAACCTGGTTATTCTGTGATTCTGTGATTCTGTGATTTGTTTATGTTATTTTATAGAAGCATGTCATAAAGACATAGCACATGACTTTTTTTACAGTACATGAGAGAAATCAGTATTGCAGAAACAGCAGCACTGCCTATCTGGACGTTAATATTTTGCCAAAACAACCAAGAGCACCTAATGCTTTGATTTCAGTTGCTCTTGCCTGCTTTGCAAGTAAATAACTGCACCCCAGAGCAGAGCAGCTGCTCAACCCAGAAAGAACAAGGGAGAGGACTCCTAAGTTGGTTTAGTGGCCTTATCAGTTATGACACAACATCAAAAATGTCCAGGATCATCCAGCTGAGGAGACAGCATCTTCTGCTAGGTGGGTAAAGGAGTAATTGTCTTAAAACTGCAGAAGCCATGAAATGTAATGTGTTACTCAATAACAAACTGAGAACAACTGAGAACCAATGCAATAACAACATACGACTGACTCCCAGAAACCTGGCCAGACTGCTCTAGTCGAGGAGACGAGAAGTACATCATGTCAAAAGGCTTCCTTTTCAAGCCTAATTCCTTTCATGACTTGAGTTTCTGTGCTGTATGTTTCCATTGCAGCCCAGAATTCAGGATATTTTTAATAACACATTCCGGCAAGAATTTGAATAGGTTCTGTGGAAACACCAAGAAAAAGCCTGCTTGTTTTGATGTCGTTCCTATTCACAATCAAATGCCAAATGCTAAAAACCTCATGAAAAAAAGAGGTGCTAGGCTAAGTCTCAAAATTTTGGATCTTTAGCTGTGCTCCACATTTGCTGAGATTCTCAGTGGAAAATGTAATGGTAATAGGGTACTGTTCAGGCATACTATGTCAGCCCACAGGTGTAGCACTACTACAAGAATTTCTGAAGTCTGAATGGAAGACTACATTTTGTGTTCCTTGGAGTCTGTGGCCCACAGTATCATGATTTGAACAGTCCTCAGTCCCAGAGCTCTGTCTTCAGGAAGCAAAATTCACTGCTGGCATGTCCCTTATTCCCCATGGATCAGAGAACATATTAAAGGAAGAGATTTAGTTTGGTGTTTTAAATTTGTAAAAAACTCCCTCCATGACACAATTCAAAGTTGTGTTTCATTTAAGTTCCTACAAAGTATGGAATGAGCCCTAAGGAGACTGAAATCCCCTATTCAGAAAGGATCCTTGCATTCAAGAGATTAATTTTTATAGAAAATCAAAGTCAAGGTAGAAAGAAGAAGGAAGAAGACAAAGTTCTAATTTGTTGTATATTTTCTAACAAATTGTTTCTCATACATGAAATCATGTTGTTTGTGGATTCTTTTCCATTGCCAAGAACAATGAATTAATTTATAGAAGATTTAACAATGCTACTGTCACTATTGCTTTCATGGATGCTGAAAGTTTAGAAACTGCAGGGGCATTCTTGCCTTTCTTGCAGCAACTTTATTATTTGAGGAGGTTGCTTGAATTTCTGCAGTTAATGACACCATCTCCCACTGCTCTAGTTACTGTCAAAATTATATAACAACAAAAATAGCAGCAGTAATATTAATACTGCTGTCAGTTTTAATTTTTTTAAAAGGCCTTTAAGGAAGGAAGAACTGTACAATTTGAATGCAAATGTTCAATTAGCAGTCACCAGGTAAAGAAGGAAATCCTGTTGCATTTTGGTGGTGAATGTGTTTTACAGTATTTGCAGATCCACAACTCCACAGAGCTGCAAATCCAATAGCACTATACTTAAACCAAATTTTCATTGGTTTGTGTATCTAACAGGTATTTCAGTCCCTATTGGACACTCATATGCTTACATAAGTTAACAACGACATTGAAGATGAGACACAGAAGATCAAAATTGAACCAAAATTCAAGAGTATGTTGGTAAGCTGAAAAACTATGAAAACCACCATCCATTTGGTTTTCATAACTGCGACTGCTACAATAATCTTGCCTAGTGGGAGGACTACATCAGAAATACAAGGGTTTTGATGCATAGAAAGTGAAAGCTGACTGACAAAATAAATCTATCCAATACTTTAGGCATGTTTATCAGTGAAGAGAGCAGAGCTTCCATGGAATATTACCTCCAGGACAGGAAATCAATTACTTGGTAAAAATGGAAAAATAAGAAAATCCTCATGCAAATTCTTCCACCACTGCATTTGAACATCTTTCTAGAGCATGCCATTGACATAAACAAGCCACCTCTTATCACAAGAACAGAAGAAATTCAGTGAATTCATGGATAGCATGACTAACTACAATAGACTAGAATTTCCACAAGGCCATTCTATCTTTCAAAAGAGCTGTAGAGATGGAATATTTTATCATAAACAATAATATCCATTTAAGTCAACATCCTGAACAAGCTGAGCACTGCAGAAGTATTCTGATTGTATGTGCATTTGCTAGATTTGATACCAGCTGGAGTGGAGAAAAGATAGGTGGGGGAAAAAAAAAGACTAAAATACAGTTAAAATATTGTTTTATTGTATGAAGTATGATTTTTTATACCAACTTCAAACCTCTTTATGATTCTTTCTCTATGAAAATTTATAATTTAAAATTTTCTAATATTCATATTTTAGGTTTTTCAGCCTATGAATGCAAAGAAACTACTATGTTTACAATACCTAGTAACTACTAAATGTTATTGTTACCTCAGGAAGATGCAACTACTTACGTTCTTCTAATACATTAATCTTGCTTTTCAATTACCTTCTCAGCTGAGCACCAAAATTGTCATTTCTCCTTGATCCTAGCAGATGCTAGGTAATATTTTTAACCACTTGTGTTGTTGATATCAAGCCAAATGCAGCAAGAAAGTACCAGACATTCCTAGTTCTTTAGGACTGCAGTTTCCCTTTTTTCTCTGAATGAACATTATGCTTGAATGTCTGCTCTCCTAATGATCTGTAAAGTTATAGCATTAATATGTTCCTGGGCAACCTGCTTATGGTCCTTTGACATCCTGCTCCAGGACACCCCGCTTAACTATAGCCTCAGAAAAGACATCCTACAGAGGTCTATTCCAACCTCAACCACTCTGTGGTTAGTTTTTCATGTATCCTACTTATTATCTTTGGTTGTACCTTTCGACTTAGCAAACCTCAGGTCACTTTAAGTGCTAAATTTCATAAAGCAGATATAGCTGTTTAAAAGGAGATGCAAAGATGAGAGCCAGATGTATTTTACCATAGTATTCTGTTGCTTGGTTTATGAAAAAAAAACCAAAAACAAATGAAAAACAAAACAAAAAAAACCTCCACAACTAGTGGAGCCTTTACTGCAGGCAAATACCAGTTTGAACTGCAGTAAGCAATTACCAGTCTGAATTGCAATGAGCAGCAGGAGCAGCAGCAGCTGCTCTGGTGCCTTAGGTCTTCCTGACTCTGAAGCAACTGCTGTTCTCTGCTGTATAGGACACTCACTGAAAGCAAAGAAAACAAAATTTTAAAAAGTTGCAAGGGTTTCTTTATGTTGTTCATTGTGGCTTTGGCTGCCTTTTTTGAGATTGGTAGCCTAAGTCCCACTCTGCTGTTCCTCTGCAGAAGTTGTTCTGATGAATGACACCCCAGGAACTTTAAACAGGCTAGGCTGATGATGATGTTAGCATATTCCTCTACCTCAGAGCTGGCTGATGAAAGTAAGCAACATGAAGACTCAGCTTTGACCTCTCTGTCCTGGCATCAGCTACCCCAACACTTACCAAGGAGCATGCTCCAAACTTGGCAGTCTTGGTACATAGTTACAGATCACTGATGTTGTTACTCCACTACAGAAGGCCACTAGATCGGTCAGGCAGGACTTGCCCTTGGTGAAGTCATGCTGGCTATCTCAAATCACCTCCCAGTCTTCCATGCTTCTAGAAGGATCTGTTCCATGAGCTTCCCAGGCACAGAGATGAGGCTGGAGTATGTTTTTCTTCCAGAGGAAAGTCATTCTGTTGCAGAATATTTTAATTCTGGGAAGTCAAATAAGAAAGCAGCAGTCTGTGGGAGTGTCCTGTTTCATTAAAAGATGCCTAAGGGAGCTAATAACTTCAGGCAGTTAGTAGTCTTCCCATCTCAAAATAAAGTTGAAACAAGTTGAATTGTTAATTGAAATGCTTGTCTGAATGAATGCTTTGCAATATACTTTAATTAACATGTTCCTCCTTTTCTATTATTGTTTGTGTCAATCTATAGATTTATAGTTATATCACAGACAGATTTCTCTGTTCTACCTTATGCTAGTGTGACTGCCAGGAAAGCTGCACTTCAATTATTTTTCCAGGTTAGTTATTAATTCAGTCAAGAAAAGAGCTGTGAGGGCCTAATGCTCACTAAGCATAATTCAGTACATGACTTTCAATCTGCACTTGTTTTCAGCAGGAAAAATATGTAGTCCAGGGCTTAGATTGATGCTGTAGTGCTTAGGTGGTGCTGAACAGAGGCATTGTAGCAGATATTTCTCAAAGCAATCAGAAAATACAACTCTTTTGTCAAATATCCATGCTATGACTCATGTGCACATCCCATTTATCCCAGGCAGGTGGTTAAGAAAACACTTTCTTTTCCCACTGTGACAAAGACAGCCAGAAAGCAATGTTGCTATTATCTATTTATATTACTTTCTACCTGGGAGGTGTTACGGAATAAGTAATAAGGAAAAATAGATCACTATGCGGGTAACACATATACTGCAATAAAACACACAAAATTATCAACTGATTAAGACAGGAAGACAGGTACTAAAAAGGTGGACATGCACAAATCCAGAACAATCTGTGCAAAACAGGCCTTTGTGCCTCACCCACTGAGTTCCACTAGGCACAGAGATTCTGCTAGCAGGCTACCACTGATTTTATATTGAAAAACATTTGTCTCACAGTCCCCAAATGCAGGGACTTGTTTCCTTTGACCAAACAAGAGCAGATATTCATACACTTTCTATGTTGATAAACTGCTATGAATTCTCACACTGGTCCTCTACATGTCAGTTGACTGATGTTTGAATCCAGGAAGTAACCAGGTATTCTAGGGAGAGCTTCTTTTCTTACTATCTAGATCAACCTATACTTCTATTTCCATGAATAATGGATTTCTTTATAGCAATTTCAAATCCCAATGAGTTCTAAGGTTAATTTACTGTATGACAATATATGATCATTTTCACTAAATAACAGAAAAAAAGAGGGAGGGAAGAAAGAAAAAACAGGTCTAAGGACACTATAAAGATCATTATTTTCCCTGGGTTTATCCCCATCAATATTGCAGATTAAGAGAATTTGCAGAATTATGATCATAATATTCACTGAGAACAAGGCAATATATTACTGCTGCTGTTCTTGTCAGGAAAATATCAGGAAACTCAGGCACCCAAAGAAGATATGGACTAGAAAGTTTGTGTATTTGAAGTTTCATGAAGAATATTTTTTTACTGTACTCTTTCCACTCAGCATTTTTTGAGAGATGGTGGAAGCAAAGACAGTGTAAGTAATCTGCATCTCTATTTTCCCTGTACAAGACAGAAAAAAACTGTTCCCAGACCTTTATAGAGAGCTGGTGTATTTGCCAAAGCCAAACAAGAGATCTGAGATTGTACTGCTCTCTTGTGGAGAGTGACTTCTGGTTTCTCTGTCTTCTTTAGCCTCAAACAACTTCTAACCAAAAATATGTTTATATTACATTGAAATAATTGTGAAATCACTTCAATCTGCTGCAATGAGACAAACTGACTCAAACACATCCAATCTACTCAGACATGCTGAGGAAGGAGACCCCAGTTCCTTTGGCTTCTTTCAATGTAGTAATTCCTGCGATATCTCAACACATCTAACCAATTGTACATTTTACTTTAAATGAGATTGCACTCTAAACATCTATCATCAATGTGCTCTTTAATCTCATCCATAAACTCCATTAACATATTTCTACTGCTAGTGAATACCTCGAACCTGTGGTTGTAAGTTCCATATACAGTATCCTGTTATTATTAACTAGAAGTATTGAGAGCTTAGTGTTAATAATTATGAAAATCATAGAAGCATAGAATCACCAGGTTGGAAAAGACCTCTTGGATCATTGAGCCCAACCATTCCTATTTGTCGCTAAACCATGTCCCTGAGTATCTCATCTGCCCGTCTTTTAAACACCTCCAGGGATGGTGACTCAACCACCTCCCTGGGCAGCCTGGTTTTTATGTTTATTTATTAAAATGTTTATTTATTTCCCAATGACTGAATATGTCTTTTTCAAGTACACATCTATGTGTTGTTAATTAGTTCTTAACATGGACACACAAATCTCCAAGGGCTACTTCCCTAAACTGAGCATGGAGGTTTTCAGACAAGTTTGCTGGCAGTCAGGTAGTGCTGACTGGCTGATGACCTCCTTGGGAATGAAAATAATGAGCTGGCAGGTGAGTATTTCCTTTTTTCCCTTGGCTCTCATATGCTAGCATAATAGCCAATTTTATCATTTTTTTGCACTTGTGTTCAGAAACAGATTTAAAGCAAAGGCATGGAAGACTGAACTCATTTAGCTATATACAGAAGCCTGTAAGTAAAATAATGAATTTAACCTGTACTGTAGGTAGAAGAACTAAAGCAACAAAGCACGTCTTAGCACATCCAGAAACAAGCTTTAGATACTGACCTATGTTCTATAAACATATAGCACACTCACTATTTAGCGTATCTAAGTGTACTGTAGATGTATTGAGATTGAAATGGGCATATAACATATATGTTTGATTCTAGGGTAGGTACGTATTTGATAGGTGGGTATTAGATTCTTACGTAACTTCCCATTCCATTGTTCGCATGGTCCCACAACCATGAGTTGTTTTAGGTAGGACAAGTCCAAATATTATCACATTTCACTGGAAGTGGTAAGTGCTAATGCTTGAAGCAATCCTAGAATGGAAAAGCGGAAGTTGCAGGAAGACCTTGATCTTTCTCTGTAGGAATCTAGGTTGTATATTTCATTCTAAGCACAGCATTACGTCTCGAGGCACTTTCCATAACAATCTTTCCTACTTTTTAAGGATTTGAGCCCACTGGTGAACAAGGCAGTGGAACTTGATTACACAGTACATGAAAAAGGCTAAGGTACTGAATATCTCCTTTGATAGTGAAAAGAAGGACACACTCATTGGAAGAAAAGAGTCTGAGGTGGTCACAAGGTGTCTGTGTTTTCTTTTTGTTTTTTTCACAGTGCAGAGAGAGTTTAATTTTACTCCACAGTGGTAGCAGGTATGAAATATCTTTGCTGACAATACTGTGATTCTGTAGTAAGTCCATGTTTATTAGCTATTAATGCACCTTGCAAGCATATCTGAATGTTTCCTTTGTTTAATCCTTCTGACTTGAATTTAACATACTGTATTCAAATGGACATTAACTGCCAAAGAAGACAGAAATTAAGAACTACACATATGGTCTTCAGGGCTTAGATTGATGCTGTAGAATAAATTTAATTATTTACTCTAGTTTCCTTTTTTTCTATTTTCTTCCTTCTGTTCACCTGCAACATCCAAAATTTGTACAAAAAATACTTGCTTTCACAAGAGAAAGTGAAGCTGCTCACTAACAAATGCTGAGGAATTTCATAACCGAGCAGATGTTGATCTGGTTCTTCAGAAAAATTGTCAGTTCCAACATCTTTCCAAGGAAATGTAGACATAAGTTAATTTGATGTCCACCTGTTTTTCTAACTGCTTTCCTGCCAGAACTACATGGGAATTTTACATGTTCTTGACTTCAGAATGAAATGGACAATCATAATGAGACCTTTTTACATTGCAGTGTCATTTTTTTAAACAACCATTTTTCCCTGTGTCAACGCTGTAAACACTCTGAGGCAGGAAGATACTTTGAAACACGTATTGTATGTTTCAAGCAGCCAAGATGTTGTTCTAGATGTTGTATAAACAGACAGTGTCATCCTCGGAGGCACAAGAATAATTTGGTTTAGAGTTACAGCAATTCACAGATACTACTGCACAAGGCAGTGTATATACACATGGTCTAACAGAATGCTCTTTGCCAAGCAGTTTCTCTTAGAAGCTTAAGACATTGGACAATAGACTGGTTGAAGCAAAATACTGTATCCCATATCTATAAGTATTTCGGCATATCCTATATTCAATTCATCTTTCAGCCTGAAAACTCAAGCCTTATGAAGCAAAGAAAGAGAAAGCTTCTAGAGCTAGTAGAAAGAGACAAACAGAAAGAGACAAACAACAGAGAGACAAGACAAAACAGACAAGAGAGAGAACAGAGGAAAACAGAGAACCCAGAGAGTGGTGCAGGACTTTGCAGGAATTTTTAACCTCTCTGTCCCCGCCCCTGACCTGATCAGATAACAGTCTCAGGCAGGTCCCTACTCCCTAGACCAGTCCAGACATACTCTCCAGCACTTGCAGCCTTGACACTGGGGCTGTGGGCAATCACATGCTTTAAGCCATTCAACTAATGCCAGGCCAGGTCCAGACATTTAGTTATTCTAAACTAGCTGTTTTATCCAGGTTTAGCATGGCCTTTGGTCCCACCCAGGTACTAGCAATTAGTTTAATCATAAGCAACCTTATGTTCCCACAAAATCTGTCTTCTGCATTTGTAACCTACAAGTTAACCCCTAGCTTAATACCATTTCCCTACAAACAGATTTATCCCAGGATTCATCTGTTCTTGAACTATGTGATAGAGTGGGGCTTTTTGTTGGGTTTGTTATTTTTTATGAAACTGCCTGCTTCATTAACTAAGTGGCAACATAATTCTGCTAGATGAAATTCCTCAGGAGCATTCTCTAAAAAGAAAGAGATCAACTTCTATAAAAGCCTCTAACATATATACTCAGACAAATACTATTCCACCTGAAATCTATTTGTTGTGTCCAAATTACAGCTTAGGTTGTTGACATTTTCCATTAGTTTTATGATTTTGTACTTTACGTGAGCCAAGTAAATACACCTATTATGCAGAGTCAATAATTAATTGCTCGAATAATTAAAGATTGCAAAGATTGATCAATGAATGATGTTAGCTGAGCTCGATGATATTAACATAAAGCAAAAATAATCCAGTTATGAAAGTTTATTCATCAAAATGGTTAAATTAAAAGTGATGCACAAAAACTTTCCACTATCTACCCTCGTGGTGTCTTGCTCATGCTTCTGCTCCTGAGATTCTACATCAGCTTGGGGATGTCTCATCAGCTGAAGATGACTCATCAACATCCTGAGTCCTTTGCTAGGAGGAGTATGATATCAAAGAAGGGATGGCTTCCATCTCACTCCTGCATCTGCATGGATTCACTTTTGCATGGTTGTTGACACAGTTCTCTTACTTGATCTTCAGTGATTCACAGTTCCACTTAGTATCCAGATTTACTAAACATCATTTGCTAGATACATGTTTTTTCTTTTCTCTGTTAACCGGAAAAGTAGCTTTACCTAGTTCCTAAGACAATATTATTTCATTGACCAGTAGCTGATCACTGGGGAGCTGTCTGTAGCCTTGAGCCTTTGATATACTTCTACACCCACAGATGCAAGATCTTTGCTACCATTCAATGCATGTAATTCTTCTGTAATGTGTCCTTATTCCAGTGTTACAAACAGTTCATTTGACACTGAATAATGAATGCCCTGTTATTATTATCTCCTGATGCAGAGATGTATAACAGTAAGACTTATACTACGTGACTGCACACAACTACGCAAAAAGTAAACCAAATTAGGCAACAGTTATTTGATTGTTAAGCAATTTCTCTTTCAAGTAAACAAGCTAAAAGAAAGTATCAAGTAGGTGACAAAAATCAAGAGAAAACCTCATAAATACTAAGGTCTGCAGTTTTAGTTTAGCACAAAGCCTCAGACCTGTTACTGATATGACAAAGCTATATTCACTGGGCTGCATGGCTCCACACAGTTTAAAAGAAATGTAGATGGGCATCATATTTTCTAACTTCTGTCAACAAGGATCTCCCCAGTTATTCAAGACTACTGATAAACGATAGAAAATGGCTTGGTGAGTCCTTCTGCTAGTTCCTTCAGTATTCTTCGGTGTATCTTATCCAGCCCTAGAGACTTGTGGATGTCATAATGAAGTAATAGATCACTAACCATTTCCTCTTGGATTATGTCGGCTCCATTCTGCTCCCCCTCTCTGGAAAATGATAGGATTTCTTCCATATCCTCTAATTACTCTAATCAGAGACTGATCAGAACTTTTAGGCAAAAAGAACTGCCACAGAATTGTTGATAACCTTTCCCACGTTACCCCCATGGTCTTGATTTTCTAACTAATCAGTTTCAGTGTCTGGTCATAAAAAGAATAGTCTAAAAAAATGGCAAATCACACCTTTTGAGTCAGTGTGTGATCTTTCTGCTGCCTTTTGTACAGTATGTATAATCAATTTTTCAAACTTCCTGTAAAAATACCTATTTTTTCCTATACCTGCTCTGGTTCTGACTCTCCCTTTGCTTTATTTTGAGTTGAAATCAAAGCATCTATATTTTCTGCACAGTGAAATAAGAATCAGCTGCATTTATAGACCACAGGTGTGAACAGTCCTCTTTACTACAGGAACTGAGTTGTAGTTAGGAATTAAAGGCAGGGAAATAATGCCCTGGGAAATGCAAATATTTAGTAATGACTGAGGAGTTTCCTACAGCATCCTACCAACCTGTGGCCTGCATTGCCTTCAACTCTATCTGATATTGCTAAAAATAAGCATGTAGGAGAGTTGTCTATAAGAAAATATCAGTAGCCAAAATGTTTATTTTGTTAATGTGTTGAACAATGCGCTTCTAACATTATACACCTCATTGAAGTGAATATTCGCATTTCTAATTCATATATGTTAGTGATTTTACTTTGAAATCAATAGGTTTGGATAAAGCTGTCAGTATGAGCAATTTTTTCTTTATCTAATTAAAAAGACCTAATTATCTGATAAAGGCAGAAGTTTTGTCACCAGTCCACTGACTGCCTTTTCATTTTTCCTTTAGTTGGTATTCTACAACAGAGATTTTATAGAGTGTTCCATCTGAATGTAATTAAAATGCTAGCATATTTTGTGTAGCTTTGTTAGTATTAAAGCATAAATAAAAGACTGCATAGCAGAATAACTTTTAAAATCAAGGGCCTTTTTCCAAATGTGGTGAAAACTGGCAGAAAGTACAACTTCCCAATGTGAGCAGATGGAGGCTTACCCCTTTTGAAAAGCAACTCCTAAAGGCTTAAAAACCTGACTAATGTGGTTGTGGGCTGCAAATAGCCACCAGAAACCTCCATGTGCACATAAATGGATACGCACCTTAGAACCATTTAGAACTGGATGTAACTGGAGACTGACTAGATGTGTTGAGGTTTTCAAGGGCAGAAGGCCAAGCTGTATAACTTTGTTCTGCATATTTTCTCTTTTTCCTTCTTCCTCTTCTTTTTTTTTTTTTGTGAGGGAAGCCAGAAGTGTTTTGGTTACATGCATAAAATTCATCAAGAGAATGGTTTCTCTCAGCTTACTGCTTTCCCTTTATTCATCTTTGCAAACATTACCACTTGACAGCTTCAAACGTTTTTCTTTGTAACAATTAAAAATGCTAACCAGTCCAAATTATGACATCTACAAGCCTCAATACAAAGTCACCATCTCCCACATAATTATTTGTTTATAACTACCTTTTGGTACGTCTTTTTAGTCAGTATTTTAGAATCTATTTTGAACAATCTCTGAACATACACGATGTTTTTCCAGATTGTGTCAGTTTGTCATGGATTTTACCATTATTTCCTAATGAAACTAGGAAAAAATATCTTATCAATATTTTCCACTGTTATTTTCCCTCTGCAGGGCAATATGCAGTCTTTATAGTGAATAATATTCTCTTCTTTTGTTCTCATGGAGAGATTTGTTGGTTCATTTCCTTTCCTCAGCCTGAACTCATATTAGTGCTATATTCCTGCAGTTGTGGTGAGAAATGTGTACACAGCATTATTATTTTTTTGCCTGATAAGTGATTGTCTAGCAATATTCTTAGATGCCTGTCAATAGAGATAAATCTAGCTGAATCACAATCCATTCTTGTGATAGTAACGCTAATGTTGCACCGAAACTTCACATTTTTCTCCCTACTTTATCCTGGCAGTCATATGGAAGATTTAACACTCAGTTGTATCAAGCCCATTTCCAATATATTAGAATTTTGTACCCACTGGCATCTCTCTGCTATTTGAGAAATATTCAGACAAATATATTTTCCCTATCTAATCTATTGGGTGGCCATTTTCAAGGGTATTATAAATAGCAGTTAGTTCTGAAATACCCATGGAGAGCAGAAGTTATTTTCTCATATCTTTCTTTGTCTTTAATCCTGTAGAAATCCATGTGATTACTGTATAGAAATATTTCTTATTTCTTTGAAGTAGTATCCATGCTTAAGGATCTGGTGATTTGAACTCAATTTTACTTCTGCTTTGTCCTACAAAGACTATCTGAACAGTTCAGCATTCTTACACCACCATAGTTCTTTCTAACTTAAAGTTCTGGAGGGAGCATTCGTGTGTATAAATAAAAAGGGGAAAAGTTTATGTGATAAGGTAAAGGTAAGCATGAGATTGTCCCTTCCTACCAAGAGGCTTGATAAAAAACATTGAAAGGGTTCCACCTCAGCCTGTACATTTTCATAACTTCGATTGCATAGCTATCAGTGAATTGTACTTTTTAGTACTCAATAGACTCTTAAAGGAGAGTTTTATATTGTCCATGAAGATACGTGGGTCTTGCCCTAGGTATCAAGATTTTCCTTTGCCTCAGATTGTTACCAGCATTAGGACTTATTGCTGTGCTAACAAAATGTAAAATGAGAAAGTCGAAAAAGTAATGAGTAAAACAGCCAAAGTTGCAAGATGCTACTTCTATTTCTGCCTGGCAGTGAGTTTGTTTTCCTTTGGGTAGAGGAGCTGTTGAGTCTAGGTCCGTGACACTTCTGCCACTAGATGGCAGTTATATAAATAAACTTCAGAAAAACAAGATCAAATTGTAAACTATATTTGAATATTTTCACTTTTTTATTGGGACCGTACTGGGTATCTTTCTGCTACTGATGATGAGCCATAATTGGAAATGAACTCCAGGTTTTCAAGCTGTCAATGGCTTTTAACTCTGTTGTCTAAAGGATCACCCACTGACAACAGCACATGTGCATGTTAGAAAGACTCAAAACCGATGTCAATGAAGCGGTTCTCCTCTCATATCTAATAGGAGATAGTATGAAGCTCCACTGAAATGAAAGGGACCTTGACCTCAAATCTGAAATACTTGATGTTGTTTGTTCAGAAATGTTATTTCAGAAGTAAAGGCTTGGTGACTTTTCTTCCTCATGTGGTAATTCAGAGCCAAAATACTTTTGTTCTTATTTTTTCATTATCAAGTAAAAAATACGTTGACTAGAGATAAAAACACATTCAGGTTTTGTTGTATGAAGTCACTAACCGGACTGAAGATCTCCAAATGAGAAGCATAAACCCTAACCAGAAAGCTGTAGATGCATAATAGAGCAATGTCCATCACTGAAACAAAAAAAGAGAGAAAAATCCTTTTCAAAATCACTTATTAAGACAACAGGATTGTTGCAGATGTAAATATTTTAGATTATGGTTTGGCAGCAATTTGTAATTTATTGATAATTTAATGTGGATCAAATGGATGAATCTTTAAAATCCTTAATTGTAAACCAATATAATGTTTAGCAAGGCAGTTGTATGTAATCTATTATGATAGAAACAGTGAATTAATTACCATATGGTATAACAACTATATATGCAAGCACAGAAACATAGAAATATATGGATACACAAAGATAAATTGACATTTAAGTGTAGAAGGAGTATTAATAACCAGAGCTAAAAAGATATATATCTTTAAGTATGTAGATAGATAAATTAAGAGATAGGTAGAGAGAAAATTTCCCTCTTGATATGAGTAAGAATATTTATGTACAATGCACCACCATTACATGACAGGCTGTCTTGGTTTGACACCCTGCCCTGGACAGGTCAGTAGCTAACACTAGGCAGCTTTTAGTCCATTCTCCCCACAGGAAAGGAAAAAGAGAATTAGAGAGACTTGCAGGTTGGAAACCAAACAGCTTTAATGAAACAACAATAAGTGAAACACCGAAACAGGTCATCTAGAGAGGTGGTAGATGCGGTGTTCCTGGAAGCACTCAAGGTCAGGTTGGATGGGGCTCTGAGCAACCTGTTCTGGTTGAAGATGTCCCCGTTTACAGCAAAAAACCCAATTCAAAATCTGCCAGTAACCACAAGTCAAAGCTAATGCTGAAGAGCGGTACTGGAGAGGGTCTGGGGCTGGACTCAGAAACAGTCAGTAGCTGAACTCAGGGACTGGACTCAGGAACGCATGATGGGTTCAGACAGACAGATGGGTCAGACAGGCAGATGAAGTCCTCCCTGAACATTACCCATCGAAGAAGAGAGGCTGACCCTTGTGATCTCCTAAGCTTTTATACTGAGTACGATGTGGAATACTTCAGCTGGCCAGGCTGGGTCACCTGTTCTGTCCACACTTCCCAGCAGGTGCAGCCTCCAGTGAAGGGATGGCCTTAATTTACAGGAGAATAGGTATGAGCCATGGCCTCTCTGCACACCAATTGCCCAACTACCTTGGTATAACTTTCAGGCTGACAAGTCAGAGAAGAAGTGTTCTGCTGTAACCCAAACAAGCTCAAAGGCCATGGTCAGATCTCAAGGAGTCAGCCTCACTTTCGCCCTTTCATTTGCTGTGCTAGCAAATGATATTGCACAGTACACCTGAGAGGTGTCCAACCTCAGTGGGAGATTAATGTTCTCAGCCTGCTGCCATCCAGAAGAGCTGAAAAGCCCTTCCCTATGACTGCTTACTTTCCGAATCTGAGATAATTTACTTTTGTCACATACTTAAATATCCATTTTGATGTTTAATATTAGTTTTGACCACAACTTGGATGAATTATTGCTAGCATCTTCTTCTAATTATGTAAGGACACCCCATTTGGGCCACACTCCGGGTATCAGGCACATTCGTCTGTCATGGAGTGACTGATGGTCAGTTTCTCCCTCAGGAGATGAGAGGCCTTCTAGGCACACAGGAGGACAAATGCACTGAGGGAGTGCCTAAGCTTACTGGCACCTTCACAATAAGCCTCCTCTCTCAGATCACATCTGGTCAAGCTGACCAATTGCCAGTACATTCTTTGGAAAATTTCTTGCCAAACACAGCACTTTAGGGTATAATTAAGGAGAGCCTTAAATGTCCTGAATTACTGTCTTTTTACAGTGGGAAGTTTTTTCCTCCTGCATGCTTGGATTATGCTAGTTAGTGTGTACCTGGTACGCGTGCCTGGAATGGGCAGGTTTAAGAAAGAAAAGATGTTGCTCAGAAGTTGTGCTAAGCAGCCTAAGGGTTGTTGCTGCAGACTGTGAGATCACACATCTCAAGGATCAAGTGGGATATTAAAGTAATTTTTAGCTTTTTTCTATAATCAAACCAGCCCATGTTACTGCTCACAATTAGAAAGCTTTTAGTAAACATTGTGGATTTCTAGTAATTCTTTTCCAAACAGCCCTAAGGGAGTTTTCATTGATCTATTTATTTACTATCTTATGGTTCTGCAAATGTATATTTAGTTGCATATTATGGGTAACACTGTCTTTAAACAATAATGTTATTCAACTGGATTCAGTTATATTGCTCTGACATTAAGATAAAACTCTGATACTTTAATAGAGAGTATTTTAGTACCTTAATAGTCTTTTGAGATAAATTGAATACTTTGCAGCTGTTACATTTTGAAAAGTGGAGCTGAGGTGCTGTGAATACCCACTGTGCTCACTGCAATTTTACCTGAGATGGCTTAGAACTACCTTCTCATTGCCTGAATGGGTAGATTTAGACAAATAGGAACCTACATAATTTAGCCAGTGTCTTCATTTAAAGATATATTAGTATTCGGTTTGCATTTATCATAAAAGGATAGATCTAATTTAAATGTCCATATATGTTAGCATGACATGGCCAAAGTTCTAAAAATTTATTGAACAAAGCTAGCAGTGGGGATAGCTTCTTGCTAATGTCAAATAGATGCCACTATTTCAGACATAATTTACTGCAGCCACTGACCACTGTTACCAGAGAGAAATTGGAAATGACATATGGATGTTTCATCACTGTTTATTCATCACAAGACTCAGTGCACAGACCCACGTGAAATAGTCTTGGAAAACTAGGAAATTTGTATCTCACATGCTTCAATACTCTTTTACTTCCTTCCAGACCTTATCTGAATGTTGTTTACCTTGAATGATCCTTTTAAATGCACAAGAGTTAATAAAAAACTGAGTTAGATTTTGGAAATAAGAAATCATTGATCTTTACTAATAAAGGGCTTCTTAGTCTTAATAAAAAGGAGCATACGTATGGAGAATTGCTGTGTTTATATACTGGTGGGTTTTTATCTGAATGAGCATGTCTATAGTATTCCCTAAAACACATAAATACTTTATTTGCCTTTCATGATCTAGTGTATACGGATGATGCAATTGCCTTACATAAGTCCCAAAACCTAAAATGTGCATACCTTTCCTTAAAATACTGATGCAAAAATAATATGGAGTGGGAGGGGTAGGATTTATAGAGGACATGGTAAGGAGGTGGCTGCAGATTTTTCAAATATTTATTAATAGACTCTTTTGTGGCATCCATTGCCATAGTAACAGAATATCTCATGCAATCATGCCCTCATTCTTCACTTTTCTGGAGATAAACAGATGGGAACTGAGATGTACAAATGAAAGGACAAAAACCTCAAAGTTAGAATTGGATTTCTGTACCAGGGACTCTATTAAAATCTCAATCTCTGGAGTCCTAGTCCCTTGTTTTAACCCAAACTTATCTGTCTTTTTACTGTAAGATGATATAATTAATTGGTTTCTTTCACAAAACAAATGATTAATAATGTTTTTCATTTGTTAGGATTTTCCAGATCGTGTCATCATGACTGATTTACCTAAATCAGGTAAAATGAAGAAGCAGCTTTTGTTACTTGAAATATTTTGAGAAAATATCTTTTAAAAGTTTTCTCAGAGACTCAGTTGAGGGATTCTGCCTCAGTGGGAGGGTGCAGAACACAAACTAGACACATCAAGAAGAGAAGTGTCACAAGATCTATCTCTAGGTAAGGTGGAGCGACCTTTGTTAATAAAAATAATATCTGATTCAGGTGAACATCTGAGTATCATAAAGAAAAATGACCTAAAGTCACCAAAGAATACATACAGTGTCAATGAAGCCACAACCCAAGTATCTTTTCTTACCATTAAGATTAATCCCTACTGGGAAAGCTTAGCATCTCGTTGTGCTGGTGAACATTACAGGTTTCAGCAGCAGCTAGCTTGGTTTGCAAAGTTTTTGAAGTGGGCCAGAGGATGACTTTCCCACTCAGTGTGGGAAGAGTGAGGCTAAATCAGGGAAAAAATAATCTAGATGAGCTAGCATTCCAGCTATAAACAGATGACACCCTGAATTATCATCCCGGAATGTCTTTCCCTTGTAACTGATTTCTTAGCACTTTCAATTCAATGAGCTAAGCCTCAGTGTAAGGCTTTTTTTTTCGTCTAGATTGTTAGGTTTAGTCCAAAGCATTCCTCAGCTCTACTGCCATGGGGTAAAACGAATTGTGCTGCATGTAAGTTAGTTCTTCTGAGCACATAGGCATGGTGTCTCCCATCTTAAGCAAATGCTTGAGAGCAGTTTTCTGCAGAACTCATTCAGCCTGGTCATTCATCATCTGGCAGCAATGAGATATAATCACATGGTTTTCAGCTCAGTTGGACAGTCCTCAATGTATCTCATGGTAGCATTTGGATGCCTAGGTATAATGTCTTTTAAAATTTTAACTCTTAATTCTTTAAGACAGAGGTATGAAAAGATTCTTTTTTAGGGGAATCAGAACTATTTTTCTCATGATTCAAAAGTTGTGGAGGTTTTACTCGGGAGAGGGATTGTAGTGGCGTCTCTATGGGAATTTTCCTTGCTAGCTTTGTTTATTTTACTACTGAACAAATGCATGTGGGATTTGTAGTTTAAACTTTTCCCCATCTGAATTATGTGATGGCTTTTCTGGGGAAGTGTGTTTTGTCATGCTAGCAAAATAATTTCCTCTGTGTCCCTGGGTTGTGGTTTAACCACTGCCAGCAGCTTAGCACCATGCAGCTGCTAGACCTAAACAAGATACTGTGAAGAAAATTAGCTCCATCCTAGCCAAGACTAGCCCTCCTTTGCTCTTCTTCATTTTGCCTTCAGTACACAAACAACTTTTCACTTTTAGGCAAACAAAGAAATAAATACATATACTTATTCAATTACACAAGTTGCATTGTTCGTGTGGTAGTGCATTCATACAAACCTGTTCCTTCCCTTTGATCTTGTAGTTTATCCGCTTGACAACTGGCTTACTGCTTCTATAAAAACTGCAGTGACACCACTTTAATCATTTTAATTATTTAACAGAATGAAGGTTTAGTAACTGTTGTGCCCATTAGGTACATAGAACATTGCGTTATCCAGAATAACTGTTTTGTATTTGATAGAAACTTTATCCAGAGTAACTGGTTTGTATTTGTTAGAAACATATTAACTTTCCCCTTATAAAGGTTAGATCTGCCACTCTGTCCTGATTTCTGCAGCCCCTGATTTTGTGTTTACTGGGTTAATAAAAATGTTTACATACACAGCCATCTGCAACATATATTTGCTAAGCTTCATGACTTTTTCCCATAAGTAACTATGTTTTTTTCCCCTACAGAAATGAAACTGTGATGTCATAGGTTACATACAAGATCAAAAGTCTGCTGCTTAGTCGTCTTTACATTATTGGGCTAAATGGGACTTCCAGAGTCTTAGGCCAGGGAGGCTATTATAAAACTCCTTGTGACCTCCAGCTTAGGGACCAACACATGTTGTTCAAATGTGCCTTTCATTAGAGAGGAGTTCTCTTGGCATGTGTCTTTGTGTAATATCTCCTTCATACTATATAACTGGGATGGAGAATTTATTACTGAATTACTAAGACTGGGATAATATTTACCTTTTCTTTTAATGCAGTTCCACCTGCATACCAGGTAGTGGAATAGAATAAGTTTTAAGAGGTGGCATAAAACCACAGGAAGACATTTTGTCTTTGATACAATAGGCATATAACCTGTCAGAAAGACAGGTAAATACAGAAAAGTAAATAATGGGAAAATATCGGTGAGTGTGGTGAGATGTTTTTTTCCAAACACCAGCTACAGAATCAATACTTTAAAAATGGTTTTACAGGTATCACAGCATCAGAGATTTTTAAGAGATGATCACATCCTTTTACTGCTTACTTGCCAGGGGTCTAATGTCTAGATTGGATATATTTTGTGTTGGGTTGTAGAACACTGATTTTGTTAGTGCCTTGAAAAAGAGAAGCATCATGAATAATACGTCTTGTATTACAGCAAATGAAACTTAAGCAGCAGGAGTGAAGGTTCTTTTATGAGCACATCCTTAAATTTTCCATTATGGGTTGAAAAGAGATAAAAGGTGGATTTTACATTTCTTTCATAGCAATTGATGAAGAAGAGTGTTTTAATGATTTGCATTAGTAACATTTGTAAATGAAAGCACAGGAACTGTATTGTGTAATGGACATACAGAGAAATCAATTATGTTTTCCTTTTTATGACATGATTGTATTGTGAATTATGTTTATTTATATTGCATTTACAGGTTGGAACAGATGGTCTTCATCCGTTAGCTATAGGGAATGTGCCTATGATTATAACATTGATTGTGCCAGCATGGCTTCCTTGGATGTAGATTCACTGTCCGAATTGTGCTGGCAGAGTGCGGAGCTCTGCAGGTTGTGCTTGGGGTGCAGAGTGCAGATGGACATTGGACAATGATCTGAGGGCAGGTGGCTTGGCTTACTTGTGTCTGCCATACGTTAGAGTAGGCAGTATGCTGCTGTTAACAAAATGTTGTTCACTTCAATATCATTTGGATCTGGTCTAAAAATAAATAAATATGGAGCTATCCAAACTGATTCAAATTGCACGATGCAAACAGCTGAAGTCTTTAGCAACAATGTGTGGCCCAAGCAGGTCTAATGCTCAAGATTTTTCAACTTTTTCCATCTGTTTTGCACAGGACTGAAATACATAAATGGTAGTCTGTGACAAAGATTAAAGGCAACACACTATTGAGAATATTCTTGTGTTTGTTGCAGCTGGAGATTCAGCATTAAAACCCTTAAGAAGTTTTTATGAATGGTCTGCATTTGGTTTAAGAGGGCACAAAATGCTACAGAACTGACTGTAAATCAAGGTAGAAATGATACGGCCCCTTCCTCGTACTGAGAGTACAGTTGTATCACCACTACATCTGACACCATTGACAGTCTGCGTAGTAGACTCACCAGAGAGGAGTGTGATAGAGGGCCAAATCCCTATTCATCATTCTGCTTAGGAAACAGTCAGCCTCTGGACTGGACAAGCATACACTCTCCCGGCCTTCCAGTCTGACCTCAGTGCCACAAGAGGTTATGGAGAAGATCCTTTTGAGTACCATCATGCAGCGTGTGCAGAATAACCAGGTGATCATGCCCAGTCAGCATGAGTTTAGAAAAGACAGGACCTGCTTGACTAAACCAATTTCCTCCTACAAGCAGATAACTTGCTTAGTGGATGAGGGAAAGGCTGTGGATGTTTTCTGCCTAGACTTTAGTAAAGCCCTTTACTCCATTTTCCACAGTATTCTCCTGGAAAAACTGGATGCTCAGGGCTTGGATGAGTGTGCTCTTCACTGGGTGAAAAAAGGGTGGGATGGCCAGTCCAGTGAGTTGTGGTAAATGGAATGAAATCCATTTGGCAGCAGGTCACAAGTGCTATTTTCCACGGCTTAGTGTTGTGGCATATTCTTTTTCCTATCTTTATCAATGATCTGGATGAGGGGATCAAATGAGCCTTCAGTAAGCTTGCAGATGACACCAAGCTGGGCAAGGATGTTGATCTGCTGGAGGGAAGGCAGGCTCTGTAGAAGGATCTGGACGTGCTGGATCAATAAGTCAAGGCCAAATGTAAGGGATTCAAGGAGGCTCACTGTCAGACCCTGCACCTGGGTCACAGGAACCCCATGCAATGCTACAGGCTTGGGAATGAATGGCTGAAAATCTGTATGGCAGTAAAGATCCTAGGTGTTGTAGTCAATGGCCAGCTACATATGAGCCAGCAGTGATTCCAGGTAGCCAAGAAAGCCAATAGTATCCTGGCTTGTATCAACTATAAAGTGATCAGCAGGACCAGGGAAATGTTCATCCCACTGTACTTGACACTAGTGAAGCTGCACCTTGAATTCTATGTTTAGGTTTGGGCCCTCAGTACAAAAAAAGACCTTAAGGTGCTGGACCATGGCCGAAGAACAACAACAAAGCTGATGAATGGTCTGGAGCACAAATGTTACAGGGAATGGCTAAGAGAACTCAGGTTGTTAAGTTTGGAGAAAAGGAGGCTGAGGGGAGACCTTATCGCTCTCTACAGCCACATGAAAGGAGGTTGTAGTGAGGCAGGTATTGTCCCCTCCCAATTAATGTGTGATAAGGACAAGAGGAAATTGCCTCAGGATGTGCCAAGAGTGGTTTAGACCAGATATTTGAAAATATTACTTCACTGAAAGGGTTGTCAATCACTAGAACAGGCTGGCCTGGGAAGTGGTGGGAGTCATCATCCCTGAAGGTACTTAAAAGACACGTGGAAGTGGCACTTCAGTACATGATTCAGTGATGGCAGTATTTGGTCCATGGTTGGACTTGATGACCTTAAGGGTCTTTTCCAATCTAAACAATTCTGTGATTCTATGTTTGTTGAGTTACTTCCTAGGAGTAATCTATGAAGCAATGCTTACAAATCTGTACCAACAACTGTTGCTAGGCGGTCATGCCACAGGGAATATGTATTTCTGTTACATTTGTGCAGCTGAAGATGTTTCTGTGGAGCTGATTTTAGTCAATACTCACCTCAGATATGGGACCCTGCGGTCAGTCTCCAACAAAGCAGAGCACTTAATGTGTTGCAAGAATGAAGTTTTATGCATAGAGACCATAGAGCAGCTGCCGGGGGATTTAACTTTTTTCCGTGTCATGCTTTTGACTTTCTATTTTATTTCAGTCTATTATTCCAACAGCGAAAATTTCTGGCATATAATTAGTTATGAAGCTATTCACGCTCAGAGGAGTTTCTCTTTAAGGCACACTGAGATATTATGTCAAGGGCTCTTTCATTTAGCTAATCTTTTTCTGTTGAAGCTGATTCCTCTCTGTAAAGATTGGATACAGCCTTATCGATCAAACCAAACATCTCTTGATTGCCACCTATACTCCTGCCACTCTTTACTCTCAGTTTACTATCAACAAAACTTCTAATGTGCTTCTAATTTGACAGCAAATAATACATATAACAAATTTTTAACTTCCAAAAAGCCTTGAAGACATGAATATTTCTTCATAATGTGATTGTGGATGATAATATTATTATGGATTTAGGCAGAGAGTTTTCAAAAGCATATCTGTTCAACAGACATTCTTTCCTATTTCAGAAGCAGTTCTGCAGTGCAGGTTATGGAGGATTTGAGTGCAGCACAGTAAATAGTCGTGCAATGTTAATTTCTCAGAACCTACTGGCATTAAAAATGTGTGTGAGCCTCTGCAAAGAGTTTATCATTTTACAGACTGCCAAAGTAAAAGATAGGAGGTAGAAGTCCAGCAACCAGAGTAACTCAAATAAACCAATAAGTCCAGTAGAACTTTAACTCTCCTGGTAAAGAACCAACCACATTTAACCATTTGTTGTGTACTTACGTTCTCTGGACTATTTCTACTCTTGCACAGAATCAAAGCCAGTCAATTACTATACACAGACTAAAAACATAAATAATTTCCCTCAATAACAGGAAATATTAACTATCCCAGAGATTACTTGATAGTAGGGATGGTAAATAGCAGTTTGACTTTATGCCATCAAAACTACCCTCACGACATACACTCACAAGCTGCCCTGCAGTGTCATGTCAGGAAGAACAGTTCACCAGCAAGAATTTACCACCTTCAGGAAGCCTGCATCACCATAGACTTTGTTCCTAGGATAGTGGAAAGACAGAGACTGCCTTGGAATTGGGAGACGATTGTATTAAAAAGTGCTAGGTAATCCAGTTTACTTAGAATAAAATTTCAATTCAATGCCAAAATATTTGTTGATGAAGCTGTCATTATTTGAAGTGAAGATGAAGAACACTGTGCAGAGGAGCAAGGTCAAACTGAAAAAAATATAACCATTCTTTATTCTACAGGTAAAAAGGGAAATATCTTTTTTTTTAAATAAAAAAATATACAGGTAGAACATTCCACACAGTTCTATTAACAACAGACTGACTATATTGATCCTTTTTTTTTGTGTTTCCATAGCCTATTGGTTATAAAAGTTACTGCAGATATCCATTTTGTCAGTATAACCCTGCTATTGTTTTAAGTCCAGAGTTTTTACCTGTGTAGAGAACTTTTGTAGGAGATGTTTTCTGATAAATACACGACGATAACAGTTATGACACTGCAACAGCCTAAAACAGAATATGCTCATCTGTCCTAGCAAGTCCAAAAGACAATAGACTTCCAATAGTAAGACTTCCAATAGTAATGGCAGGAACACCAAAAAATATTTAGGTAGAAATAAACATAGATGTAATCTTTAGAAAGTCAAGAATATGTGGCATGTGAAACAAAAAATTCAAACAACATAAATACCAAATAAATGAGAAATCGATAACTAAGCCAATCTTCTGTTATTATAACTATTACAAAACATAGCAATAATTTTCAGGTAAGTACAGTGGAACTAACACATTCTGTAATGGAAGTATTTTATGTTTTCCCTGAAGAGGCATTGAATGAGTAATAGTATTTCTACTGCTCTTAGTGGTGATTTCAGTTCTGAAGGAAAATGTGGTTTCTTTGTAAACAGGTTAATAGGACTGTGGATACAAGTTGGTTTTATGTTTAGTTTATAGATAAGATAATATTAGAATCAAATTGTTGGTGTAAACCATTCAGTTTTCAAACAGTTTGGAAGAAAAAGTGTTTGGAAATCAAATATTTGACAGGGCAGGTTTAAGCACAGTGTGTTAGTTGCAATCTTGTAATGGACCTAACCAGACAAACTCATGCTTGTCTGTGCTAAGTGCCTGGTGAAACACAGGGTTGGTTCACATAACACCTAACACAAGAACAAGCTTTTCAAAAGAGGCAGTGCTCACAAAAAGAGATAATACCGCAACAGACAATATAACCAAGTTGAGCGAAGTAGGCAAAATATGTAGCTTATAAGCTATCAATTAACAGAAATAAAACGCAGCAAACCTCAGCCTGAACATGGGTTTGGAATAACTGTTTGAAGTTTGAAGTATTGATGCTAATAAATTGAACACATTAAAAAAAATAAACTATCCAGAATGCCAGTGATTTCAAGTTTGAACTTTGCCTGAAAATTATTGTATTGATCAGACTAGAGGAAGAGAACTTAGCTCCACAGTTAATTCAATTTTTTTCCAGCTCTTTCAAATGGCCTTATAAAATATTTTTTTCCTTGTTATTTCATGATTAGAAGACGATTAACTACAAAAACATCAAATCAACTAAGCAAGCACTTTCCTTTTTCCTACTTATGTAAGAATGGTTATTGCTTTTCACTAAGTTCATAGCTAAAATCAGATTGACCACAGTGCAGAAAGCTGTTTGTACACCATAGTAGGAGTCCAGCAGCTAAAGACCACTACTTTGTCATGCTAAGATGTTTTACACTCCTTTCTTTCTCAATGGCATTTTCACATCTTTCTACTCAGAAGGGAAGACCAAATTGTTTATCATAAATGCAACTGAGATCTAAATTTCAGACAACAACCTGCTATTCTAGTTGGCCTAAAAGTGGTGTTTTATTTATTTTATAAAAGAAAATATATCATTTATGTACTGTCATCAAAACAATTTCATCATAAAAAAGGATGGGTTAACTCTGATGATTTTGTCTAATTCTTAAATAATTTGTTTTCTCTGACCTTAAAAACAGCAGATCTTCATGCTGGCTTTATAGAAGCACATAGCAGGTCTCAGTTAGTGCCAGGGAGTGCTAGGTTTGTTCCAGATATCTGAATCTGTGGAGTTTCCTTGCTGGAGCACAATGTTTTATCAAACATCCCATGGGACTGCTATGTCACATAGATGAATGAATATTCAAAGATGGTTCGATGCTGTATGTTTGATGTCTGCAGCAGAAGACTGATAAAAATGAAACAGTAGTACTGATTCTGACACAATAGTTATGGGATACATAACTATGTAGCACCAAAGTACAGAACTCAGAACACCTTTGAAAGTACAGCTCCACAAGACCATGACTAAATGCCACAAGTACTTCAGAGTTACATCTCAAAAACCTCAACTGTCTCAAAAGCACCTTCTGCATGAGGCACAGCAAATCGAGTTGATAACAGCCAGGCAGCCAGGAGCTTCATGTAATGCTTAAATTGCAGGTGCAAGTCCATCTGTGCTGCTACTGTTCCTAGATATTCTCATTAGACTGAAATGCTCAAAATTTAAATTAATTTAAAAACTCCTGTGGACCACTGTTTCATCAGAATTTAGTTACCATATGCACGTAATGTGCCAGAAGTCCATGGTAATATGTTTTCATTCATTGCGTTACTCTACAATTTAGAAATTCACTTCAAAATACTAGCCTTCAATCATGATGGGATCTTGAAAACCAATTAACTACTCATTGCCTTGATAATTATTCACACACCTAGGTATGGCATATTTTAGAAATAAGGTCTTCAGAATCCACGTACCCCAGTTACCTGTTTTCCCAAAGAAAATAAACAGCATTCTGTCTTGTTTCAATCAATATCAGTATCAATATCAATGCTACATTTACCTATCCCTTTTAACATCTTTATTCTGTGTGACAGTAACACAGGGAATGAATGAAAATATAGGAATGAAATAAAGAAATTTTTTTAATAAAACGTGTATGTATTCATTAGGAAACACGGCACAGTTATTCGACCAATCAAGTACTGAGTGTGACATCATATTAGAAAAGGTATTGCCAGGAAGGAAAAAAGCCATTCATTTTCTGAAAGTGCAATGGCCAAATTTTGTGTCCCTAAAATATTCTCCTTTCTTTTTAATGCAAGAAAGAATTTAATCTTTCTACCTGTCACGTATGTCTTTCTTTGACATTCAGAATAAATAGAAGCTGACTTCTGCCTGAAGAAGATTTCAAACGGGAGATAGATTGTAGAAATAAGATTTTATACCAACTTTTAGACTGAGACCTGTGATAAACAGAAAGGTAAAATCTGTGGCAGGTGAATACCTGGCAAGCAGTTGTGTGCATAAAGCTTTAACAGAGTAAAACCTTTTTTGTTTTTTCCTTTCTTCACATTTGCCTTTAGCAAATATTTGAGGTTTTGGTATCCTGCATATTTATAATATATGCCTTCTTTTTTTTTTTTTTTTGTTGTTTTCAGTTGGTTTTGGCTTAGGTCTAGAATATTTTCAGGTTCCCTATATAAAAAGACATTCTTTACTGAAAGACATAGGAAACATAATAGGTGAAGGTTTGAGTCTGTGAAATATCAAGATCGCCAGTACCTCCTTTGACATGAATTGCAAGATCCAGATACATAACCTTGTATATCTGAACAAGAAAAGGAAAGTGTATCTTCCATTGATAGACAAACAGGTTTTCCAACAAGCAGAAGAATGCAGAAGAGCAAACCTGAACAACCTGAATGCACACCTTTACAAGGCAAATCTGGCTCTACTCTCTTCCAAGCAATTAATTCCCATTAACAGTTCCATGTTGTATCTTCAAAAACCCATATTCTAATACTTCTATCAAATTATGAACTTTCATCTCACATAAAGCTCCTAAAGCTTGTATGCCACACAAACACACAGACTCACAGTAACTTATCTAGATGAGGAATAGCAGTTCTTATCACTTGCTAATAAAAAACTGTCTCAGGATAAGAAAACATAGCTTAGTAGATTCAGAAGAGAAGAATTTAGAACTGAAACAGAGCATTCTTATACTGGAGGGAACACAACCAAAGTATGGTTGTTACTGAGTTTTTTTACACTCAGACTTGTACTTGCAACCTGCTGGAATCACCTGTCAAACACACAAAGCCTTTACCCAGAGCAGCAGTGGCAGGAAACCTCAGGACAGGAGAATTCTAACAGCACCTGAACTTGGCAATTTTTGGCAGGTCCCATTGTCCCATGGGAAAAGACATGGGCAGCTTCAGAAGACTTCAGTATGGAACTGGTAATGTTGCTGTTTTCTCCTCTGGATGATGTTATTCTGAAGATAAAATAGCCAAGGGCTGTTCAGTATAGCTTCTACACACCACATTTTGGGGTTTATAAAAATAACTCCATGTACAACATTTTTTTGCATTAGAAATAATCCCTCAGTTTGGAAAGTAATTGGTAAGCTTAATTTGCAAAATGAATATGTATTTTATATACAGAGTAAAATGCATTTACAAATAATTTGAATAATGACACAGAGTGGGGAACTCTTCTTCTCAGTTCTCTTGGCTCTTTTCCAGATTTTCAAATATCTTTGTACTGACTTTGATCATGATAAAATTAATTTCCTTCACAGTAGATCATATCATGATATATTTTGGACTTTTGACCCAAACACTGTCAATAACACACAGAAGTTCTAGTTATTGCTAAGCATTGCTTACACAGTATCAAGAAATTTTGTTTCTCACTTGCATCCACTAGCAAGTAGGCTGAGGGTGAGCAAGAATCTGGGAGAGAACACAGCTGCAATAGCTCTCCATAACTTAGGATATCCCACACCATATGACATCATGCTCAACATAAAAAAACCTCGAAGAAAGAACAAGTAAGGGGGTCAGTCAGAGTCATAACATTTGCCTTCCCAAGTAACTGTTACACATGATGTGGTCCTATTTTCCTGGAAATGGCTGAACACTTGCCTGCCAACTGGAAGTAGTGAAGGAATTCCTTATTTTTCTTTGCTTACACAGGCTGATTTTACTTTACCTGTTAAATTCCCTTTATCTTAACCCAGAATTTTTCATGCTTTTGTCCTTCCAGTTCTCTTTCCCATGTCACCAGGGTGCGTTGGGCAGTCAGCTGTTTGAGGCTTAGCTACCTATAGCCTTGCTGTAACTGCAGTTTCTTTCTTTTTATAATCATTCATTAATGTTGATCATTGGTATGTATCACATGAACACATCTAGAACATTCATTATTGATAAACTCAGGGTTCTTGATTCATCTTTTCTTTCCTGCTAGAAGTATATTGAGACTCTGTTCAAGAAAAAAAAAAAAGAATACCGTTGTTTTATAAATACATAAACAGATAACCTGGAGAAGGAGAAAATGAGATTCAATTATTCACACAAAGTGGTAGAGACACCATATAAATTCTGAGTGTTGAAACTACCTCATTATCTCTCACTTTTAGCTTGACTGACTAATACAGTGATGCAGGATATTGTGGCATATATTGGGGGGTTTGGGAGGTATCGGGGATATTTTTGTTTTGTGAGAATTATTTTTTCCTTTTAAAATTATAAATTCTATAATATAAAGACCACATTAGCGTTACACAGAAATATTCTTGAGCTTAAACAGTCATAGATGATAAGAATTTCTTCTGCCTGAGGTGCCTGGGCCTTGAATATCCCTGGTATATTTCTTATAGCTCATCTCACTTGAGGTAGGATCGTGATATTGGCAGACCTAAAAACCATGTTCAGGAGAGAGGGTGATGGTTTTAACTCAGTGCTTCTCTGTACTTTCCTGTAAAATGACAAAACACTGGCACCTTCAGCAAAAGACCATCACTGTTACTATAGCACAAAAATAGTATCCAGGGTCACACAGAATATCTGTGGAAAACTGAAGAAGTGAGCAGCATCTCCAGTATCTCAGTGGGAAGAAATCTTTCTGCCTACATACTGATGGATCCAAGTACAGTGACAAGGAAAGTAAGATTTTGTAGCTATAGAGATTCACATGTCAGACTGAAAGCTTAATTTATTTTTGCTTTGTCAATATATATTAGAGTGGTAAAAATATCTCTTGATTTTTCTTTTTGTTAAAGCAAGAGAAAGAAAGAAACAGAAAGTTGTAGCAGCCCAAGAACAAACAATTAAGGACTTGTCCACAAGTAAGGTAGTGATGCCACCAGCTGATGTTTCAGGTCAAGTCTGGACCATCCACTGCTACAACATATATTAGTTCCAAAACTGTGGTAGGATATTAAGCAGGAACTCCAGCAGTCAGCAGCCACCTGCCTCTCAGCAAGACTAAAAAGTATGTTCTTAGTCAAAGAGTTTGGGTCTAGAGAGATTATGCAAACCTGAGCTGGACCTAATCAGTAATTTGCATCTATATGCTTTCATTCCAAGCAGACAGTAAAATTAACATATTTCTCTAGTGAACACAAATACTGTAGTTATTTTGTCCCATACTGGGAAGTATTTCAGTCATATATCATTTCCCCATACATCTTTTGAAGACAAAAACTTACAATGACATGAGCCAAGCTGAGCAGGTGTCAGGAGACTGACGTACTGTCAGGGGAAAGCTAGGGAAATGGTTTCGAGAAGAAGGAAACAACTTGATGTTTAATTCTTTCAGGAATTTATTTGGTATTATATGGGATCTGGACTTATCCCCAAACCACTTTTGTATCATAGTAAAACTCAAGACATTCTTATAAAAGGAAGTATTAGAAGTTTTATTAAGTATAATGTCTCATCCTTCCAGCTCAGCAGAGCTCCACAGAGAAATAACTATTTTATCAGCATCTTTCATCTCATCAAGTTTCAAACAAGTATATCATAATTTAAGGCTCAATATGATTTGTGCAGGATGAAACAGAAAGTTTGTGGAGTTGTTCTATCAGGGCTGGAGAATGCATAAAGGGATATTTTAGAGTTAAGGATAAACAGCACTAGTACAATCTAAAATTGTGCATGCAGGTAAGAGGTCATCAGTGAGAAGCCAACCTGCACAGATACTACTGCTCTTATACAATATCATTAGGGAGCCAAAAGTGCTCCAGACGTGAAGGGAGAGAAATTCTTCTCTAGCAAGTACCTTGAGGTGACCAATTTCTTCTGGAGATTAAGTGGATTGATCCTTTTCTTGAGAAAAGCAGTAATAATTCACATCTCTCCACTAAGAGGGATAACTCCTCATTTTGTGGTGATGGACCACCAAGGGCTGAGAGATATAATGGATGAGTGTTGCGCAGATAATGAGTTTCCTGATTCAGCAGCAAGATAATATAAAACCTAGTAAGCAAAAACAAAAAAAAGACATAAGAAGTTGTATGTCATAAGAACCTGTATATCTTTTATTTTTAAGTTTGGCAAATAATCATTTCACACCAAGTGAATTGTTTTGTCCAACCCAAAACCAGTATGCATTTTCAGGGAACTTACCATGTTATTTTGCTTTCTGGTTTTGTTTTGAGTTTGACAATCCTTATATTCTCTCCTTCTATAATGCACTCTAAAGTCCAGAGTCTAAGATGACCACCTAAGTGTTGGCAAGCAGGTTTCACAACCTAAGTTTTGAAGCCACTTAGCTCAAAAGCATGGATACTTTGCAAATGAGTTTGCTGGTGTTGCAGATAAGATTCAAGTTGATTGAATGGATTTTACCTCCCAACTAAGTATTTTTAATTACTCGACAGTAAAGCTTGGACTGCAGGTGTTCCCTTACTAGCGTAACACCATACCTGTAAGAAGGAAACATATAAACAAGATCCTCTTTCCCATTCTGTGGCAAATGAATCCAGGAAATGTATGCAAAATTCAATGACTTTTTACTTGTTTGCCAGGAATCGGTTTGCCAGATATTTCTCACTTAAATCATCAATGTAAATATAAATATAGACACTGAATCCAAAGGAGAACAGATCTTTTATTTCTATACTAAGCACAAGACTGGCATTCAGATGCAATCTGAAGAACACATCCTCCTTTGGAACTTGAATTATATGTTCTATTTTGTTTTATCTACCTTCCATAATGCACAGTCAATCTTTGTGTATTTCTGAGAAAGTGTTTCTTAAAGCAAAACTAAAAGGCATTGATGTGTGAAACAATCACATATTGACTGAAAGACAGCCAACAAAAGTGAAATAATGCTTTTTTTCTAAGATTGAATGATCTAACCACTTTGTTAGGACCCACTCCCAACACCAGTACTGTTCAGACCCACCCCAACCTCCACTGTCAAAGTTAGGGCGGGGAGGAGGGTGGTCTTTTGACATCTGCATGGCAAATCTGCCAGGATAAAATCAAATTCAATATTAATTTTGGGCACAGCAAAATAACAACACATTTACTTGTGGGCACTCTGAGTCACAACACCTCAGTGTTGCAAAACCAGGTCCCAGTCTGTTCAGATCACATTCTGATTCTCTGAACGCAGCCAAGGTAACTAAATAAACCACATCCAATTCAGATTTGATCCAATACACCATAGTGCCAAGGAAAAAGAAGGTATAGTAAGACAAGTCAGAGAAGAAGAGAGAAAGAAGTAACAGAGAATAAGAAAAAAGAGTGTCACCACTCCAATGGGGCATGGTGGTTCCTCTGGAAAACATGACCCATCTGACAGCAGCTGCTCCAACAGTAATTCTTCAGGAACACATGGTCTGGTATTTCTTCAGCAGCCGTTCTCCAGGCCAGTTCCATGGCCTGGTGGGTATGCACACTATGCCTTCTTATAGGGCCCTTGTGCCTTTTTATAGGGCAAGTCCATCAGCATGTGAGGGATGGTCTTGCTGTGAAAGTTCTTAAATAGGGGTACGTGCAGAAGCTCTTTTGGGAAGTTTCTCAAATTGAGGCTGGGGGCTCCAGGGTCACTGGCAATTCAACAGATCCTTGCAAGAATAACCTCTGCCTGACCCTTTTGGGTATGCATGTGCAGTCAGGTAGAGAGGAGCAGTTATCCCATCCACAGATGAGGTGGGAGGAGGGAGCAGTGCCTGTTCATACACCTCCCCTTTTTATTGTTAACCAGGAACCATAGAAAAGCCCCCTCAGATATTCACAGCCCTGCACTCAGACAGTGTTTAAGACAGATCGAGACAAGCAAAGAACTGTCTTTAAAGACTTACAGGAAGATGAGCAGATCATGCAGCTGTGCCACCCTAACAGAAAGTGGAGCTGTTTGAGACACACTGTTAGCCAACAGCTATACAGACTATTTCCAAATAAGCTCGAGTACTGTTCTAATATTGCCTTTTTACTGACATCCTGGACTTGCAAGTGCAAACTTCCAGTCATAACCAACAAAATTACAATAATTTGACCTTCGAAAGCCAGTAATATTCTCATTAGCTATACTGGCATTTAGGCTGGTCAGAAAATGTACATTTATTTTGTCAGTTTGTATTATTCGTGTTGCTGTAGTTAGGCCAAGTTACCTAAAACATTGGTAGAAACTCCCTTTGCCATGAGTAAGAAATATACAAGGAAGGATGGGTTCTGGAGCAGTGCTTAGTTCACTGAAGATCAGAAACTCTTTGAGTGCTATATGCCCACAATGTCCACCGTTATCTTAGGGAATAATGGCATCTCATAAGTTGGAGGAAAAGATGTCCAAGCATCTGAGATGAAAAGGCGAAGGCAGTGACATAGCAGTGTGAAGATCAAAGAGAGTTAGAAGTTTGTTATCATACACTGTGAGGATGTCTCACCTGCTAACAGTACAGCACACAGGAAAGTGTCAGCTGAATGACACGCACACACTCCAAAATAAAAAAAAAGTTCAATGTCTAAATTTCACAATCGACATAAAACCTCAGAGCAGAAAACAAGTTGTAGGAATCTTCATATTTATGAAATCTGATTAACCTAGACACCAATCTGCTAAGCAAAAGAAGAAGCTGATTTAGCAGCTGATTACAAGTGCTGAAATAAATTTTATCAGTCAGAAATCTGGAAGGAAAAAAGGAATGCTATGGACTTTTTCTAGTTAAAAGGAAAAAAAAATGTCCAAGGAAAGAATTTTCTGAAAATATAAAATATCTGGAAAGAAGAAAGAGGTAGATTTAAATTCATGTCTGACACAGAGAAGAAGAATAAAATATGGACTAAAATGAAGGAGTTATTCAGTTACTGAAACAATCACTTTTTCTTTCTCTACTGTATAACACTAGACTGTCCTCAGAATTAAACTGAACCTCTGAAATAGCTTGCTTCATTCATAACATAACATCCTGCGTCCATGGTCCCTCATAAAGGAAAGCTTGAATCCACAGATTCTTGGTAAGAGAAGCTGAGTGTTTCTTGTGCTTATGGAAAATGTTTGTGCAGGCTCCTAGAACAAAATAAAATGAGTTTATGCTTTTTCTCAGTCAGACTTGCAATCACCCAAGAACTAAACTCAGCATGAGTTAGGCTTTTTGAATACTAAGACAAAATCTGTACCATATTTAGCAACTAGAAGCACTTAGATCTCAGCAGATTCCCACTTAGGACAGCTCTTCTCTTCTTATTTATTTTTCTAAAAAACTGCTACTTCTTTCTTCAGAATAAATAGAGAAAGCATTCATAAGGGAAACACACATATCTTGAAGAAGTTGAATTGCAGTATTGCTAACACTGGATTGCTTTTTATGCAGAAGTGGATTTTTATGCTGTACACTCCATTAACTCTATTTAACACACACAGCTCTTTTACCCTAATCATTCGTCAAGCCCACATTGTGTATTAGTTTTATGACTCTGCAGATTATGTATTCCTTTGTGGTGGATTGACCTTCACTGGACATCAGGTGCCTACCAAGCCACTTTATCACTTCTTAGCAGTACAGGGGGGAGAAAAAATAATGAAAGGATCATAGTTTGAAATAAGGACAGGGAGATCACTCAGCAATTACCATAGTGGGAAAAACAACTCCAGCTTGGGGAAATTATTTTAATTTATTACCAATCAAGTCAGATCAGGATAATGAGAAAATAAAAATTGAATCTTAAAATACTTTTCCCCACCTTACCCTTCTGCCTGAGCTCAGTTTTATTCATGAATTCTCTGCCTCCTTCTCCACAATGCTATAGGCGGCCAGGCAATGGGTTTGCAGTCATTTCATTATACTTTGTTTCTGTCAATCCTTCTTTCTCAGGGGGCGGACTCCTTACTCTTCCTTGGCTCCAGCATAGGATCCCTCCCACAGGAGATGGTCTTCCTTGAACTCTGCCAATGTGAGTCCTCCACATGGGCCACAGTTCATGAACTGCTCCGGTGTGGGTCCCTTCCACAAGGTGCATACTTCAGGAACAGACTGCTCCAGCATTTGTCCTTTTCATGGGATTACAACTCCTGCCAGTAAACCTGCTCCAGTGTAGGCTCCTTTCCACAGATCTCAGTTCCTCACAGGAGCCTGCTCCTCTGTGAGCTTCCCACAGAGACACAGGTTTCTTCAGGGCTCATCTTCTTGCTCTGACATGGAGTTCTCCAAATCCTGCAGGTGGATAACTGTTCCATCATTAACCTCCAAGGGCTGCAGGGGGGACAGCCTGTCTCATCATGATCTTCACCATGGGCTGCAGGGGAATGCTTGCTCTGGTGCCTTGAAAACCTCCTCTCCCTCCTTCTTCACTGACACTGGTGTATGCAGAGTTTTTTCTCTCACATATTCTCACTCCTCTGTTACTGCTGCAATTGCCGTTGCACAGCAAATGTTTTCACATTCTTAGATATGTTATTGTAGAGATGCTGCCACCATCACTGATGAGCTCAATCTTGGCCAGTGGCAGGTCCATATTGGAGCAGGCTGTGTTGGACACGGGAGAAATCTCTAGCAGCTTCTCACAGAAGCCACCTCTGTAGCCCCCCCCACTACCAAAATCTTGCCATGCAAAGCAAAACACATCCTTTAACACAACTCCGGTTCTTACATGACTCTCTACAACTTTATTAGAAGATAAAAAAAGCCATTCAGGTTTTACTGCAAGGGGAGTGTTTCTGCCAGCTACTTAAATTATGGGAAAGAAATGGTCAAAAGATGAAATTTATTTGGTGCAGTAAATTTGAAGAGTTCCAGATGTATCATAGACTGTCTGAAAACATAAAGCACTGTGTGAAAAGTGATTGGTAAATTCATATGTGATAGATCTAAAGGACTAAGTTCATATTTTTTAATATTAAATAGCAGGAGGAAATACAGAAAACAATAAATTCATTAAGCAGTAATCAGCTGGTTATGTCCTGTGCCTTCAATAATGTACTCCTGCCTGGATATCTGTCCATTTCTCCCTTTTCCTTACCTCTTCTTTCATTTTCCAGTTCATTCTGGATTTTACACCTTGGATGTTGTACTGAACTTCAGAACATTTTACCTCATTTTTTGGTATTAGTATAGGCCTCTTTGGAATTAAAGCCCTTTCCTACAGCAGTTTCATAACTTGGATTTATTTTTAAAGACAACATCCAAGAATTTGGATATTTTCAGTTTTTATAAGAGGATTGAGGTCCTCACAGACAGCAATATCTCTTGAAAACTCTTCGAGGAGATCCTGTGCTTCTGGATCTTCAGAGAGCTGATCAGTGTAATACCCTGACACAGGGCATGAACACCTGGGGTCTGCAAGCAGGTTCCACCTGCACACACACACACTTTGGTGTGTGATAGGTATTTTACTGAAACAGCCAGCTCTACCCTGAAAAACAGCAGTCAACAGAAAGCAAGGGGAGCCATATGAAGTCACTGAGAAAGATGAATGACAGAGATGGCAAGTGTTTGTAATGGCATAATTGGGAAAATACAGAAAAAAAGGCCAACTTTTTGCATTTAGCTGATCCAGGTATAGACCCTCAGCTACTGCTGATGTCACTGGAAAATATCACAACATGAGAGAAAGAATAAAATTAGAAAAAAAAGAGGTAAAATCTGCTCACGATATCCTTCTGTTTAGACAAGAGGTCTGTGAAGATCTGTTTTTCTAGGACATACTATTACCAGAGGTAAAAACCAAAAAAAAATATCAGAAGCAGGAACTGTATGTCTACACTGTTCAATCTGATGGTAACTCAGCATTGTTGTATAGGTATTGAGTCATTTTTGTTGCCTTCCACAAGAGTAATTTTCAAACTCATGGCAGAGATGGCTGTCGTACCTACAGCTAATATTTGTTTTGCAATTAATTCCTAAGTACTACAAGGCTGGTTGTCTTGGTACTAGTACCAGAATTAGCAACGAATCCCATAGATACAGAATAAATAAATAATCACACAGAAAGGATGGAAAGATCTTAACTTTTTTATATTTAAGGGCAATAAGCTTTCAAGGCAATGTCCTGCTCCCCTTCTTGTTTATTTTGTTAGTCAAATAGAAAAAAAAAAAGTTTGAATCCACTTTCTGTTATTCCCCAACCATTTCAGTGACTCTCAGTATTTAATATGTTTGCATTTCTTTCCTCTGTGGTCTAAAAGAAATCTGTTGTGGTGCAGGAGATGGCTCTTATGCTGTGCTTTATAACCCTAGAAATGAACTTTGTGCCTGGTCCTTCAACCATAGTAAAAGCGTACAAAATTCTCCACAGCATGTAGTGAGACCATGGGTGTTTGTCTCCTCCTTTGGCAGGGCAGTTAGAAGTTACAAGATGCATGTTACATCGTCCATGAGATGGCAGACAAATGCTTCTCTACCCTCCTCTTCCTCAATGGACAGGCAGCCTGCTATACGGCTCAGGGCAAGTGGGATGATGCAGAGGGAGTACTTCAGGAGGCACTGGACAAGGTATGTTCTGGTTTTGGCAGGTGGATTTGCTGTTGGGTGGATAGAGAGTGAACCAGCAAGGGCCTTCACTGCTAAACTTCATGCAAAGCCCAACACAGGACTACAAAAATGATCTGAGAGCTGGAGCACCTCCCATATGAGGACAGGCTGATAGTTGGGGTTGTTCAGCCTGGAGAAGAGAAGACTTGAGTCACCTTCCCTGGAGGTGTTTAAGGCACGGGTGGATGAGGTGCTGAGGTATGTGGTTTAGTGTTTGATAGGAACGGTTGGACTGGATGATCCGGTGGGTCTCTTCCAACCTGGTTATTCTGTGATTCTGTGATTCTTTGATTCTGTGACTTCTCCAGGAGAACTTAGAGCAAAAGTCCTTTGGTAGTCTCTCTGCCTACTTTACACTGAATAATTAAGCATTTGCAACTGCACAAAGACTCCAGTATAAAATAGTAACAAAGAAACTTCTTCAACTCAGGTCTCCAAAGGATGAGAGAGTGCTTTTGTAGACTGTTTACTTCTACCAATCATAAATAGTCTGTTCTTTGTCCAAAATTAAGTGGGAGAGAGAGATCTTTTTCTTCCACACTTGAAAAAGTATTTGCATTTCCCTTTCTGTCAGCTTGTGAGTGAAGATATCTCTTAGAAACCTATTTGAGGCGAGAAAAAAAAATCCTCTGAGATATGCAGGGTTTTGTGTGGTTTGTGAAGAGTTTTTCATTCCTAAAGGAGAGGCTGCCAAAGTGATTAAGGAACGGTCACTTCAATATAGTCTTGCATCTCCAGCAAATACATCAAGAGCCGAACCATACTCACAAACTCTTCTGATAGTTCCAGTACATTCTCTGTTAATAAATATTTCATCCTATTATAGAGAAAGCAATGTTCTTCTCTGGTAGTTTGAGTACTTACCCAGTACTCACCAGGGGCCTAGATCCAACAGGTGAAAGCAACCATTAAGTTCACCCTGAAGCTGAGAAGCTCATGCAAATAGGACTAGATATAATATATCTCTATGAGAGAAATGATATCAAAGAAACGCTCCTGGACAGCACTTTTCAGAACAGCATTGCACTTGTGGGAATGTCCCCAGACAATGCTGTAGGCAATGTCACATACTCAAGAGTAAGTAATTGCCTTTCAAGTTGATCAAAATTCGTGCACCAAGTATATACTGCATTCCATTGCTGTTTGTATTCTTTTTCTTTATCATCACCACATTAATTTATACATCAGCATTACAATGGTTCCACAGAGGTAGGCAGCTTACACCCCAACTTACCACTAATAATATGATTCTCTCCTCAATTTTATTAGCATCTGACTGCCTCCTTGACGTACTTCTGTGCACATTTATTGCTGTTTGAAATCACAGAATCACTAGGTTGGAAAAGACCCATAGGATCATCGAGTCCAACCATTCCTATCAAACACTAAACCATGCCCCTCAGCACCTCATCCACCTATCCTTTAAACACTTTCAGGGAAGGTGACTCAACCACCTCCCCAGGCAGCCTGTTAGAGTGCCTAATGAACCCTTCCGTGAATTTTTTTTCCTGATGTCAAGCCTGAACCTCCCCTGGCAGAGCTTGAGGCCATTCCCTCTTGTCCAGTCCCCTGTCACTTGGGAAAAGAGGCCAGCTCCCTCCTCTATGCAACCTCCTTTCAGGTCTCCCCTGAGGTCTCCTCTCAGCCTCCTATTCTCCAGGATAAACAACCCCAGCTCTCTCAGCCACACTCTCAGCTGTTCTCCAGCCCCTTCACCAGCTTTGTCGCTCTTCTCTGGACTCATTCCAGAGCCTCAACATCCTTCTTGTGGTGAGGGGCCCAGAACTGAACACAGTAGTCGAGGAGCGGTCTCACCAGTGCCAAGTACAGAGGGAGAATAACCTCCCTGAACCTGCTGGCCACGCCATTTCTGATCCAAGCCAAAATGCTATTGGCCTTCTGGGCCACCTTGGCGCACTGCTGGCTCATGTTCAGTCGCTGTCAACCAACACCCCCAGGTCCCTCTCCTCCTGGCAGCTTTCCAGCCAGACTTCCCCTAGTCTGTAGCACTGCATAGGGTTGTTGTGCCCCAAGTGCAGGACCCGGCATTTGGCCTTGTTAAACCTCATGCCATTGGACTCTGCCCAGCGGTCCAGCCAGTTCAGATCCCTTCCCGAACCTCCCTGCCCTCCAGCAGATTGACACTTCCACCCAGTTTAGTGTCATCCGCAAACTTGTTAAGGGTGCACTCAATGCCTTCATCCAGGTCATTGAAAATGACCTATTGAAATGTTCTATTTTATTTAATTACTTCAAGGTTTTATGTTCTAGGGATGCTTGCAATTTTTTTCTGTAAAGACATTCTCACTTCATTGTACTAAATGCCAGAAACTGCATTTAAACCAGCATTAGACAGACGACACACTCACACAGAGACAAGCAAGTGGATAAATATTACAGAGAGGCACAGTGCAGAGAAGAATGATCCCACAGTCACAACCTCAGGAATGTTCTTGCTGAAATGATATACCATGTTACAGTCATTGGCATAAGAGATATCCTCTAAAGCTTCTCTAAATATCTTAGGTACTTAAGCAAATAACTGTACAGTCCTGGGAGCATCTATGTCCACATTCTGCATTAATACACAATTCCTGTCACTAGAACTTCAGGCTCATCACAAAGCATAAAAGGGACAGGCCTAACTGACTTCTCCCTATGTAAACTTTTTTTAAGAAATATGTTATGCTCCTTCTTGCACACAATTATTCAATTTAATTCTTAGCATACACACGTATTTCGTGCACTTCATTTCCACACCTACCTCACTTTGAATGAGGGCATTCTGGACAGGAGCTGGGTGCTGACCTTATTATCCTAGCATATAGAGACAAAATTGCCTAGGGACTGTTGGAATAACTAGGCCAACACTGAATTAGTCAGAGCTTGAAATTGGTCATAGCATTCACCAGCTTCAACACAATCCAGTCTTTTAAAAGAACAAAAATTCCTTGGTTTATGACAGCAAAGTGAATATCTGTGTCAGTTTCAGAGTCCAGTGTATCACAGAAAAAAAAAAAATATTTCACATAGTATTAAACCTGAAATGACTTTTTCTCAATAGTACAAACTTAGCTATGACTCAGCATAGATGCTACAAGGCATTAATGGTGTGGCAAACTCTTTAAGAGAGACTACTTCTATAATTCCTGCTTGGTAGACTGACAAAACTTCTACCATGTAAGATTTTTGTCATCCCAAGAAACAAGATGTATTGTTTCCTGATCAAATCCTGTTGAATTGGGTGTAAAGTATTTAAACTCCAGGCCACTGAATGGCATTTATGCAGGAGATATAGGTAGCTCACTGCAGAAATCAAATGACAGAGATACTCCTTGGCTCCAAGGAACATATGCATTTGCTTTGGTTTTCCTTTGTTGTTACTTTGTGCTGCTCAAAGAGTGTAATTCAGCTACTGATGTTTTCTTTAGCTCAGCAGCTGTGCACAAACATAAATCCTGTTTTTCAGCAGCAAACTTCCCTTTGCTACTGCTAGACCTGGCTCTACTCTTCAATCTGTAGACAAAACTCCAGGTAAGTTTTTTATTGATTTCTCAACATGTCACTTAAAATAGGGCTTAGCAATGTTTATAGCTGAGGAAACACAAAACAGCTATGCAATAACTGATGAGGAATTAGATCACATGCTTTCCAACTTTCAGAAACTGATTTCCTCTTTTTTTAAATAAATGGTGATAGGCATAGTAATTTTGCGCATCTTTTCTCCACTAATGCTGTCTTAACAGTTCTTTGCCGGCTGCTTCCTAGTCTGCTTCCATTCAAAACAATTATTGAACTCCCCAAAACAGAAGAACTGAGCTCTAGGACAGCATTTTTGTGGCTGAGTGTTTAAAATTTTTTGTCAGAGAAATCAATAAAAATGCAAGAAGAATGCTCAGGGGTTTTTTTTCCTTAGAAAAGCATAGCTAAGGAAAGTTATTCAAATGAGCCTCTGACCATGGGCAGCTGATGGACTGAGTTCAGGTGCTGCCTGTCACTCAGGTCATACAGTATATTTATGCTGGTTGAGCTTCCATAACTAGAAAGCTTTCAATAAAAGACTACTAAGAAGACTAGGAATGAGGGCAAAAAAATACAGAAGTTTTCTAAAATTAGAAGGTACCAGGCCTTACAAACAACTTACTTGTGTCCTCATCAAGACCAAGAGAAATTTTTGTCCTCATCAAGACAAACTTTGTTTTCTGGTGGGGAATCCATGCAAGAAAACACGTAAATGTTGCTGTCTTAGAAGGGCTGATTATCACCACCTTTAGGATCCAGCTGGACATGGACCAAATTTGTCACTTCTTTATCTTGCCTTACCTTCAAGGCTTGTAACCCACATGCGCTAGCATACAGAAAGGACATTAGCAATATTTCTCCTCATTGAAAGACAGTAAGACACAAAACTATTAGTAACATCAGAAATGTAACTTTTGCTATCTCAATTGAGTTCAGGTCTGAGTGGATGCAAGTTCATTTGTCTACCCAGAAAGCTGCCTTAAAAAGCATACCATATGGTATGCCTTAAAAGCATAGCATCTTGGAGTGGAGACAGTCGTCTAAGCTCCAATTAATGTTGCTCATCATTACTCCTCAAGAAGGCCAGGAGTTATCACAATGCTGAAACTACACAGGTGTCAATGGAGTTAAGATGTCCAATGCACTGTGAATTATGATGCATCCAATTTTGTGCTCCAAAATCTGTTCTTGGTCTTCCCTAACGTATATGAAGATGAATACTTGAAATCCTTGAGGTTTATTTGGGAAAGACACAGAAAAGAGGCATGTAGAAAAATAAAAAAAAAAATAAAAACAACAAACCAAACCAAAACCATTCTCACCACTTTCAGAAAAACAAGAATTATAGGTATTAAAAAGAAGCTAAAAACTGATTTTTTTTTGCTGTGAATAAAAACAAAAGGACTGTTGAACTTTTATTTTATTCATTATATTTTATTCAATACTGTATTTTATTCACCATTTTATATTTATATTTTTTTTTATTCATTAGTATATTTTCATTTTAATAACTGGGAGATATTTTATTCAGCAGCAGCTGATTGCAAATCTTTCTCTTTTGCAGAGTGAGGTCTGCCAGAACTTTATGCAATTGAAATTGCTAAGCTCCTCTATTCGCTAACTGTGCACTGAGTCCAGTTAAATACTAAATACGTGGGAGATAATTACTCTACTTTGACAAAATTTTGAAAATGAAGAACAGGTAAGAAATCTCTATACAGTGCACCAGTTATTTTCCTGGTTCAGTCTACCAACTTATAACCACAAGGGCTGAAACTGAAGGACAGACCTTCACTAACCCTGACTTCTTCATAATTTCACCTATATTATATTTTGGCTATACACAGAGCAGTTGGAAAAAAACAACTGGAAAAAAGTTGCACATAAATTTTTTACTGTGGAAGAGGAAGCACAGCAGCTATGTGCTTTAAGACTAGTAAAAATATCAAAATCTGTCAACAGAAGAAGGCAAGTAAACACAACTTTCACAAGAAGGTTATCATTAATGAAGCTGAAAGAGCTTCTTGATATAATCCTACACCTGTCCACTCTGTAGATTTAGAGAGTCCCCTTGGATGATTAAGGTAAAAATAACACCAACAATTGATCTAGAAGATATTTATTTTCACAGGCAAAAATCTCAGGAATAGGAAAAGCATTGGCTTATCTAACCCTGAGTAGGAAAAAAAAGAGGAGGGGAAAAAAAAAAGGAAATAAGGAAAACACAGAGGAAGTAAAAGAAAAATAGTAAAGATTCACCACCCCAGGGCTCTAACACGGTTAATTCCTCCCAAGATGGTCGGTGAGCAAATGACCCCTTTTGCAGAGTATTGTTTATATTTTGCGGTGGGTCTGCATAGTGCTTCTTCTAGGAAAATTCGGCAGCAAAGTTTGGGCGAGGACGCTCCTCCTAGGGGGCTCTCTGAAAAATCTCAGGTATAATTCTGCTCCTGCTCTCCCTACCAGGAAGACTGCAGCATAACCTCTCTGGGCAGCAAGCATAGCTGGGCTGATGGAGGAACTGAGATAAAGCCGAAGGACACTGCCTCTGCTGCAGTCTCAACATTTGAAAACAAGCAGTTTAAGGCAGCATTAAAAAAGAATCAGCCTCTTACATATATTGATCTAATTCTGGTTAGTGACAAGAGGACTGGAAACGACTTCCAGATTTCAGCCAACCTAGTGCATATGCCCCTTGGCAGGATAATCTATGCCCTAGTCATTCGAGAGAAGTGGCTGTGAGACCTGAGAGTGTGTCCTATAGTGGAGGTGACATACCCTTTTATTTTGGTACTTCATTAACTCTTATCAGGGAAAGTCTATTTTCATAAAGTCTAGTTTAAATGTTATTTATTGCAATCTGAACTTTCTTGTCCCATCTCCAACACAGACTAGCCTGTCTTCCTTTTTGAAATTGCCTTCTAAATGTGTCATGACTGCTATTAAGACCCTTTTTCCCAAGCTCTATCTTTTCTTCTATAATCTGAAAAGCTTCAGCTCATTTCATTGCTCTTTGTAGGCTATATTTTTCAGATCCATTACAATTTTCAAACCTTCCATCCAGATGCATTTTCTAGTTGCCTTTTTGTTGTTGTAATTTTTAATATTTCTGAATCAAACATTATTTTTCTAAGAATGATGTGGACAGTGAAGTGTATGAATTTTGGGAGTCTATAATTCTGTGAAGCACTGTTGTAATAGCACTCTCTCCTAGACTCTTTATTCTTCTTAATGGCTTCTGTAGAATGATAACTGGTTTGTTTGGGTTTTTTATATATAGAATATGTGATTTTATTTCCAGGATTTTTTGCAGGACTCTGAAGTTATATGTTACTTAAATTTATCTTTCTGTTTATTTGTCTTTTACATCAGGCATTTCACTGGATTTAATTGTTCCCTTTTTTTTAATTGTTTAGGAATAAATAAAAACTCCAATTTGTTATTACTTTGTGTGATTATGGTTATTCTTAGAAGAAAGACCTTGTTACCCAAGTCTGTAAACACAGAGAGGGAAAACAGCATAAAAATCTTTTATAACAGTATATTTACAGGACTGCAAAACTGAGTAATTCCTGACTGGACAACCAAATATGATTTTATCTTCTGTTCTCACCCAAATAAGCTTAGCCTCTTGGAAGGTTTTTTTTTTTAAAACCCTGCTCAGCCATGTATTACTCTACTTGCCTTTGATCACACTCTGAAAGGGTCTCTGATGCAGTTAGTGAAAAATTACCTAGCAGTGAAAGTTTGTAAAATTAAAATTTTAAGTAAAATGCTGTAGTTATTAAAATATTAATAATTCTAAAAACATGCAAAAACTTTGCCTGATTCAATAAAAATTGTTAACAGATATGTTAGACTAGAGTGACTCTTTGTAACCTGTTCTTCACTATATTCTGCTTTGAATCACAGGGTAGACAATTTCTTTACTTTTTTATGAGCCATGAAATGACAATGAACTTGCTTTTGTACACTGCCTCTCATTCAGGGAAAAAAATAAATTCATTCATCCATGTTTAACAGTAATTCTCCCTGTTTTACAGAGATGAAAACAGGAACTCTGAAGAGCATAACTGTCACTTGTCAGGCCATCTGAGCACTGAAAACTTAGAGGAGCAGGCGACAACAGTTCTCAGGGACAGCAAAACCTTTTTTCACCTCCAAAAGTAACTCCTTCAAGAATTTCCAAGATTATTCCTTAAATGGAGGGAAATGTGAACTGTTGTCCTACAAATACTGACCAAGGAAAGTGGAAAAACTTTTTAGAAACTAGGGAACATTGTCATGAAGCTGTCTGCATAACTCGGTGGATGTACATTGTCTTTGCACTGAATTCCTTAATATTTGCAGCACACTTTTTCCTCTGATTTCTTAGAAAGGAATAAGCATGTCTAGTTGCTTTATCATTAACTTCACCTTTGGATCTTAACAGACTTATCAAGCACCACAAAAGAAGTATATAACTGAACAGTGAATGAGACTTAAGTTTCCCTAATCCTGTATAACCCAGGAAGGACCCAGACTGTTGTTTATAACTCCCTTCATGTTAATGGTTTTGTGAAAGAAGGTAAGTGAGAGGATAGCATTGGAAAACTTATAAATTTAAGACAAATACTTAAGAAAACATGAGTAGCAGCACATAGAATAAAATACACAGAAGTAGCAAAACATTACAAGAGAAACAGGAGACCTCACACAATAAAAGGAAATTACTAGACAGGAGAGAAATGTAGAGAAAAAAAGACATTTCTGATATATGTGCATGTGCTTGCAAGCTGTAGCACAAAATGAAGTGCAGATAATGAGGAATTAAAATTATTAAATTCCACTGTGCAGAAGACACACATCACTGTGAATAGGGTTAGAGAAATTAAGCTTGGAGTTGTGTTACGGTAGAATACTATGGTAGAATACTATAGTAAAATACTAAAAGTCTCTAGTGCGCACCAGTACAAGCACTGAGAAGAAAAGGAGAAAAGTTTAGTTTCTCAAAGCAATTTAGACTACTTGGAGGTTTGTTTGGAGCTTTAAAAAGCTAAAACCCTTAGGCAATCTGGGCGTACATTGTCCACAAATGTTTCTATAAAGTATCATATGCACATCTCTGCTGTCTTCAGGGTCAATGAAACTGAAAATTAATGCATGGAAATTAGGAATGTAAACACAAATTTTAGCTCCATTACTGTAGAACACTTAAGAAGGCTTTAGAAAGTGATCTCTAGAATTCTCATGCTGCTAATTTTATGTTATATTTAGAGACTGATAGAAGAAAATATTTTGATTTTTTTTTCCCGAAGTTACCTCCTACAATCTTACTGTAAGAGGAGATGTAAAACTTACTGAAGTCATGCTGTCTAACAAAGAATATTCCACTACTGAACAAAGACATCCTTTTATCTTTATAGGCTCCTAAGTGGTGCCTTAATTAACAGGAAATTAATATAAATTACACATAAAATTACTTAAATTGTCTAAATTAATTCTCAACACCATCAAAAAAGCTGTTGAATGAGAACTTGAAGACATCACTAATAAGAGGAAAACATGGAAGAGAAACAACCATGATTAGCACCAATTATTTTCCCAGATTTAAAAAAAAATGTATCAATATGTTGGAACATAAGAAGAAATATTGATTGGTTTCCAGAAGGAAACTGAGCTTTCGTATCTGGTAACCTGCACATCAGAAATGATTGTTAATGGTTCAGGAAAAATTAAATACATCACCGTACAGTTTTAATTACTCATTATTTACCAGTTGTTCGCCTTTTCCTTGAAAGACACAAAGACCAATCTAAAAAGAGTATCATATTATTCAAACGAACTTTATTAACATATCTGAAATTAAACCATAATAGTTAATTTTTAAAAGGTGCTTAAAGTCAAGGTAAGGAGAAAAAGAAGTGTCGTTGATTAATATGTTCATAAAGATCAATTTATTAGAGATGGAACCATATCATTTCATGGGCAAACCTTCTCCTATATGTACGATAATGGCAGAGCTGAATTACAAGGAGACTTATAAACTAGGACATGCAGCTTATCACAGTTCTTAAAAATTAATTTTCATAAATTGACCAAAGAGTTTGAAAGATTCTGAAAACTGTGGTAACTTCCAGAGATAAAGGAGTCAGCCTGAACCAGTTCGAAACAAGCAATGAAAAAGAAGGAGGAAATATAAACTTTGTTATATTTTATATGTTATATATTACAGATATGCAATATCTGTAATAAAATCAGTGAACTTTTCTGATGGATTTGGAAGTACTCTAGAACAAGACTACAACTACTTTTTTATATTCATGGAGAAACTGACGTGGAGAGGGGGAACATGGGAGTATGGGCACACCTAACAACAAGTCCAACCCTTACACAAAGAGCAAAATCTTCATTTTGCATATGTCATCTGCTTGAACTGAATACTACATGCATCAGTGCATAACATAAAGAAATTAATGCTTCCAAGGTCTGCCCATACAAGATTAAAAAGAAAAATTAGTTTTATCAAAGCAACTGTGAAAGCAGAAGATAAACATAAATGCATAAATATCACAAAAAAAAATGTAGCACTTTTTCAATTTCATGCATTCAGACAAAGTAAATAACATTTCAATCATTTCCTTTTTTTTAATGTACACTGCATATATGTGCATGGCTTTCAGTATTCTTCATGGAACTATAGAAAAGAAAGTGACTTAGGATTAACTGCATGTAACATAAGGAAAGAAATAACAGGTAGCCTTAAACAATGAAGATTTCCTGTTCTCTGTTCGTAATATGGATCTCCTTCTGTCATTGTCAAGCTTTTTCAGAGTAAATTTAAGCTATTTCATGAGCTCTGGGATGAAGTTAGAGCCTGTGTTCACAGATTTTATTTGATGGCCTGCATCCTCATCTGAATATGGAGTTACTTTTGGGCATGTTAAGGAACTGTATTAAACTGCAATCTTGTGCAGTAATGGGGTTACAAGGGGTAAAAGATCCTTCAGCCCACATAAACATATAGCTAACAATCCACACAACATGATCTTCGTGACTAAAAAGTGCCTTAGAAATACTCATCAATGTGTGATTAAACACCTCTACACAGGACCCAGAGGTACGTACATGGAGGCAAAGAAAGACTTTAAAACTTGTAGCTACTCTTCATTTTGCATTATCATTCATTCTCCTTCCTGATAAATTAAAAGGTCAAACAAGTCACTTCCTAGGGCACTTGCTGACACATGGCTTCCCAGAGCAATTATGACTAATGATAGTTTGCACAGCCTGTAGAGATTCCTAATTAGCATTTATATAAGCGCAGAACAGATTAAGCAGTTTATAAATGATAGAAGCATAAAGACAGCGATCTAATAATTGGGGCACTGAAAATGCTACAGACACTTGTGAAGGATGGCCCATCCTCCTGAGCTGTGAGGCCTAAGGCACTGTAAAGTAGCCACATGGAGCATCAAATGAGACAAGAACACGCTTAATGGAGTTCCTGTGAGAAAGGCCCCCAATTAAGCAAGATAACCCTGCTATGCTGCCTGGCATTTTATAGCATGCACAATTATGTTTCAATTCCACTTTGTTTGCTAGACAAAGCCTATTTGACAGATTAATTCAAAACTGAAATGAGAAGTGTCTCTGCTGTTTATGAAAGGTTAGGAAAATGCACATATCCTACATTCAATTACAAAATAAGACACAGATTTCTAGCAGTGATGGGCTGCTCAGCCTTTGGGCAGTTGTTCATTTGCATTTCAATAGGTGTTTGCACTTCAGTTTTGGTAGAACTGAAGGCTTGTTTTATATGATGGAGATCGGTGAGTATACAGAAGCTCCTTCTGCTACTGGTGGAACAAATATTGCTCATGGTTTGTATCAAGCAGGGTACAAGCCCACATCATCTTGAACTAAGTATTTTGGTTGATGCAATGAAGTGTAAGTAAAATGAGGAGTAAGTTTCCTGTGAAGTACATGTTTACCACTCAGACCTACAGCGTTATACCCTAGCTGAGGAGGGGAGGAAAAGTTCCTGTAAATATTTCCAAGTGGAAGAAGAGGAGGAAGATGGGAAACAAAAAAACAAGCCCTCTCAGCTGAACTGTGGAAGTTAACTTTGTACCCCAGCATTGTTAGAGGACACTCCTTGTCATTTCTGCAAGCAGCTGGAAACAAACACTGGATTATTTCGGGTTGCAGTCTTGGTGAGAATAAAGGCAGTTCAATAATGTAACATAATGAAGTTTTCTCAGAGCAATAGGATGCATGAAAACAGTAAATAGATGTCATTGTCATTTGATATTAAAAAATAGGATGAGATTATAATTGTGTCATTACCTTCCACCCTCCCACTGAAAGACTGATATTTGTGAGAAAGTATTTTCCAATACTACAATAAAAGTTAATTAGCAATTTAATATCTTTTCCAGACCTTAAGAAAAGCAAAGGTAGATGAGTTATTGAGTAATAATTTGTGAAAGAATATTGGGTTAGACAGTAATATGAATTTATCAAGGAAAAGGGATGAACACAGAAACATTAAGGTAGGTCTGGAGAACTGGACAGAGAGGGCATTATTAAGTTAAATGCATACACTGATGAATGTCTTTATTTCTATATTTAGATCTTTGAGGTGAGCCCAAGCACAATGCAGGACAGAGAAGTAGAGTGAGCTAAGGAGCCATAATTGGATTAATTCAGGGAAGAATCTCCTCAAGGCAACAGAAATTAATGCAAAACTGAAAGATACAAATTTTGTGTGAACAATATAGTGGTGGAAAGAAGCATGGATAACATGATAGGCTTAATTTCTTAATCAGGAAAATGAAGAGATATGACAGGGCCAAATGAAGAACCTAGAATAGATTCCACAATGTCTCCATAATGAAAGAAATCTGACACTAGCATGTCAATAGGCCAAGCAGCAGCAGGAATGCACCAGTAGGCACAGACATGGGAGAAAGGATCCCCAGGCAGCAGCAGGCCAGTAAATAGAAATAGAAGCCAAGTTTTCCACAGCTGCTAATTGAAACAAATGAAAAAATGAATTGTGAGTTAGCAAAGGAAGTTCATAGAATTAGAAGCAGAATGAAAAGCAAAGGATAAGAGACAGGGCTACTGCCCACAACTGTATTGACGTGCATATGTGTATCTGTGCATATGTGTGTGTGTATATGAGCTCCTGAGTGATTTCTGGTTTACGTGATTTCTGGTTTTCCATGATTTCTTACTTAAGGGCAAACTTAGGGATAGGTGGTTGTTAAGTAAAGGAAGTTTTCTGGCAGTCTATGTTTGTTGTAGAGCAATGCATGAGCACCAGGCTGCACAGAATAAGATTTATGCCAGAAGAGGACATGTATGAGCTAGTGGTCCCGAAATGCTCATGACACATGAAAGTTAGCTGAAGTATCTTATTAAAATAGGACTGAAGTTTCCCTGATCTGCAATTAAGTGATATAGCAGATTTCAATTTTTCTTCAGTCTACCATCCTTTGACATTTTATGTAACTAAATGAACAATACTAAGGTTGACCTTTGATTACTAGTCTCACATTAATTTGGTGTTTTTATCAAATCCTGGCTTTCAGGTGTCATATGAATCTCTATAGAATCTCTGCTTTCATTTTTATAGATAAGCAAGTTAGGATATGCAGTAGAAACCTTGATAGCTGATGTAAATATATTCAGCATAGAAGTTAGAGAGATAAATAACTTTTGCTCTTCCCCCACACTCTCAGCTTTAAAATATCTCCTTTTTTCTGCCTGATCTCATTATTTTGTAGATTGTAATAATAACCTATGAATATTTTGAACTGATGTTACTGTAAAATGAAAGGATTGGGAAGAAAATATGTCAAGGTCTGCTGACTGCTCCCTTCTCCTTTGCTGATTTCTCGTCATTTTCAGTTCTGCTTAAACTATTTCAGATCAATCCTTGTTATCTATGCAGGGCAGTCTACTAAAGGAATATGGAATGAAATACAAGGCCTAGTGTACTCAACAAACTATAAGGGCACTAATCCGTACTGATACCTATACCTAAACCTGTACCTAAACCTATATTTACAGTATATGTATGTTAGTTTGCCATAAAAAAAGAACAACAAAAAAAATCCTCAAAACCCTAAAAAACGTACCAAAAGAGTATAAGTAATAATGGTGTAAGTGCTTTTGGAATACCATGATGTTTTATAAGCAATTTAAACAAGTGAGCAACGTGGTTATGCAAGGAGCAACAAATAGAAGTCATATCTATAGGTTTCAATTAGTACTTATGCCAATACTTAGGTGTTACGAGAAAAAACATAAATAGGAACTCAATCTGTTAGATAAAGAATGGAAAACAAGCTGCAAAGGAGTGAAAATTGGCAGGCTATACTGCCTAACATGAAGAATGCTGCAGCACATGAAGTATGTCTAGCAAAATGAGGGCAAGATAAGCACCATCAGGAGCAGATGATTCCTTTTGGGAATCACCTGTAGACAATGTAGATTCTAGGACTGTATTTTTGACACCTCTTGTTGGGGTCATCTCAAGCTTATCCTCAGCCACAAAGACTGAATCATAAAGACAAGGCACCAGATCCTTTTTATTGCATACTAATTTAGGATATGATTGTTAAAAGACGATAGATTTGCATACATGGTTAATAGTAGTGGAAACCATTGAACCATGGATTGAGCATTTCCACAAAGTGAGTTTCTAATGAAATATCAGCCTAGTAGTGTTTTGTTTTAAATTTTAAAGGTGCTTTGATTAGTCAGTCTTCTAAACTGTCACAATGATCTCTAATTTTCTTATCAATTTAGATCACTTTTCTCAGGAATTAGTTAATTAGAAATTAAGGCAAACCTTGCAAATAAGGTACACATGTATTTTCTCCATAACCCCTTGACAACTGGTGGGGCCTGGATCGTGGCTTGCATCATCTCCTCCCTGATTTCAGCAGTGGGCTACTGTTCCACAGATACTTTATTCTACAACAGCTATTAAAGTCATCTTCCCAATTAAAAACTCATTCAAGATCTGTTTGCAAATAAATATTTTCCTTTTAGTAAAGCTGACAGATACAGAGATCAATGTCATCTGTTCTAAGGAAGGAACTTAAACATATGGCTTTTTTGCCTAGAATGTGAGGGAGCCAGGGATTGGATGCTCTTCTGTGAAGCACAGTTAAGCCCAATTAAGTACATGAGCTGTAGCTGGGGTCCTCTTATAAAATTAATTCAACATCTTTCTTTAATTAGTATGATTTAAAGCACTAATCTTCTGCTTTTAAAGCTTGACTGTCAAACCTCCCTTTCCCTAGTGGTGGCTTATTCTATGTAAACCAAGCTGGATGAATTAAATCAATTATTCAGATAATGTAACAGAAAATGTTCGAAAATTTATTGAGTAAAATACATGACAATTTGACCATAGATTTTAGCTAGGAATAACCAAATGTCATCCTTCAATGTCAAGTGAAAGTACCTTATTAAAAACAGATTTGTCTTAATACTAGCAAAGATCTGTAATTCAGTTTTGACTGGTAAGCCAGCACACACAGAGAAGGTTGTCATTAAATGCTTCACAACTGCCTTTGCTATAATTAACATTAGCTTGCAATTCCCATTACCAAGTCCAGGGAGTTTGCATAATGTTTTCTACTTACGAAGGCAAAATGTTAACAATCAGGACACAGATGGCTGTAATGAGAGATCAGAAAAAGTAACACCAAGAAGGTTAATGGAATACTGCTGCTGAAGCAATGCTGCCCAGCAGGTAAACAGAGGCATTGTGGCACTGCACTTAGAGCTCATGCAACAATGATGCACCATGATGTCACTGTGTAAAAGCATAGATGGTGGAATTCTGCTTTTGACTAAGACAATCCACAAAATGTCTCATTTTCTTTCTTTTTCACCTGGAAGAGGGATGTCCCTTTCTCAGTGACTATTTCTGTGAGCCTCCACACCACTGCTATAGCCATGACTGTTAATCCCCTCAAACACGATTAGAAGAAACTTATGTCAATATGAGAAAAATATTACAGAAAGAAAAATTTAGGCCAATCTCCTTCACTAACCCCATCAAATTTCTTAAACTCAAGAGGAAAGCAGATAAAGATACTTTCTTCTTAAGCAAGGAAAGCTATGCATGCAGATGTAGTCTTTGTTGCAAGGTTTGAAGTATATAAAGACTTGGTCGCTGTTCCTAAATCCCAGCACTTTTTTCTGATGAAAATGATTACACTGCATCTACAGTGCTATGAACATTAAGCACAGGTCCTAGCATGATCCCTATGAGTGTAAAGGTCTGAAGATGGTTATAAATGGTCCTAGTTAAAGGCACCTGTGTAAATCTGTTAGCAGCTCCATAGTACAAGTATCATTGACAAAAGCTAGGGTTTTGCCAGGTGAGTACAGAAGCTGTAGAGAGAGAAATCCTTTCCAAAAATCCATCAGTCCTCTCTCCCCAGTGAACTTTTCTGATTTGCTTTTCTTCAGAGTACAGCTTCTCTGCATCCAAACACCGCTTTGTAAGGATAATCAGAGCTCCATGGCTGGTCACATCACTCTCAGTGCAGGTTCACAAAATAAGAAAATGTGTACTTGATGTTCTTTGAAGGGCTACACTCAAATGGAGGTACATGTTTCATTGAAGGCAAACCTCAAATGATTGACCATAAGGAACTGTCCAGTGGCCTTCTTGACAAAAAGTTTATTCATTACAGGAAAAAAAGAACATTTTTAGAGTTAAAAAGTCTTTTTTTTTTTGCAAGATAAAATGTATCATAAATGATCTGTCAATCAGTTGCCTCTCCTTTTATTCCTGTATTTTTCCTTCTTCTTTGAGATTTTTTTCTTTTAAACTCACAAAGATCACCCTGTGCTGAGGACATCATCTTTCAACCTTCTGCCTATATTATCTTATATCAGCCATGCCCGTTTGTTGTTGCTGAGCTGCTGTTGTGACTAATCTCTGTCCTAGTGCGTTCATCCTCATCCAGCATATATCCCTCTGCTGCCCACTGACTTCCATCTACATTTGGCTGTCTCAGGGAAATGGTCCCTGGCACATGCTCTAATGAAAGCTTTTTGCTCCAGCTCTTCGCACCAGCTCTTTAAGTTTCTAATGCTGGCTCATTTACATATTATTGACCTCACAGTTATTTGCCGAAATTACACTCTAACCCATGCATGCCATTGTGAATTTCCTCACATGCTCCTTGTTCAGTGTATTTGCTTCTTCACTTTGGTTTTCAACATTTACTGGTATACGAACATATCTTTAACTAATCATATTTCTCCCCTCTCAGATGTATCTCTACTTGCCTGCTCCAGTAACAAGTTTTTTCTTACTTTGTTGAATTTATCTCGACTGAGTTACATATTTGTCTAATTCTTTTCTCTTTTTCTAAAGGAAAAGTTCTGGTTGCTAAGCAATAGCTGTCTCTGTTAAGAACTCAGAACAATACAGATTTACAAATTTAGGAATCCCAGGAAAAGCAATTAAAAGATGTACAAAATAGGAGCAGTAGAGTCCCTGTAAGAGAGGAGACCAGGTCAAACATCAGGAAAAAACTGAACTACGGGAATAGATGTTCAACTGATGTTGAAGAGAGTCAGACCTACAGCCTGGCTCCATTCACGGAGGCCTTTGCCAAATCCTTCTAGACTTGTTTTTATATTAGAAAGATTAGACTTCAAATGTGTTTCTTCTTTTTCCTTTGATTTCCTTTAGAAGTAGACATTTAGAAAAAAAAAAAATAACACATATAGAACTTGCCTTTTTTGTAAATCAAACACCACAACAAACTCAGCCTCTTGCTCTGTCTCAGTCCACACCCTTTCATGCCTGCAGGAATTGTTTCAACTAACAATTCAATTGAAATAGTTGGGAAGTAAAATATTAGTGCTGGACAGATGTTTTTCAGTAAATATATGCTTGATTTTGTATCTGAAAATTAATGTAAAATGAAATAATTACGGGAAAATTTATTCTCAAAGACATAAATAGATAGGTTGATGGACAGACAGACATAAAAACTGTTTTCCTTGTGTCTCAAAAATGTTGCATACAAGTTTAATATGATCTTATATGAACCCTAGGAAATCTGTCCAGTAGAAACTTGTAAGAGACTTTGGGGCTTTTGAGGGGTTTGGGGTTTTTTTTTCTGCCTTAAATCACTTGTTTTCAAATGGTGAGTCTGCAGCAGAGGCCACAACCTTCAGCCTTCAGCCTTATCTCACTCCTACAAGCAGCTCAGCTGTGCTTGCTGCCCAGAGAGGTCATGCTGCGATCTTGCTTGTATGAAGAGCAGGGCAGATAGGTACCTGAGACTTGCCTTAGAGCCCCCTGAAAGTAGCAATCCCTCCTACCCCCAAAACTCCGTTCCAGAACTTTCCTAGAAGGAGCACTTCACAGGCCAGGCCCACCCAAAATCTATAAATGATACTTTGCAAGAGGTGCCATTTGTGCACCCACCATCCTGGAAGGAGCCATCAACACTAGGAACCCTGGGTGGGGAGCCTTTTCTAAATTTTCTTTTATTTCGCTCTTATTGTCTCCCTTTCCTTCTTGTTTCCTCCTTGTTGTTTTTCCTACCTAGAGTTTTCCTGTTCTGGAGATTTTTGCCTATGAGAATAAATACATTTTAGATCAATTGCTGTTTTCATTTTCACTTCTACTATCCAAAGAGAATCCCTAAATTTACTGGAGAGACCCAGGGTCTACCCCTTGCATCCCAGACTGGACTACAACAAAACTGAAATAAAATAAATACATATATTAGTTGTATATGTAAACAACATAGAGATACAATAACTGCTTCTAAAAGGAAGCAACATAAAAACCTTGTAATAACATCTCAGTGACAACATTATCATGAAGCAAAATAAGCAGTATTTCAGGAAATTAGCAGTGTTTCAGGAAAGTAGGAAAGCAGTGATTAGACATGGGGCAAAGAATTTGTGGTATTGTGTAAACACACTATAGGAAAACTACAGCTGAAATAGGTCTGCATTATTTGAATACATTATCTACTTTGTTTTCCCAGCTCATAGGTTCTTGTCCATACCCTCCTCCTAAGTCATTAGTTTGACACCACTCAAAGTGATGTACTCAGCTGAACTCTACATGAGGAGAACCTGTCATTAAGTAATAACCCAACCCAACACAAACTTATTACTGATTTCCTTTTGTTTATTCACCTATTTTTTTAAAGATTTTCCTTAACTGATAGACTCCTTTTACAAATCATAGTAGTGCTCCCCACACTGTTTTTGTTGAGCAGTAAGATTTTTATTGCACTGAAAAAGTAAATTAAAAAAAGCAAAACTAAATAAAATATTTCAACTTACCTACCATTTAAATTAAAGCTTGACATTATGTGTGCAAGCTTCAAATCTGAGAGATCAAAACCAGCAGGTAGTTGAGAGCCTAATACAGCAACACTTTGTCTACACACTTACACATATTGCAATAAAGGGGTTGGGGGTTTTTGCCATCATTACCAATGCAAACAAGCAGAGATGAATAAGTAAAAGATAGTTGCAGCATATCACAAAGAAAATATCCCTCATCACTTCCCTTTTGTCCTTCATAAGACTGTTCTAAGGCACCTCAGCTTTGATACGGTGAACAAAACTACTGCCATATGCAACTAATATTACTTAATAAAATCAGGACAAATTAATTCCTTGTTTGGGGCTCTGGAATTGATTTCCTTCTTCCCAAACTGTGAAGAAAGATTCACAAGTTGAGAAAGCAGCAATAGTAGCAGTAAAGTCAATTGCATGTGACAGACAAGGTGAATTAAAGTGATGAATTAGCAATTTCAGACTAAAAAAGGATTATTTGGATCCAAAAGAGACCAAAATGCAGTTTAGTTTTCATGGTTGTCCAGGAACTTACAAGAAATGGAAAAAAAATTCCTTGTTCAAAATAAATGGGAGGGAAATGTGTCCTCGGTTTCATGCTTCCCCTCAAATATAAGGGCTGGAGAAAAGACTACAGGCTGGAGACAGAGTGCTGTTGGCCAACTGTCTGTTGACACTTCTTACACTGGGCAGAGACATCATAGCAAGACTCTCAGATTGGTCACTCTCTGTGGACACAGAAGTTTTCAAGGACAAGTTTTCTTTGAATTCTTGTGCATATGCACACACGTGCACACACACACGCACACACACAGATACCATCTGTGCTGTAAGTAACTGTAAATGATTCTATGAATGGTTGGACTCGATGATCCTGTGAGTTTTTTCCAACCTAGTGATTCTGTGATTCTGTGAATTAGATACTGCTTTTCCAAACACATGCAGACCTTTTTTAGCCATCTTGCCACTTTCATGGACGCTGGGTTTACAATAATCAAAACAGAAAGAGAAAAATTTTGCATCTTCTGGTCTGATGATAGCAAATGATGACAAAGTCTCTAGTCATGCTAAAAGAACAGTGGCAGTTCCCCTTCAAGCCATGTAGTATCTAGCTCTTAACACAAATGGACTTGCTGCTGTTGGCAATCCGTATGCTGGAAGTAGTTAACACAAATTTATTGAGATACCAGAAGACTCTTGCCCTACCAGAAGACTCTTACCCTACCAGAAAATGCAGAAAATGCATAGTCTATCCTCTAGGCTCTCACATTATTAGTATCATATTTTTATTGTCAGAAATCGCTGGAAGACCTAATTTAAACATCCTGTTATTTTTTATTAACCTAAGGGAGGGAAAACAGGTGAAAAAATGTCAGGAAAAAAAATGTCTGTAAGCAATACCAGACAAAAAGCTCTGTCCCAGCTCTGTTTAGTATTGCCAGATTAGTTTTCCTTACTTGCTAGAAGTAAACTGTAATCCAATATGTCACACTGTAGAATGTCTGTAGGATATTCCCTGGGAAAACTGCTGACATGTAGTTCACCTAAAATAAAAAGTTAAAAGGGACATTTTTTCTGTTACCAGTGTTACTTGCTGGTACTACCCTTATCTCTTGCAAGTGATACAGAAAAAAGAAATAAATATGTCTTGGTTCTTTCCTCTGATTCTGTTCTAGCTGTTCTTAGTGAAATATTACTGTGCTCCTTGCTAATTAATAAATGACTTTGTATTTTCTGCGTCGCATGCAATTTCACACTTTCCACAGCCCTCTCAGTGTACGCTTGTTCTGACACATGAATGCCTACAAAACAAAGACAGGGCTTGTGCTTCCTGCTGTGGATGTTCATGGTACAAACACAAGGAAGTCAGTTAAATCAAAAGCCAATCTGCTAACACATTCAGTCACAGAGAGCACTACAGAAGCTGCAACTTGCAGCAGAAAACTCAGTGGAGTATTTTCAGACTTTTACTGTCAAACACATGCTAACATAATGTGCAGAATTGTAGTTGTGTCTTCTACAGATGGACATGGACTTCAGCATGCACACTAAATAAACCCGTTGACACAAAGGACAGAACTATTAAACATATTGCATACATAGACACTTCATATTCCTTTGGGGGAATAAAGCTAAATGCAGGAATAAAGCTAAATGTGGGAAGAAATGGGACAGAATTCTTCCCCCCACTGCCCCGTAGGCTGAGTACAAGGCTTTAAAAGCAAAGTCAGTGAAGATGCAATATGCATAAGGGCACCACGCTGTTCATGAGAAAGGAATTCAGAAAGGACATGTTGCTCTGTGAAGTGGGAGGTGGGATGTCAATGAGATGACAATCCAGCCTTCCAGTTGACCTTTACTTATTATATCATTATAATATTAGAGCACATCTCTACACCAAAGGCTACCTTTCTTCTCCCTGCCTCTGAGGCAAACCACTCCCCATCTACAAAAAGGGCCGCAGGGAGGACCCAGGAAACTACAGGCCTGTCAGTTTGACCTCAGTGCCAGGGAAAGTCATGGAGCAGGTGATCTTGAGTGCTATCATGAAGCACATGCAAGAGAACCGGGTGATCAGGCCCAGTCAACACGGGTTCACAAAAGGCAGGTCTTGCCAAACTAACCTGATCGCCTTCTATGACAAAGTGACTCGGCTGCTGGATGAGGGAAAGGCTGTGGATGTATCTTCCTGGACTTCAGCAAAGCCTTTGACACAGTTTCTCACAGCATTCTGCTTGAGAAACTGTCAGCCTCTGGCCTGGACAGGCGCACACTCTCCTGGGTGGAAAACTGGTTGGGTGGCCGGGCCCAGAGAGTGGTGGGAAATGGAGTTAACTCCAGCTGGAGGCCAGTGACAAGTGGGGTTCCCCAGGGCTCAGTGCTGGGTCCAGCCCTGTTCAATGTCTTCATCAATGACATGGATGAAGGCATCGAGTGCACCCTTAGCAAGTTTGCGGACGACACTAAGCTGGGTGGAAGTGTTGATCTGCTGGAGGGTAGGGAGGATCTGCAAAGGGATCTGAACAGGCTGGGCCGCTGGGCAGAGTCCAATGGCATGAGGTTTAACAAGGCCAAATGCCGGGTCCTGCACTTCGGGCACAACAACCCTGAGCAGTGCTACAGACTAGAAGTCTGTCTAGAAAGCTGCCTGGAGGAGAGGGACCTGGGGGTGTCGGTTGACAACCGACTGAACATGAGCCAGCAGTGTTCCCAGGTGGCCAAGAAGGCCAATGGCATCTTGGCTTGTATCAGAAATGGCGTGACCAGCAGATCCAGGGAGGTTATTCTCCCTCTGTACTCGGCACTGGTGAGACCGCTCCTCGAATACTGTGTTCAGTTCTGGGCCCCTCACCATAAGAAGGATGTTGAGGCTCTGGAGAGAGTCCAGAGAAGAGCAACAAAGCTGGTGAAGGGGCTGGAGAACAGGCCTTATGAGGAGCAGCTGAGAGAGCTGGGGTTGGTTAGCCTGGAGAAGAGGAGGCTGAGGGGAGACCTCATTGCTCTCTACAACTACCTGAAAGGAGGTTGTAGAGCGGAGGGTGCTGGCCTCTTCTCCCAAGTGACAGGGAACAGGACAAGAGGGAATGGCCTCAAGCTCCGCCAGGGGAGGTTTAGGCTAGACGTTAGGAAAAATTCTTTACAGAAAGGGTCATTGGGCACTGGAACAGGCTGCCCAGGGAGGTGGTTGATTCACCTTCCCTGGAGGTGTTTAAGGCATGGGTGGATGAGGTGCTGAGGGATATGGTTTAGTGTTTGATGGGAACGGTTGGACTCGATGATCCGGTGGGTCTCTTCCAACCTGGTTATTCTGTGATTCTGTGATTCTGTGATAATCACTCCTACTGGACAGCAGGACAAATTACTGTAATGATCAACCCTCAAAACATAATGCTTTCCTCTCTTTCAGGTAACCCAGTCACCCAACTGGGTACATTTGGAGGACATCCACATCCACCCAGTTGTTCGCATATACCTCTCATTTCTCCTGAAGCTGAAGCAAGGTGCCTTTCTGAAGTCCCAAAAGAGCTTAAGAAGCTCCCGTCTCACTGCCTTAGAATGACTGGCTTTTTTCTTACCCCCTTTTCTAAGCTGTTTTCTAAGCTATTACTAAGCCACAAATGTGACCACTTCTGTTATTACAGTTACATTTCAATTCTTTTTTGTGCTTGCACTGTTTGGCTTTTTTCTTTCAGCTAAAATCCCCTGCAGAAATCACATGTGCCCTGTAAGGTGATAGCACATCAACTTTCGGGTCCATTCAGTCCCTCTGATGGGGACTGGGTATCAAATTTGAGTTCACCTGTCTCCTCCTGGGTATCATTTGAGTTCACTGTCACCCTGCATTGTGTCTCCAAGGTCTCTTGTATACATGCAGAGGAGCTTATGGCAGATAACCTAACAGGCTCACGTGAGGCCTCAGTGTTAAAGGATGTGAAGACTTATTAAAAAATAGAAAAATTAAGAAGTGAGGGGGAAATAGGTCTATTTTTTCCTGATATGAGTGGAAAAGTGTTTACAGTTCAAGAGAGAATCTAAAACAAAATATCAATTGATAATGAGCACAGGTTACTGCTAGGTTTGTTTTATTAGTCTACATTTTAAAAACTTTGCTGCAAGAGAGATTTTACATTGTAACTCTCTCCAGACTGGGTTAAAAAAGGAAGAGTCTACCAAAAGAAAGCTCTGCAATTGTTTCAGCTTGTTGCGTCTTTTGTTTTCTGCTGTGGGAAAATGTATACAACATAGAGAAGAATACAAATGAGCAAAGAAGACTTTGAGATATATTTTAGAAATATGCCCGTGTTGAAAAGAAAGAACTTAAAACAGTTCTGTAAAAGAAAAAGAAATATCATGGAATTTCTAGATGAAAGAGTTGCATAATGCAATATACTAAGAGCTATTATTAAATACATGTGTGTTTTGTGGCATTTAAATAGTAAAGTAATATTTATTTACACTAACTGAAAATATATCCACAGATGCCTTGAAAACTTCAAAACCTTTCCTTTTCTTACAAAAAAAAATCTCAATTTTTATAGGTCTCTATATTCTTCTTTTGGGTTTTTTTGCTTTTCCAAAATAAGGACGAGAGCATCACATGCCAGAATAAGGGAATTTGAATCATATTATGGAAAAAATAAAACTGCTGATGTTTACAGAAGAAGTGAAGAAAACAATAAAAATGTCTCCATTACCTTTAACAGGTTTTGGATTAAGTTCACAGATCAAATTATTGCAATGGATCTAGAAAGAAAAGTGGGAGGACAAATAGAAACAGATATTTCTAACAAACTTCTATAAAGATAAGTGAACTAAAAAAATGGAAACAAGACATACAGATTTAAGTTGAGAATAAGGATTAGGTAACACTGTATTGATATTCAGACAATATGAGTAAATTTTATTCATATAGTGAAGTCCTAGCTCATGAGCTGTGCTGTGCTGCAAGTATAAATCTTTACCACAGAGCTTCATAAGAAGCAAAAGATTATAGGATGTCATTGTGATTTGTACAGGGTTTATGATCTCAGGCTACTCATGACTGAATCACAGGTAAGGTCTTCAACAAAAGCATAGTTCAAGCTGGGACTTTGTCCAAATACAGAGTAAATAATCCTCTCTTCACAACTTCATTCCTGGTCAATACTTTGAATTCCCAGGAGAGCTGAACAAAAAGGAGCTATATTTTTCACAAACTGGATTGCCTTCTATCTCGCTTCTCAGAATTCCTAGAAGTTGTTCAATATGAAACACAACAAAACTTTTCAGGTAATTTTAGGTGTATCAATTTTTACTTGGAAGAAAATTTTGTCTCCTTGGTGCCTGGTGTGAATATCCTGTCATAATTGTCATCTTCATAATGATCACATCTTCTTGACCTGTGCCAATATTTCTCAGTATCCTGGGATTATACAGCAAAAAGTCTTAGAATTCGAGACTACAGAGGTGTGCTGTCAATACCTCAGCCTACTCAAGGCTAGGACACAGAGGAGTGGAAAGAGGTTTGAAAAGCACTGCAGGAAAAGAAGAGATCACACTGTCACAGAATCTCAAGTAGAGACTGATAGCGGAAAAAAAAAAAAGAAAGAAAGGGTATATCTTGTATAGCAGAAAAAAAAAGAAAGAAAGAGTATATCTTGTATTGAGATAATAAAACACAGGACACACAGGATGGGAGTAAATATTACCGTAGATAATATCTGAGGCAAAATTCATCTCAAGTTTTTAAACACTTGGATCAACAAATACATCTTCCTACATATAAACTAACAAAATATTGAACATATATGCTGCTTTTTTGGTATTGGTATTGGTATTATTACTATTCAAGGGTGGGGTTTTTCAATGCTAAATTTCCAATCAGCCAGTTCAATTCTAGGAACATGATGTGGGTTGTTTTTTATAGCTTTGTGAGCACTAAAAGCAGATTTCAAAGCTTTGGCAACAAAGATCACCAAAAGAACCTCACACCATACACTGCTAAGAGAACCTTTTGTACTCACACAAGCAGTCCGAACAATCTTACTCTAGTAAATATTTTCAGGTTTCTGGTATTAAGAGATAACGGTCTGAAACCTGGAATTATCTTCTGATATTATTTCACATCATGCACATTACTTAAGTCTTGGATGTATATTTTTTCTGATAAAGTTAAGATGTGCTAGCATGTGGCCTGACATACGTATTTAAAAGACATTTATCTGTTTCACCCAAAGGAAAATTCTCTAGCCTGGGATGTGACAGACAATAACACGATTACCTCACCCAGTGTTTGGATGGCTGTGGAGGGGCAGAGTGACAGTGCAGACTGATATGACATTCTTGAAGCAGGCCCTGCACCAACACAACAGAGCGAAAAAGATGAGACAGCTTTTCTTAATGTTGTGATTTTATATCTTGGAATGGGAATGAGCTGAGAAAGTCAAAACTTTTTTCCTAATGTTCGTGCGAAAACTTGAGTCTGATTCACATCATCAAGGAGCTATTTCTCTGAAATATGGACTTGACTGCAGCCAGCACTGCCTCATTGTTCTCAGAAAGATTCAACCCAAAGTCTTCAATGTCCATTGTCATTTTTCACTCCTCTAGGCCATATCATGATAGTGATGAACAAATAAGTGAATACTAAGTGAAATGAGACATATTCCCACAAACTTGTAAGACTCTTTTTAAAGGCTCAAGTACAATACCCAAACAGGTACCTAATTCAGATGTGTGTGATGTCTTCAAAAGGCTTCACTGCTCCAAATCATTAAGATCTGATCTTACCTAAGGATGCCATGGATCCTTGCAATCTCTATGCCATACTCTGAAAAAGAAATCTAGAGTAGCTTATGCAGAACTTATGTGTTCAGGGCAGATATTTTCAGAAAAAGCTCTGTGGCTTGTATTATTCTGAAGTTCAGACAAGATGATCATAATGCTTATTTTTTGGCTCAGCTTCCCTGAATCAGAGCCAAAAAAAGCATGTATGAGGTCCTTTAAATAAAAGCTTAGAAGCCTAATTATTGCAATACACAGTTCATCAGTTGTAGGTCACTGACTTTTGTTTCTGGATATCCTTATAGTGGACATAAATGACAAACTTGTAGCCAACACTGACTTTCTATCTTTTACCTGGAGTGGCCATGTAAACCTCTGTGTAAGGAAGATGAATTAATGAAATTATCATGAACCAGGCACGGTTCATGCATACATAGGGTTTGCACTGTCTGAGCACTTTAGCTACTAGAAACAACAGAGTGTTATCAGCATTATTCTCATACTAAACCCAAAACATAGTACTCTAGCAGCTGCTAGAACAAAAATTAACTCTCTGCCAGCCAAAACCAGGACAACATAAAACCCTCTGGTAATTTTTTAATTTTATTTTATTTTATTTTATGGATGGAGCAGTCAATATTGCTCTGGAAACTAATCTTCACTGAAATCTGTACTCTGTGTTTGAGTCAATGCATTTATAACCCCTGAACTAGGTAATCTACAATCATCTACCCTGTTCCAGGTTATCCACTTCCCACATTCAAGAACTGAAATATAGATGGCAAATGCATGTTGATAAGAACTTGGCACCTCAATAATCCCTGTGCAGGAAATTTTGTGGGGCTAAAATGATGTGTGGTCATCTTGTCTGTCTGGAAATGAAGTGTGAGTTGGGTGAGCTTCAAGAGAGAAAGACAGAGGAGGTTAAGAGGAGCTTTACAGACTTGCAAAGAAAAAAGCAGAGGCACATTTGCACACCATATTATGAAGAACCTAAATGCAATGTAACAGGCACACACAACTGGCAACTTGCTTTATTAAGACAAAGGTGCCAGCAAATATGACAGAAACATGAAGAAACATCCTTAACTGCTAGCAAAGGAAGTGGTATATGTTCTGAGTTATGAGACAGTTTGCTCCTGACAGGACTGGCTGACTGCTGCAGGTCCATTTGTCATGGTCAGGGATACACGGGGAACAGTATTTGAATGGTCTTAATAATGCTTTGCTTCTGCTTCAAGTCAGTAGCCAAAATCTACAAGATTCAAAAAGGTTAGCACTCACATTGACCTTATAAACTGTTTATAAATACTTTATCATTTATAACAGATATCTTACACAAAAATCCTCGAAATATCAGAATGCCATTAATGGTTTGAGTGCCACATGTAAGTGACAGTAGTAAAAATGCCCTGGAATCCAGCTGATGGAAGGAATATAAATGTGCCATAGTGTTACTGTCAAAAAATGTAATGTAGTCTTTCCACCAGTTCAAATTGTCCTGTCCTGAAATAAACAAATAACCTCACTGTCTTCATTTTCTTTCTGAAATGTAAAAATCACAACAACTCAGCACTTTGGTTTCTATAAAAGACACTTGGAATTTCCAAGCTTCATTAGCTTTAAATCAATAGAGTTTAGTATATTAATCAATATTTTGAGTAGTTTTTCTGAAATAAAGGCTCTTTCTACTGCATCCATTGATATCAGTCATTTGGCTCTTTAAGGCTTATTTCTGTTGGTGCTTTTGCTTCAGTCATACGAATTGTCTGTAATTGCACCTGTGATATCTTTGTGGAATTTAGTTAAATATAGTCCTTTTTTATCTATAAATCTGTTCTTCCATTTATTTATCAGCTTTATGATCAGAAAAATAATGGATAAATATTCACTTACAACTAACAAAGTAGAAAGAGAAAATTGTTTTTAACTGTAATTCTTAATAAATCACTCTTCAGGGAGATAACAAAATACAGCAAGTTTAAGGATAAAATACGAAGCAAGTCAGAACATAAGCTCCATTGCACATCCTCTCTGTTTTACTGCGAGTATTTGATTAAGTGCAGCCTCTAACTAAAATAACATCATTACAGCTTGCAAAGTCAGCCTTTGCAAATTTGAAGGCCAACTGAAATTTGTGCATTGTGTGTTAAGATTTGATTTTTTGATTACATTATCACTATGTATGTTTTCCACAAGATCTTTTTTTCCATTAGACATTAAATGGCAATGTTTGGGAGATTAATAAAATGTCCAGAAAAAAAATACAGTTCATGAAAATTTAGAAAACATTTTTTTTCTTCTGAACAGATGAATTTTTACTAACAGAAAAATTGAATATATAACATTCTTGCTTTTTACAAGAAAAACACTGATAATATACCACCTCATTGCTTAACCTCAAGTAATCATGGTAATTGAAATTGCTCACAGTCACTACTGCAAGAACTGGGTGGCACTAGGTCATAGCCATACCTTCCTGGAGCAGAATTGGAGTGGGAAAGTTCTTCTTACCAGTGGGTTTCACAGATAGTTCTGACAGCAAGACTGGAGAGCATTGGCAATCCCAAGCCTGAGTACAAAACCTTAGAGCTGACAGAAAAGAACTTTCTAGAATAAAAAGTTCTACATTTTAAAGCAAGTAAAATTTAAGTTTTATAATGGAAATGACAGTGTAAATTTAATAACTGGTAGAGCTGCTAGCTGCACAATAATCCTAATGGAGTCCTAACCCAGAACAGAGTTCCACAAAGGCCATGAACAAATAGGCAGAAAGACAAATACACAATATGCAAAGCTGTTATCTTTTAATCAAAAAGAGAGAAGAGAAAATGAGACATCATACGGAAGTGTATTTTTTCTAAGATTTATTAGAAACATGACAGGAGTAATTTATTTTCTCTCTATTTTACAATAGTCAAATATGTACATTTCCCACCTGAATTTCCTCTTGATTTTCAGCAAGTCATTGTCAAATATTCTCTGCATATGCAATTCAGATTTTTTCACAACTACAATCCTGCATTAATTTATTCTTCTAAATCATGAGGACTTGAGCTTAACTACCACTACCACAGCTCTGTGTATAAGGAGGAAAGGCTTTTGATTCCCAATTAGTTGCTACAATGGCAAGCCCTGAAAAGCTATGAGAACTTCATGCCCTGTTCATCCCATCTAATGAATCTAATGAATCATTATGAATACATTCATCCATGAAGCAGGGATGAGGGTCTGAGAGAGAAAATGGATGGAGACAAATTGCAGAAGTCATTGCACCAATAAAGACAGACTGAGACTCAGACATTAAGGGAAATGTCTAACCTTTTTTCCCTCATCCTCAAGATTAAGGTGTAAGAATACATGAATCAGTTCAATTAAAAGTGTTACAGCATTGAATAAACGTGTGAATAGAGGCCTGGAATATTTTCAGCCAAAACCTTAAGAAAGGTTTTGTACAGACTGATCTTTTAGTTCACTGAGAGAAAGGCCAAAAATGTCGAAAAAAAGAAATAATATCCTTCTTTTTTTTTTTTCTCTGAATTTTCCTTTAGTTAGTTCAAAGATATTTTCCCCCAATAGATTTGATCAAATATTTGGAAATTGACATTCCAATAGTTCCACCCTTAGTCCACATGACAAAAATATAACTTTTCCCTAGGGGATCTCAGGAGTCAAGTATCACACTCTGCGTCTGAACGGTATGGAGAAATTTCTCGTGATATTTTTTTTCTTGTGGCTTGTGAAATGCCATGCAGGATATAGCACAAGATCCCCATCTGCCTTAGGCTTTGGAAAAACGTGCATTTTCAATCTGGAAGATGCTCACTACTCAGTGAACACTTCTCAGCAACATTAGCAGTTGTCACTGCAAGTGAGAGAAGTCATTCCATCTTCTCCAGGATACTACCCTTATCCTTCCATCTTGCTGTTGATATAGCTGAAGTTTCCCCTATGGTTCTTATGAGAAGGTATAGAAAAAGAAATGGAAGGGCTGCTGCAATTCTTCCACACTGTTAAGATAATTTTTCTCCTCATTTCTTATCAGTGACACATTCACAAGGCAAGTAAAAGCAAAGTGTACTCCAGCTGCCGATGAGATCAGCATTTGCCTTGTAAAACTTGCGTAGCTAGCAGCAGGAAGCAGACAAGTGTTGCACGAGCCTTAAGAGAGAGTTTTGGGAGCTGACAAAAACCTAACAAAAAGCCTTTATTTTACTTGTAATGGACTACATTTCATTTGATGTCAAGTTAATAATGCAACAGGGTGGGAAAGGTAAAAAATGCATCTCTTCAATTTTATACCTTAGGAATCCTGGGAAGTAAACAAACTTTTTCTTATTATATACATTTATCTATACATTAAACATTCAAAAGAATTTTTCTTGAAAAATATTGAGCCTTTTGCTAACGGCTCTGCATCAATTTCCACATTAGATGGCCTGCCTGCTTTCTATAGTAAGAACTTTAAGGTACTATTTTAAAATGAGTGGAGTAAACAATGTCATATAAGACTTAAAGTGGAATAAGGGGAGTTTCATGAACTAATCCTTACTGAGGGACATAGGAAGGATGTGGGTTTTTTCCTCCTTCTCAGAGTGAAGTCAGCAGGGAGAGAAACAGACAAAATGAGTCTAGGTCTTCATATCTTACCCACCTGTCTTAGAACACTGGAGCATGCTGAAGATATGGCTCAATTCCTGTGAAAGGAATGAACATGCTTCAGCAGCTTCAGCAGTCTTTGGATTAGATCTTATGTGAATTTTCACATTCTTCTGCAAGTTTAGGAATTAGTGGCATAGTTAAGAGAAAATAGAGGTAAACAGAACCGACCTTCTTCTGATCTGGGAAATGCACATTTTGCCAGACTCTCACAGCCAGCCCAGGAAGACCAGATATGGGTGATCATGCTGTACCATTACCTGTACAAGAAGGGTAGATTTGGAGCAAAAGGCATGCAGGTTTTTCATGCCACCTGTTCTGCATTCTACTGTAAATTGCTGTGGTTAACAGACCTGGTAGTGAGCATTTGGCTTTCAGGCACAAAACTAAACTGTGTTACCATGGAGACAAGGGTTGTGCATGGCCAGATGCATAAATCCAAATACAGATGCCATTGGCACATCAAAAAATAACCTTCGTCGAGCAGATAAGGCTGGGCAACAGAAAGGGGAAAAGTTAATCTTTCATGTTTCTCTGGAATAGAACCATCATAGGAATCTAAAAATTGTTGTCCTGCTAAAATGAAAAAAAAAAACAAACCAAAAAAAAAACGATGAAGGGCAGGGGAATCTTAGGCATAAAGAAAAGAGAAAGTTTGCCTAAAGCTATTTTTTACTGCTTATGTTTGCCAAGAACCTATTACTATGTAAGGTATTGATAAATGCCCCTGTCTTTCCCTTCATTCCAGGAAAGAGCACAGTTAAGTGCACTGTGGGATTTAAAAAAATCCCAGAATTTTATTATATACTTTCACCTATACAGCAGCATGGAATAAGAAAAGCTTAACACACAAAAATCTCCAATCCACACAGTGAAAGGTTACTCTGAAAATGTTATTTGCAAACAAATAATTCCTTCACACTGCTCCTGCCGCAGCTTATGAAAAAAATACTTTCTCTTAATATTTTTAAGTGTGAGGTTGGACGTTTTTGGTTTCTGCATGGAAAGAGAAGATAGGAAGGTAAGTTGTACGTGAGAAAAAAAGTGCTGATGTATGCAATATCTTTCTGACTCCTCTACTCCTCTGAGGACATGAGAAGTCTGACATCTACAGTGAAATTCACTCACCCTTAAGACCTAGTTCATGTGGATAAAATAAAGCGATTTAGAAGATGTCAATGCCTGAAACAGCTGTTACTCAAAACAGAGTCTCATTATGGACTTGTTGTGCCTGTAACCACACTTTTCTTTCCAAAACGCAAAAATCTGGCCAGCTACAAGAAAGGATGTTCTGAGACGTGAAACTCAAGGGAAAAAAAAAATAGAGAGACGTCTTATCTCAGTAGACCAGGGAACCACGTAGCTTGCCCTAGAAAGGAGGGCAAAGGACAGAGGACAAAAGTAACAAAGGACAAGTTTGCTACCATTTTTTTCTGAAGAGTCATTTTTGCAACACTGGTAAGGTGAATGTTTAGACCTGTGCTGATCACATGGAAGTATAATGGTTTATGGCATATTGCATTTATATAACCCTTTTACTCCTGATGAATTGCAGGGTACTTACTTTAGTTTCTGACTTGATTGTAGCAGCTCCTTGTGTCAAGGAATGAAGCCTGGCAGGCTGAAACTCTGCATTTGGTTCAGAGCACAGCAGCCTCTCTGCCCAGCAACACAAGTCATGACACATATATCAACCCTGACATCTGCACTCTGTCTCTGTCACTTCTATGCAAGACACAGAGACAAGATCAAGGTTTTTTTAACAATATTCAGAGCCATCTGAAATATTTCCCATACCTACTATAAAAGTTCACCTCTCCCAACACATAGCCTTCCAGAAGAACATAATTTTCTGCTGCCATAAAGATGTCAATCAGCAGAAGGATGTTGTGTAAAGATGGAGAAGATGAAAATGAGATGTTAAATTTTTTTTGCCTAAGTGTTAAAACCAGTTATTTACCACAACTGAGCGTGAACATCCTATCTACCTCTCCACAGGGACAGATAATATATGTGGGAGGCTGAGAAGATTCACATCATCACTTCTCCTGCTAGAGAAGAGCATCCTATTTCCTAGGGTAGGATGTGGTATCTTCACAGGACAGAAGCAAAGGCACAAGACGAAGACAGGCACTTTATCAAAATTCATAGAGTGGAAACACAGCTATGGAGTAATGAAAGTCTGTGTTTTATTCCTCTCTTGAATTAACCATCTTTAACATCTCATGGGACAATTTGGTATAGTGAAAGTCATAAACATGCTTGAAGCCAGACTATGTTTTCATCCATTGTTTTTGCAAAGGGTCTAGGCCAATTTCCAGAGCTCTGAATTGCTGCTGTCATACAAGTAAATAATAATTTTGAACCTACACTGGAAGATACTCATACTTCCAGAAGATCATATGATAAATTTTTATTTATCGTTATTATTTTTTTTATCCTATGGTAGAACTTTTTTACAAATGGTTTTGACATCTAAGCCAGGGGACATGAAGAGAGCAAACCTTATTCCGTCTCTTACCCAAGTAAACAGCAGATAGTTTCCCTACCACTACTCCAGGAGTAGCTGAGTTGCTATTGAAATGAATTAGAAAAATAAGCTGCATAATTTAGCAAATTATTACTAAGCAGAATGCTAAATTTTGTGGCAGACAGACAAAATATCAACACTACAGCAGCATGTATCCTACCATGATCTATCCTACCATAATCTTTAAACCCTATCAAGGTAATCACCATTGCAGTTGCTAATACAACTAACATGAATGACAGTCTCATGCTTGGAGCATTACAAATAGATGTGATGAGAGACCTGAATGTTTCAAGAAATTTGCCATCCTTGAACATCTTTCTTTATCTTGTATTTTTTTTAAGATCAAGTTGTATCGGGCATAAACTGGCTAAATAAACTTTTCTGTGGGTGTGAGGAAAGACCCGAAGTTCCTATGGCTTGTTGTAGAATCATAGAATCATAGAATAACCACGTTGGAAGAGACCCACTGGATCATCGAGTCCAACCATTATGTTACATTGCTAAGCATTTGAGAGAAGCTGTCCACCTCACATGACAATATATCTCTTTCTCAGAGAAGCTGGCTTGTAATTATTGTGTTCAACATTGCAGTGTCCATTTTTGTGGACACTGCTCTTTTTCTGCTCTCCCAGCAGAGCCAATTTCTGAAATGTTATTTATCCATGTTTAACAGCAGATAGAAAAATAATTCAAGTAAAGAATCGTATTTTATCATTATAAATCCTATTACTACTAATAATGCTTCTACTGCTATTATTATTGAATAGATGTATCAAATAGAATCTTACTTTCAGTACTCACACAATACTTCACAGAAGAACGAAGAGCAAAAGTGATCTTTTTGAAATAAGTCTTTTCCAGACTAAGCTTATCTGCAACTGCATCTGATGTTGTAGAACAGGTCTTCAAGAACTTGGTCTGCATATCCATTTAGCCATTGCACAAATTGTGCTTGCCTGCTTCAGTGATGGCAATAAACTTGCACCTGTTGAGCTATCAGCAAGAGAATGCTTGGGGCAGCAAAATTTTCCTGGTTTAGAGAATGATCAAAAATCGACAGAAATGAAAAATGCGTCCCTTGTGGCTTCAGCAACCAAGGAATCTAACAGCTAAATTCTATTCTATAGTTGCTCTAAGCCCCCAAAATGCACAGCTATCTGCTTGCATGTTCAGATTATGAGGCAGATTTGTTTCCAGGTGTAATTTTAACTCTTTTCTCCTTGATTTTGTGGTTTTGTAGTTTTGCCAGTAGAACGGTCTCCTCTGGTTGGCATAAATTATACTTCTCATGCAGGAAAATAAGTCATCTGAAAGGATAAGAAACATTAGCCTTCTAAGGACTTCCTTGCCTCAATATATATATGGCTCATGAAACTCATTAACCATATGTGCCTTTTGCCGATATTTTGTTTACAGCAGAACATTTCTGTTTGTACTATAAACAGTTGTGTTTGTACTATATGCACAGATACAACAATGCTTAAGGTCACTCTATAGGCAAATACTGTTAGCAAATTGTTGTTGACAAAACTATAATGGAATTCATTTTATTATGAGTTGGAGTGCAGTGTTTGTTGATTGCATTATGTCTAACAGTTAAAAGCTTCTTAAATACACTGTCTGTGATAGGGCTCATTTTTACTGAAAGGCAAAGTAAAGTTAAAGATTTTCTAGTTCCCCTGTTCTAGTCACTAAATCCAATCTAGCCCCTTGTTGCCATGTATGTCTATTTTCTTAGCACTTCTCCTCTAAAATAACAGCAAGACACCATGTCTGATGTTGCAGTCCAAGGTGAGATGGTTTTGATTTACAAAAAACAGACAGAAGTGCATCTCTGAGAAGGAACATTCCCTGTCCTAGTGTTCACAGGATGTAGGAATTTTGGTCTCTAAGCACACAGGTCAGGTCCCTGAATGAAGCTAAACAAACTCTAGTGTTTGAGAGGAGGTCCCAAGAGCACCTACTAAAATAAAAACTATAAACCAAAAATCAAAACTAGGTCACAATAAAAATCCGTTTGTAGACGCTGCAGTAGGCTGGTGGTGGCAGACAAGTCAAGAAAGGAAATATTCCTCTCTACCTGATATGTTTCAGGTCTTAGGTTCTTGCTGGGGTAATTTATGTCAAATAACTTAGTTTGCTACTGAAGAGAAATAAGTTTGTGTTCCCTTTTTTGTGAAAATTTTATATTCTTAGATAAAAGGCATTTCATTACATGCTTCATAAATTACGTTAATTTGGTCATCTTTATGATTACTTCTGTAAGAATGACTTCCTCTCTCAGCAAAAAAAAAGTTCCCCAAGACCTTCCCTGTGACACAAATTGCTGCTGTTAACTTTATCTACAGAAAAAGAACTGAACAATTTATCCAGACTGGGAAATGAAAAAAAAGCATCTGAAACTGCTCTCAGCTGGAAGAAATAAATTATCAGTAAAATTTTAAATATTATTCCAGAGGAATATCCTCCCACTCACAAAACGTTATGGCTCCTTATAAAAAAAAAAAAAAAAAAAAAAAAAGAGGGAGTGTTCTGAAAAACAACCTCAACAGCTGCAATATGATAAGCAGTGATTTTTATCAGCACATCACTCCTTGTGTGAGAAAAAAAAACAAACCCTACTGCTAGGCATTTATTTTTTAGGTCTTTCCTTTTCTAGAGTAAATGCAAGTAAAAACACCCTCTCCCATCCTGTCCCAAGCATAAGTCCTAGTTTGGGAGCTCCTTCAGAGACTCATATTTCTTTCCCCAAAATTCTCAGCTCAGTCCCTATATAACAATGTGGTCATGCTTGACAGCTTACGTAGTAAGAAAGAAGAAAAAGAGACAGGCAAAACTTTCTAGTCCTTAAGTGTTGTAGGCCAACTCCACTTGTCAAGGTCTGCAAGGCTGCCTCAGCAGAGTGAGTCATGCAGTTGCTATGGCAGCCTTGCATTTCTTCTTTCCCTTTCCATGAGTAAAAGTATGGCGGAAAATTCACTCATGGCATCGTCTGTCAGCTGATGGTGTCTGTCAGCTTACTGGCTTTTTCTCTCTTCCTCTCTTTTTATTCACACCTACATAAACATGTACAGAACCAGACATCTGTGACTTTGTAAGGAACCTGCTGTGTTTCTGTTACAATGAGTGTACTGTGATATGCTTAAATCAGTTATTTTATATGCTTATATCTGTAGGTGAATCAGCTTTGAAGAATGACAGTTTCTGGGAAGAGGCTCAAGATTTGCCATTGTAACACATGAAAAAAAGATAAAACTGAGAAAAATATAATCTAATTAGATATTATTAGATATTATTAGATATTATTAGATATTATTATCTAACTAGATATTATCTAATATCCAATTTTCTGAGTATTGTTTTTGGTTGATACAAAACAAATCCTTTATTTTCACTTTCCCTGAAAAGTAATTTTTGCTTAATTTGCTTATGCCTTCATTAGAGCAAATATTGACCTTTTTTCGAACATGATTTTGGAGTGACATGAGCATGACTATATACAAGTATACAGAGGATCAGATTTTCCTTGAATAGCTGTGTGAGTTATGAGTCTGTCACAAACAAAAGAGAGTCAATCTTCTTAATAATTTTAAACGTGTATTTCCAAAGACTGACATTTATCTATAACTTGTATTCCAGAACAAAAATGCCAACATCTTCAGCACAAAGTATACTACTACAGCTTTTACAGAGAATTTGACTTTTATATCTCCGCACTCTAATGAATGGAGTGTCCTTTTGAACCTCTAGTTACAAGATCCACAGATATAAGACGCTTTAGAAAACCAGATCATTATTTAAAAATAAAATTAAAATAATAAAATTTAAAAGATTAATAAAAATTAAAAATGAAATATGTAAGTAGTGTAATCATACCTTATCAGCAATGAAGTACCCATTTCAGCAATGCAGCCCCAAAAGGTTGTTGGTCCAGGTATAAGTTTGTAAATGCAGGAAAACCTAGATACTGCAGATCATAGAATCACAGAATAACCAGGTTGGAAGAGACCCACCGGATCATCAAGTCCAACCATAATAATGTAGATGTAGATGATGTAGAAAGCAAGAGAGAGGTTGCATAGGAGAGAGGACTGAGAAAGAAAATCTATGGTACTTTTAAAGTGAGATCTGGCAAGTTTTAGTGTGACTTATTTCTGCCATTTCCCCGCTTGCATGCTTCTTCATTATTTGCTTTATAATCCAAGAAGCAATGTACAAATTTTTCCCATTTTATAGGACAGAATGGGGAAAGCAATGTAGGCAAAGAAGTAAAATCCAATTCACACATTCGCTCTCTAAGCAGTGCCCTCTGATTTGTCTACTACTGAGATGTAGAAAGAGATTTTAAAGTTGCAGAAGCCTGGCCAGATACAGATTTTTGTGTACAATTCCCATGAGGCCACTACCTTACCAGGACAGGCACCTACTTGCTGCTGATTAAATATGATGAAATATTTATTGAGATCTGCAGGTGCTCCAACCTTTACTGGCTGAAACAAGGTCCTAATAGACTATGTGTCACTTCGTGGGGATTAAGTTCTGCATTATAAAAAAGCGAAAACAGTTACTCAACTGAGCCAAATATAGGAATGACTTCTTGCCTTTCAGTAAAATTTGATTTCTGTAGAGTATTTACAGGATGGCAGATACCTCTTTCTGCCATTGGTTGGGAACAATCACGCCCTAAAAGGAACTGGTCTTCTCCATTGACTCTACATGCCATTCATGTGATGTCTTCAAAAAGAGACAGATATGGTCTGCTATAACTGAGAAGAAATCCACCATAAATCATTTCATTTTATGCTATTAAGCTCCTTTAAAATTGTAGAGAACTTTTCTCTTGCAAATTGAGGATTATCTACCTCCAGTTCTGCAGTTAGCTTGAGAGCACACCTTTAACCAGCAAAACCTGTTTTCCTCTCTCAGGACACAGACATGGAAGCCAGGGTGGTGAGGATGCACTGAATCCTGCAGTAGCTGTGAAAGACCAATATGTAAGGTGAGATCATACAGGTCAAATAGTGGGAACAGTCAACATCTGAAACTTAGTTATATAATCTTTATTAAGATGTAGTTTAGATGATGTGAACAACCTGACAAAAACTATGCACCTAGAGCAAAAAAAGAGTCTCTGAAGAGTACTAGAGTTCATATCTAAACTCACAGAATCACTAGGTTGGAAAAGACCCACAGGATACTCAAGTCCAACCATTCCTATCAATCACTAAACCATGCCCCTTAGCACCTCATCCACCTGTCTCTTAAATAGCTCCAGGGATGGTGACTCAACCACCTCCCAGGGCAGCCTGTGCCAGTGCCCAATGACCCTTTCCATGAAAAATTTTTTCCTAATGTCCAGCATAAACCTCCCCTGAGGCAGCTTGAGGCCATTCCCCCTTGTCCTGTCCCCTGTCACTTGGGAGAAGAGGCCAGCTCCCTCCTCTCTACAACCTCCTTTCAGGTAGTTGTAGAGAGCAATGAGGTCTCCCCTCAGCCTCCTCTTCTCCAGGCTAAACAACCCCAGCTCTCTCAGCCCCTCCTCGTGAGACTAGCTCTCCAGCCCCTTCATCAGCTTTGTTGCTCTTCTCTGGACTCACTCCAGAGCCTCAACATCCTTCTTGTGGTGAGGGGCCCAGAACTGAACACAGGATTCAAGGAGCGGTCTCACCAGTGCTGAGTACAGAGGGAGAATAACCTCCCTGGACCTGCTGGTCACACCGTTTCTGATACAAGCCAAGATGCCATTGGCCTTCTTGGCCACCTGGGCACACTGCTGGCTCATGTTCAGTCGCTGTCAACCAACACCCCCAGGTCCCTCTCCTCCAGGCAGCTTTCTAGACAGTCTTGCCCCAGTCTGTAGCACTGCACAGGGTTGTTGTGCCCCATGTGCAGGACCCGGCATTTGGCCTTGTTACATCTCATGCCATTAGTCTCAGCCCAGCGGCCCAGCCTGTTCAGATCCCTTTGCAGAGCCTCCCTACCCTCCAGCAGATCCACACTTCCACTCAGCTTAGTGTCGTCCACAAACTTGCTAAGGGTGCACTCAATACCTTCATCCAGGTCATTGATAAAGACATTAAACAGGAATGGACCCAGCACTGAGCCCTGGGGAACCCCACTTGTCACTGGCCTCCAGCTGGAGTAAACTCCATTTACCACCACTCCCTGCGTTCAGCCATCCAACCAGTTTTCCACCCAGGAGAGTGTGCGCCTGTCCAGGCCAGAGGCTGACAGTTTCCGAAGCAGAATGCTGTGAGAAACTGTGTCAAAGGCTTTACTGAAGTCCAAGAAGATACATCCACAGCTTTTCCCTCATCCAGTAGTCAAGTCACTTCGTCATAGAAGGCGATCAGGTTAGCTTGGCAAGACTTGCCTTTTGTGAACCCATGTTAACTTGGCTTGATTATCCGGTTCTCTTGCATGTGCTTCATGATAACACTCAAGATCACCTGTTCCATTACTTTTCCCTGGCTCTAAGATCAGACTGACAGGCCTGTAGTTCCCTGGATCCTCCCTCTGACCCTTCTTGTAGATAGGCACAACATCAGCCAGCCTCCTGTCCAGTGGTACTTCCCCGGTCTTCCAGGATCTCTGGAAGATGATAAAGGGGTTTGGCAAGCACATCTGCCAGCTGCTTCAATACTCTTGGGTTTATCCCATGCAGCCCCATAGACTTGTGGGTGTCTAGCTGGGCAAGTAAGTCTCTAACCACCTCCTCTTGGATCATGGGAGATTTGTTCTACTCCTCTAACTCCTGAGTGTGTACACACAGTGAACAATTTTCCTTACTATTAAAAACTGAGGCAATGAAGGCATTAAGTACCTCAGCCTTGTCCTCATCCTTTGTCACAGTTGTTCCATTTGCATCCAATAATAACTGAATATTCTCCCTCATCCTCCTTTCATTGTTCATGTATTTATAGAAAGATTTTTTGTTATCTTTCACCGACTTGGCCAATCTGAGCTCTAGTTTGGCCTTAGCCCTCCTGATTTTTCCTCTGCACAACCTCACTTCCTCCCTGTAGTCCACCCAAGACACCTGTCCCTTCTTCCAAAGCTCATTGATATTCCTCTTCTTTTTGATGTCTCTCAAGATCTCCCTACTCAAACAAGCTAGTTTTTATCCCTGACGGCTCCTTTTTCAGAACATGGGGATGGTTTGCTCCTGAGCTGCTAGGATTTCCTTTTTCGAAGAGCACCCAGCCCTCCTGGGCTCCCTTGTCCTTAAGGACTGTCTCCCATGGGACTTTGCCAACCAGACTTCTGAACAGCCCAAAGTCTGCCCTCTGCAAGTTTAACGTTACTGTTTTGCTAATCCCCCTCTTCACCTCACCTACAACTGAAAATTGTACCAACTCATGATCACTTTGTCCCAGGCATCCTCCAACCATCACACCCCCTCCAAGGCCTTCTTTGTGCACAAACAGCAAGTCCAAGAAGGTGCCTTCCCTTGTCAGCTCATTCACCAATTGTGTGAGGAAGTTGTCTTCCACACATTCCAGGAACCTCCTAGACTGCTTACTTTCTGCTGTATTGTACTTCCAACAGACATCCGGAAAACTGAAGTCTCCCACAAGGACAAAAAGTAGCTATCTTGAGACTTCTCCCAGTTATTTATAGAAGAGCTCATCAGCTTCCCCTTCTTGGCTGGGTGATCTGTAACACACTCACATCACAACATCTACCTTCTTGTTATCTCCTTTGATTTTAAACCACAGGCACTCGATCCCATCATCACCATAATCGAGCTCAAGGGTATCAAAGCACTCTCTAACATAGAGGGCTACCCCACCTTCTCTCCACTTCCGTTCCCAACTGAAGAGTTTGTACCCCACCATAGCTGCACTCCAGTTATACAAGTCATCCCACCACGACTCTGTGATGGCAACGACATTGTAGTCTCCTTACGCTGCAACTGCTTCCAACTCCTCCTGTTTATGGCCCATGCTGTGTGCATTGGTGTAAACGCATTTCAGCAGGGCTGGTGAACCTTCAGCCCTCATAAAGGGAATAGTGCTCATTCCCAATTGACTGGTCCTTGGAATATCTAACCCTTCAGCATCAGTTTCATCCTTTCTGTCACGAGATGTAGTCACCCCCACTTGCTCCGTGGTGACATGCTGGCAGTCCTTGCCAGCACACCATCTCTCAGGCACTGGAGTTCCACTTCCAGGCTCACTCCTGACTAGCCTGACTTCATCGCCCTCCCCCTTCACATCTAGTTTAAAGCATTGACAACTTAGCCACTGACATTTCGGTATGATGATGAAGTGTGAAATAATGATGGGAAGAGGATGAGGAAGGAGAATAGAAAGAGAAGGAGAAAAAGCAGAAAAGGAGGGGGAAAAGGAAAGATTGAAGCTGACAATGTTTCAACATTCAGTGCTATGTAGATTTTGTAAATGCATCTGTTCATAGAATGTGTTTGGTAGGTAAGGGTATGTAGGACACACAAGACATCTATTTTGGGTGAAAGTGTTATTAATAGTAAGGCTTGATGCAGCAAAGGAGACACATGGGCTGAATCATCCTCTGTATCATTCCAGAAATGTCAGTGAAACCTCCATATATGTAGGGGACAGCCAGACACCTGGACCCAAGCATGAAATATTCCTCCTGACCTGTTCTGAAGGGGAATACATATTTGAGAATTTATATACAGTATAAAATGGGATTTGTTTCATAAACTTTTAACCATCCAAAATGGGATAGAAACCAGAAAAATGTGTAATGCAATGTATATTCAGCCTGAAGTGTGAAAACCTTTTGTAGCACAATAAAAACAATTTTAAGGTGTATCAAGATGTAACAGGTAAGAGTCACATTTAGCTCTCAAACACTCATCCTCTTGCAACAAGCCAAGAAATTCATTCTTTTTTTCAAGGACTCTTCTCTTTTAATCTTCAGTAACAATACTAGCAGGTGCTACAAGCAGTCCATTGTTGCATTCAGCAACTATTATATTCTTCAGTGTCTGTAAAATATTTCACATATTTCACAACAGTATTATGTTGGAGACTACTACCACTATGAATATTCTCTTGCGTGCAATGAAAATAAGCACCTTTCTTCCCTGCATAAACTATTTTCATGAAGATGCACAGTGCTATGTAATGAGTGCTGTGCTAGCATTAACATATGAATCATGCAATATCTGAATATCTTGAGACAATGGAAAAATATATGGCTTCTTGAAGAATTTCTTCAGTCAGTGAAAAAATGCACAAAAATAACTTTAAAAATGGATGATAATGAATGCAAGTTATTTTATATTCTTTGACTATACAGCACACCCAAGAAAACATTCTATTGTGCAGTTAGAACTGATGAGGAAACTTCACAGATTAGTCAGGCCCTTAACAAAGCCTATTGCATTCCTTGGAAATGCTCTCATTTACATTACAGTTCTTCAGGAATACTAGTGCTATGAATACACCTTTTATAGACATGTTTTATTATGGATGGCTCAAGATGTCAATGTTTTAACAAAAGAGGGGGTGTTTGGGATGAGGCCCAGCAAGGTGCATGTAACTCCGTTCAAATGCTTTTCTATTATGCTGAACTTTAACAGAAAAAGTAGATTTTAGTGAAAAGCTTTGGGTTTTTTTTTATGAAAGAAGGTGACTAGAAGACAGCAAACACTGATTTAAAGTCCTTCAAGATTTTTCCATTTAGATTTATTCTATAATTCCACATCCAAGACTGCATCATGAGAAAATCCACAACACAGAAAGAAAGAGAGAAAATATGGCAAAAGAGATGTGACGGTACTCTGGGCACCTGACTAAATCCTTGTATCACTACTAGGTGATTTAGGTGCATATCCAGCAAAAATTATTTGCTGAAAATTCAACACCTTCCATGAAAGATAGATTGTATTTTACTTTACCCTTCAGCCAGCCTTGCTGTGTAAAGGGAGACAGATGTCCTTGCAACTGAGAATTTCCTCATTCAGCATATCCCTTTCCCATTCTGAATAAAATATTATGGACTACCAATTGTCACCACAAATGAAAACGTAACTGTCCCTTTGAACTCAGCATTAGTAGTCTTCTCTCCTCCAGCCTTCCACCTGTAATAAACTGCCTGAAACATCTCTTTCTGTCCCTGTTTAATCTGAGATAAGTAAGGGTTTCAGGAGTACAAGAGAGGTTGCAAATCGTGCACACCACTATAAATAAGAAGATTGTGCAGTTTTTCCTGAGGATCACTAAGTTATGATCACTAAACAGGTTTTTATGTTCTTCCTTTGGGGTATTGTTCTACTCATGGGTGGTATTGGAAGACACTGTGACTCCAGCTCACATAAGTTTCATCATAAGCTTTAAATGGAGGAATATAAAAATTTAGACTGGAATTCAGTTTCTGGTGTAACTGCCCCATTAGTTCCTTTGGAAAATAAAATCATAGTCTTAAATTCCTACCAGTGGTTGACTAGTAGCCAACACAAATTTGAATGTGGCCCAGGTGTGCTTGCAGCACGCTAGTCCAAGGGAAAAGCCAGGAATAAAATCACCTTTTATTGGAAATTGCATCTCTAGATATTGTCTTCACAACCGACTGGAGTAAGACAAGGTAATTCATCCAAAAATGGATCTAACAGCAACCTCCTTTTCCCAAGTAAGGAATAATACCAGCCCAAAAGCTAATGTTGAAAAGTATTCTTGGTAAAATGGAAATGGCCAAGCTGTCCTCGTGAAGTGAAGATCTTTAAATGTGATCTTCCCACTTTACCTAGAGGCAAAGGGGAGTTGCATGCTTTCCACAAAACGTGTTGTCCAGTTATACAAGATGCTCCCACTTACAATTAGCATAATTTTCTGCTGCTCATACCAGGCAGTTTCCAAACAGGACATAATTTTGTGTAGGCAGTCTGACAGCTTAGTGGCAGCAATGATTGCATCAGTGGAGAATAAAATACAGTTGAGTGTCATCAGCTAGCTGACAGAAGCTGCATTCACAGTCTGTTATCTCCTCCAGTTGTCTCAGACAGACATGGAGTCTGTTGCAGTAAAAGAACTGATCCTGGCAGAGAAAGAAGAAGAGGAAAAGTGATAACTAGTCCCTGAGCTCTTGGGAACAATGAGAGCCATATGAAATAGGACCTCCACCATGCTGTAGAGATAAAGTGGTCAACCCAGAAGTCCTCTTTGTGAAAGTGAAGTTGTCTGTAAATATCAGCATGGAAATTTCACTCACATAAAACAAAGAAGAAAACAAGGATACAGCAGCTCTGTGCCCCCCTCCACAATACTGGAGCTTTGTATAATCACTTGTGTGACCTGGAGACAGGTTTCAATTTGAAGAGACTTTCAGGGTCATGCAGTAGCAATGTGTGACTTTTCCACATTAAGTGTCACAATAGATGTTAGAAAAGACTATTTGCCAGCACAATATTGGTTAATCTACCTTTAAGCCTTCATTGTTATTTCAGTTTCTTCCATATATTAAACAGATAATGAGTTATGCTTTGAATTTTGAATATGCAGTGCTCATACACAGCAATATATGCATAAATACTAGCTTTAAGTCCTAATTCACTCTTGGCATGATGATATGTAATCAATCAGAAATATTTAACAAGGAGCCATATTTGCTTCAGGCTTTATAGTGTGGTTTGCTTAAAGTGGGAGGTGAATAATTGTAACTTTTCATAAATTCTTCTCTTTCCAGTTGCAGTTTGTCCTTTGTCAATCCTGTTGCATAGAAATCACTTGTTTGCAGGAGAGACTAAATGGCATTCCTTAATGCAGATGCGATTTGTATAATTCAAATGTATTATAGGAATAGGTTTTTTATTATGTGAAAAGGGAATTTAAATGACCTGTTTACTGTACATCCCTGAAGACGCTTCACACTTCAGAATGAAAGAAAAAAAAAAA